>NC_134094.1:28264966-28613457 GCF_000715075.1 Nicotiana tabacum | reverse complement strand
GGCTGCTCATATTGAGTTTGTGCCAGATAACTGGAATAACCATTGTAGGAACTCATGTCGGTGGTGCATTAAAAGAACTTACTAGAGCACCCCGAGTAATTCGATGTGCGGACTGGGCTGGCCGACTGCCCAAGCCCTCGCCATAATGATTTGTACTTGCAGAGTAGAATCCACTGAATCCCCCAGAACCTCGAGACGTCTTGGTCTCCTTAGTTTCCTTTTTCCTCACCCCGAACACATTCTAATATCTTGGTAATTTATATAACTAGCAGAAATGAAGTATCAGCTTGTAGCTCCCGAGTCATACAAAATTTTACGATCATAATTGAGTCCTTTAATGAGTCTTTGGACTCTCCCTCTGGCTGTAGGAAGCAAAGTAGGAGTATGACGGGCTAACTTATTAAACTTGATGGCATATTCTAACATCGTCAATGGTGACATGACGCAACCGTTCAAACCCTATGCGCTACGCATTATGCAGAGTACGGGAAACAAACTCTTTCAAAATTGTTTCTGAGAACTAAGCCAAGTGGGCGGTGTTGCATTGGCTGGTCTACCCTCTTCATAGGCTTACCACAAACACCGGTGGTGAATTATCTCTCCCAAGGCAAATTTCTTCTTTTGTTATGCTGACTTAACACTGTTGAGCAGACCTATTTCTTAACATACTCTTCGACTCTTCTTTGGGGTAACCCTTACCCCTATTTATACACAATGATAACAAAAGTAGAGCTCCATACAGACAAATCTTATCACGAACCACATAGTCCAGACTCTCCTCAACAAGTGTACTTCCTCCGAAGTACCCCAAAATCCACAACAGTGACGTCCACGCTAAGTAGACTTTCTACAAATTTAGAGTTGTTTCTATAACTCCTTTGATATTGAAGTATAGGATTATTAAGGAGGCGTACATACCGCAAGTCCTAACCTTATCCTCCACAAAATCTCAAGTCTTAAACATGTGTAAATTTTAGGGAACCTTTCAGTACCACATATATACATTTCAGGCCAAAACTGATATAATACATGACCCCTCAATCCACCCATTGGTAGTGGACTCCCCCACTCGGCGCGAAGTCATAGGTCACAACGTCCAATGATCCTCAATAATAACCTTCACAACTTGTATAAATCAACCAGACGCCAACGTCCGTTGCACCCCACATGATTCACTAGGTGATCTCTCAATACGTCCGCATCTTCAGTCGGAACCACACGTTGAGGCAATGTTTGAGCATCTCTGGCTCCCTCATAGTCCATATACGGCATTACGAACCGTCGACGCACAACTGATACCGAGTGCGCAATATCATACACGAGTGGATACAAAGGAATATAAGATATATGTTTCAAGCTAAATCAATGCCGCACGATAAGGAGTCAAAGAAGTGAATATTTCCTAACAGTTCCATAGCCTCTCGAAGATAAGTACAGACGTCTCCGTACCGATCCGCAAGACTCTACTAAACCTGCTTGTGACTCATAACACCTATGAACCTAGTGCTCTGATACCAACTTGTCACGACCCCAAATTCCCTCTGTAGGATGTCGTGATGGCACCTAGTCTCTAAGACTAGGTAAGCCTATCAATGCGGAATAATAATAAATATCTGAAATAAATAAACTACAATTCAAACAATTTCAACTCCCAAAACCCGGTAGAAATAAGTCACAAGCTTATAAGAATTTATTCTCAATGTCTCTATATGTCAAGGTCTAAATAAAATATATGGAAGCAACATAAAATGATAGAAGGGGACTTCGGAGTCTGTGGGCGCTGGCAGATATACCTCGAAGTCTCCGTGCGCAGGTAACTCACTGACGTCTAGGCTGGTAAAATGTACCTGGATCTGTACAAAAAGATGTGCAGAAGCGTAGTATGAGTACACCACAGCGCTACCCAGTAAGTGCCAAGCCTAACCTCGGTAGAGTAGTGACGAGGTCAGGTGAGGCCCTACTGGAATATAATAATGGCATGGTAAAATGTTTATCAATGTAGTAAAATAAAATGACATTGAAAATGAATCAAATAGTATGTCACATTTAATGACATAAAATAATTACAAATAATATCTCGTGGAATCAAAACAGAATTTCCTTCAACTTTATGAAAATCAAAACAATTAATCGAAAGCAACAATGGCCATAAATCAATATCAACAAGGGCACTCCCGAGATACCGCCTCGTAGTCCCAAATCATAAATAAATTCACAATATCTCATTTCCTTATATCACCGCGGGAGCCTTCACAATTTATTTAAAGAAAATATTTTTCCCGAAATAGCATCCCGCGTTTTAGCCACCCTTATCACACCGCATGACTTCTAGTAGTCACCCCTACTAGCCACGCGTATCAATCCACCCTTATCTCACCGCATGTGTTTCAACACCCAGACCTTATACCATGGCATGTGTATCAATATCACAATATATCACAATTTGCACCTCAAGTGCTCAAATAATTTACCTTGCCAAAATAATTCAACAACAATATTTTTCCACAATAAAGAGCTCACGGCTCATGCCAAAATAAATCATCAATAAAATTTTTCCATAATAAGGAGCTCACGGCTCATGTCAAAATAATTCAACAATAATATTTTTCCACAATAAAGAGCTCATGGCTCCCTCACAATGAGTATAAAATATTCAGGAGTAAATAATTTAGGAAAATAATATTTCAAAATCTTTACTACGTTGCTTCAATATCAAGTTTAAAAATATCAAATACTTCATATTAATAATATTTAATTTAAAGAAAATTAACCTTCAAATAATGCACAGAATAAAAGAAACCAAGTTTTAACTAAACAGGTAAAACAATTAGTAAGAAAAGAACAAACAAATTTGAAGTATATATCTCAGATCAATGATGAAGAATATAACAAGATAAAATAATTTAATAAATGAGCAATAGTGATCTACACAATTTAAAAATACAATATTTCACAATTTAGTCCGTGTACACACTCGTCACCTCGTGCAAACGACTTTCAACGTATTTCAATAATCACATCAATACCAATCCTAGGGAAAGTTTCCCCCACACAAGGTTAGACAAGTCACTTACCTCGACTTGCTCCAATTTAACCAAGTATTATGCTTTTTCCTCGATTTTCTGGCTCCGATCGACTTGTATCTAGTCATAATTAATTCGATACAGTCAACAAAAATTATAGTAATCAGTTTCATAAGAAAATATTGTATTTTCATTAATATTCGAAATTAACTTAAAATTTGCCCGTGGGGACCACATCTCGAAATCCGGCAAAACTTATAAAATCCGACAACCCATTCAATTACGAGTCCACCCATACCAATTTTACCAAAATCCGATAACAACTCGACCTCCAAATCTTAAATTTTCGTTTTTGGAAGATTTTGCAAAAAAATTGCAAAAATCTTGATTTTTCTTCCATAAATTCACGGATTCATGATGTAAATGAGTATGGAATCATGAAATATAATCAATATAGGATAAGGAACACTTACCCCAATGTTTTCCCGTGAAAATCGCCCAAAAATCGCCCAAGAACCGTGCTCCAAAAATCCAAAACGAAATAAATAAAATGAGCATTTTTGGTCCTTAAGTTTCTGCCAATCCGTCACTAAAAGTCCATTTTTCGTCACTAAAAGTCCACCAGAAACAGCTCTACCAGTCTTACTTTAATTGATCATAACTTTATGTACAAATGTCCAAATGACATAACTTTCTAGTTTAACTTTCTGGAAACTACAATCCACCGACTACAACTTTCATGTTTTGCAATTATTCTGATTCCTTATGCATTGCAAGATATAAGCTCCCAAAGTCGGCTGCATGCATCAGAATTTCTGGCGAAATTTCCTGCGAAACTGCTCTACCAGCCTTCATTCAATCTGTCATAACTTTCTGTACAAATGTCCAAATAATGCATAGTTTAACTTTCTGGAACCTATAATCATACGACTACAACTTACATGTTTTTCACATTTTCTTATTCCTTATGAATTGTGAGATATAAGCTTCCAAAGTTGGCTCCACGCATGGAATTTCTGCAACAGATATTTCTGCAACAAAAATTTCCAGCACTATTTGTCCAAAATCCATTCCGTTTACCTTCGAAATCCACCCGAGACCCTCGGGACCTTAACCAATTATTCCAACATGTCCCAAAATACCATATGAACTTAGTCGAGCCTTCAAACTACATCAAACAACATCAAAACGACGAATCGCACCTCAAATCAAAATCAATGAACTCTGAACTTTCAAATTCTATATCTTGTGTCGAAACACATCAAATCAATTCGGAATGACTTCAAATTTTGCACACAAGTCATAAATGTCATAACTGAGTTATGAAAATTTCAGAATCGGATTTCGACCCCGATATCAAAAAGTTAACCCCTCGGTCAAACTTCCCAAAAATTCAACTTTCGGCATTTCAAGCCTAATTCTACTATGGACTTCCAAATAAAATTCCGATCACGCTCCTAAGTCACAAATCACCATACGGAGCTGTTGGAATCATCAAAATTCTATTCCGGGGTCGTTTGCACATAATTTGACATCCGGTCACTATTTGAACTTAAACTTTTAATTTTTCATCAAAATTCCATATCTCGGGCTAGGGACCTCGGAATTTGATTCCGGGCATACGCCTAAGTCCCAAATTATGATACAGACCTACAAAAATTTTCAAAACACTGATCCGTGTCTGTTTGCTCAAAATATTGACCACAGTCAACTCAGTTGAGTTTTAAAGCTCTAATTCATATTTTAATTCATTTTTCACCTGAAAACTTTCCGAAAACTTTTTACGGACTGCACACGCAAGTCAAGTAATGATAAATAGTGCTTTTTGAGGTCTTAAAACACAGAATTAATTATTAAATTTAAAGATGACATTTTGGGTCATCACATGTACAGCTCACGAAACGGGCACACCGTGAAGGCGGACAATCTCAAGAATGTAAATTTCAGCTAACCGCTCTAAAGAATAGGTAACTTCTACTGGAATGAAATGTGCTGACTTGGTCAACCCGTCCACAATGACCCATATTGCGTTGAACTTTCTCTGAGTCCGTGGGAGCCCAACCACAAAATCCATAGTGATACGCTCCCACTTCCACTCAGGAATTTCTAACTTATGAAGAAAACCTCTAGGTCTCTGATGCTCGTACTTAACTTGCTAACAATTTAGACACCGAGCTACATATGTAACTATATCTTTCTTCATTCTCCTCCACCAATAATGTTGCTGTAAATTTTGATACATTTTGGCGGCACCTGGATGAATAGAATACCTAGAACTGTGGGCCTCTTCCAGAATTAATCCACAAAGATCATCAACATTAGGCACACAAATAAGACCCTGCATACGTAGAACTCCATCGTCCCCCACAAAAACCTATTTGGTACCACCGTGTCGTGCTGTGTCCTTAAGGACAAACAAATGAGGATCATCATACTGTCGCTCTCTGATATGCTCATATAAAGAAGACTGAGCGACTGTGAAATCTAGAACACGATTAGGTTTTGAAACATCTAACCTCATGAACTAATTAGCCAAAGTCTGAACATCTGCAGCTAACAGTCTCTCACCAACCGGAATATATGCAAGACTGCCCATACTCACAACATTTCTATTCAAATCATCGGCCACCACATTGGCCTTTCCGGGGTGATACAAAATGGTGATATCATAGTCTTTCAATAACTCTAACCATCTTCTCTGCCTCAAATTGAGATCTTTTCCTGAACAGATACTGTAGGCTACGATGATCAGTGAATACCTCACACGAGATACCGTAAAGGTAATGCCTCCAAATCTTCAGAGCATGGACAATGGCTGCCAATTCTAAATCATGAATATGATAATTCTTCTCGTGAACTTTCAACTGCCGCGATCTTGCATAAATACTACACCAAGCCCAACACGAGATGCATCACATTATATTGTATAACATCCTGAACCTGTGGGTAATATCAACATTGGCACCATAGTCAAAGCAGTCTTGAGCTTATGAAAGCTCAACTCACACTCGTCTGACCATCCGAATGGAACACCTTTCTAGGTCAGTCTGGTAAATGGGCTTGCTATAGATGAAAACCCTTCCATGAACCGGCAATAATAACCCGCCAAACCCAGAAAACTCCGTATCTCTGTAACTGAAATAGGCCTAGACCAGTTCTGGCTCAATATTCTTAGGATCCACTTTTATGCCTTCTGCCGATACATCATGCCCCAAAAAGGGAACTGAGTTTAGCCAAAACTCGCATTTTGAAAATTTGTCATATAACTAATTATTCTTCAAAGTCTGAAGCACAATCTGAAGATGTTGCTCATGCTCCTCTCGAATGCTCGAGTAAATCAAGATGTCATCAATGAATACAACCACAAATGAATCCAGATAGGGCTTGAACACCCAATTAATCAAATCCATAAATGTTTCTGGGAATTTGTCAGCCCAAATGACATCACTAGGAATTCGTAATGCCCATACCGAGTCCGTAAAGCTGTCTTAGGGATATCAGATACCCTAATCTTCAACTAATGGTAACCAAACCTAGTCGATCTTTGAAAATACCTTGGCACCCTGAAGCTGATCGAATAAGTCATCAAATTCTTGGAAGTGGATACTTGGTCTTGATAGTAGCCTTATTCAACTGCCGATAATCTATACACATCCTCATTGAACCATCTTTCTTCTTCACAAACAATACTGGTTCACCCTAGGGTGAGACACTAGGTCTAATGAATCCCTGATCAATCAAGTCTTGTAACTTCTCCTTCAACTCTTTCATCTCCAACGGGGCCATATGGTATGGTGGAATAGAAATGGCCTGAGTGCCCGGAGCCAAATCAGTACAAAAGTCAATATCTCTGTCGGGTGGCATCCCCGGTAAATATGCAGGAAATACTTCTGGAAATTGAAGAACAACTGGTACTAAGTCCATAGAAAGAACATTTGCACTGGGATCACGAATATAAGCCAAAATAGGCTAGACACCCCTTCTCGACCATATGTCGAGCCTTCATACAAGAAATAACCCCGTTGGTAGAATGACCAGGAGTTCCTTCCCACTCTAATTGAGGTAACCCCGCCATGGATAGGGTCATCATCGTGGCATGACAATCCAATATAGCATGATAAGGTAAGATCCAATCCATACCCAAGATGACATCAAAATCTGCCATATCAAGAAGTAGTAGATCTACGCTATTCTCATGACTCCCAATAGTAACCACACACGAACGATAGACACGATCTACCACAATAGAATCTCCCACCGGCGTGGATACACACACAAAAGCACTTAGAGAATTACAAGGCACAACCAGATATGAAGCAAACTAGGAGGACACATAGGAATAAGTAGATCCTGGATCAAATAGAACTGAAGCATCTCTATAGAAAACTAGAAAAATACTTGTGATCACTGCATTAGATGACTCGACCTAAGGCCTAGCTGGAAAAGCATAAAATCGGGGTTGGGCCCCGCCACTCTGAACTGCGTCCCAGGGACACCCTCTAACTGGCTGGCCTCCACCCCTAACGGCATGACCTCTACCTCTATCTGTCTAGCCCCTGCTTTTACCTGGGTGGGTGGGTGGTGGAACAACTGGTGCTGGAATTATAGCACGGGAACCCTACTGCTATGAACTACCTAATACTCGAGGGCAAAATCTAGCAATGTGCCTCGGATCACCACAAGTATAATAGGTCCCCGATTATTGGGATTGCTGACCCTGGAACAGACTATGTGAACCTGGATAACTACTTTGATGACTCCGAACCAGAGGTGCATTAATAGGAGTTGTTGGTGCATTGTAAGCTAGCTGGTCGGAATAAGACACGTGAGAGCCGTGACCACCTAAAGCATTGTGGGATGCATGGAGCGCTGAATGAAACGGCCTGGGAGGATGGCCTGTACCAAAATTACCCCTGCCTTCATACGACGCACCACTGAACCCACCGAACTGACGAGGCCTCTTATCAGACCCCTGCCCTCTCTCTTGTGCAAGAACTATCTCGATCCTCCTCGCAACATTAAGATCCTTTTGAAAGGAAATATCACTTCCGGTCACCTTGGCCATCTGAAGCCTCATAGGGTGAGTGAGTCCCTCAATAAACCTACTCACTCTCTCTCCCTCAGTAGGTAGTAAAGGGAGAGCATGAAGGGCTAAATCCACAAACGGGTCTCATACTGAGTAACAGTCATACTGCCATACTATAGATGCTCAAATTGCATGCGGTAATCCTCTCTTAATGTTATAGCGAGAAACTTCTCTAGAAATATCCGTGAGAACTGATCCCAAGTCAGTGTAGGCGATCCAACTGGTATGGTCAGCATAAAATCTCTCCACCATCTCTTGGCGGAACCCGTCATCTAGAATACAGCAAATTCGATCCCATTGGTCTCGACTATTCCCATGTTATGCAACACCTCATGGCAGCGGTCAAGATAATCTTGTGGGTCCTCATAAGGTGTAACACTGAAGTGAACTGGAAAGAGCTTAGTAAACTTATCCAGTCTCAATAAGGCCTTAGAAGACATGGCTGGCCTATCACCGGCCTGTGCTATAACAACTGGCTGAACTACCCCAACTGGTGGGGCTGCTGGAGCTTGATACGGGGGAGCCATCTGCTCCGGAGTGGGATTAGTGGGAGTTTGTGCTCCTCCCTAGCCTGTGAGACGACTGGTGTCACTGAAAATGTATCATTCTGGGCCACACCTTCCATAAGACTCACCAAACGGACTAGAGCATCCTGAAGAACTGGAGTAACTATGAATCTTTCCGGGACCTGAACTGGTCCAACCGGTACAGCCTGAACTGGAACCCCCTCCTGAAGATCCACCTGAGGTTCTACAACAGGTGTTGCTGCTTGAGCACTAGACTGAGCTCTACCTTTGCTTCAACCTCAGCCTCTAGCACGACCTCGGCCTCGACCTCTACCCCTCGTCATAGTTGCCACCGGGGGATCTGGTCCCTGTCTATCGGTAGATGTATTACGTGTTCTCACCATCTGTGAGAGAATAAGAATAGAATGGTTCAATCATCGATGATAGAAAAAGATTGCACGATAGGATAAGAAAGAAATTATATTATTCCTAAACTTCATATCCTCTGAAATATGTACAGATGTCTCCGTACCAATCCTTTAGACTCTACTAAGCTTGCTCGTGACTCGTGAGACCTATGTAACCTAGTTCTCTGATACCAACTTGTCATGACCCGAAATTCTCACCTTCAGGACCGTGATGGCGACTAACATTTCACTTGCTACGCAAGCCAACGTTATAAAAATCTTAACCATTTTAAAACAAATCAATATAAGGGGAAGTCAATTACTGAACTAAAGTGAGGAAGACCACAACAACCTAAATCATCAAAATACATCCCCGAGTCAGGTGTCACAAGTGCACGAGCTACTAGGATAATAAAAATAATGGTTTGAATAAAATTCAAGTTGTTTGAAAGATAATACACACCTAAGATAAGATAGAAGGGGACTTCAGAACAGCGGACGTTGTGCAGTTATACCTCAAGTCTCCTTCGGGTAGCTAAATCAGAGAACGTCTATGGTACGCCACTGGGACCAACTCCAAAATCTGCACAAGAAATGTAAAGTGTAGTATGAGTACAACCGACCCCATGTACTTCGTAAGTGCCAAGCCTAACCTCGATGAAGTAGTGACGAGGCTATGACAAGGCACATACGTAAATAACCTATACAAGTATATACAAATACGAAGCAACAATAACACAATAAATAACAATTTATAAATTACGCGATGCGATAATCGAAAAGTGGACTTTGAGACGAGGTAAGTTTGTTGTCTAATCTTGTGAGGGGAAAATTACCCATAGGGATTAAATTGAATAATTTTTGATAATTGCGGATGTTACGTATGCACGAGGTGACAAGAGTCCGTGCGTAGCTACTATTAATGCTAAAGTCCGGGTAGTTTAGGACTCAAAGCATGAATTACTTGTGTAAATTGTATTCCTTATTTAATTAATATTAAATGATATATATGAATATATTGTGAATTGTTAGATAAAGATATTGAAGGATGGAAATCTCATATGCTTGATTTTCTGTTTAAATTAATTAATTGTTAAAAGAAATTCTTCTTCCTCCCTAATTTATCTTATAATAAACATACTATGGGTCCCAACAGTATCAACACATGGTTTAAACATGATTTATAGTTCGATTTCTCTAATACGTAGGAAAATGTACGAATAACAACAATTTATTCAACTGCACAGATCCATAGAATTGACCAAGTCACAATTCATACGGTGCACGCCCACACGCCCGTCACCTAGCATGTGCATCACCTCAAAACCAATCACATAACACACAATCCGGGGTTACATACCCTCAGGACCAAATTTAGAACTGTTACTTACCTCAAACCGTGTAATTCTTTATTCTGCTGTGCCCTTGCCACGAGAATTGGTCTCCAAAAGCCTCGTACCTAGCCACAATTAATTCGATTCAGTCAATGCCAATTATTATAATTAATTCCCTAACGAAGTACTAATTTTTCCAATAAAATTCGAAATTTAACTCAAAAATCGTATGTGGGCCAAACGTCTCGGAACCCGACAAAAGTTACAAAATATGAATGCACATCCAACCACGAGTCCAACCATACTAATTTCACACAATTTCGACATCAACTCGACCTTCAAATCTTCAATTAAAGTCTTTGAAGATTTCTACCATTTTCAACCCAATCTTTACCCACTTGAACTCAAAAATCTTACCACAAACCTTATTGGTATGTGTATGTATTAATAATGCTCTCACACCCAAGAATCATACTCCCAATCACCCATCTTTACCCAGAATCGAAATTGAATACTAGTGTTAGAAATTCTTACCTCTCTGAAGCACTAGAAAGATCCTCGTGAAATTTTCAAACCTTGAACAAGAATTGATGGACAAATGACCAGGTCTTCACTTTCTCTCTCTAAGATGCTCCCACCTATATCACATGACACCCTTGAAAATGACCCCCAATAGTGTTTTATAAGAATGGGGTCGGGTTTATAAAACCAGAGAAATAAAGCCCCGAAACACACTCTGCGGTTGCATATGCGACCGCATAATCCTTTTGCGGCCTGCATAATGGGTCACAAAAATGGCTTTCAGAACTAGGCAACGCTGCCTCAGTCTGCGGTCGTTATTGGGCTCGCAGACTTGTTCTGCGGTCGCATAATGCAAGGCAGAACAGATATGCAGTCGCATAATGCGCCGTAAACTTTCCTCCACACTTTCCCTGCTCCTGATTCACTCTACGGCCATTATGCGGTCCGTATACTGATTCTGCGACCGCATAGTGGGCCGCAGAAATGACTTTTTATGGCAAAATATTTTCCTTTACTCCCAGTGCATTTTTCAACCCAAAAAGTCCGAGCCTTTCTACAAACTTTGTACTAATTAATCTTCATAGGCACTACAAAACCTTAATTTTCATAGCAAAATTTCTCTGGGGTCGTTAGACATAAGTCAACATATATGCACCCTTTTTAACTTAAGTTCTAAACCTTGGAACTAGGTGTCCCAAATCATTCCAAACCTCACCGGACCAAGACCAATTATCCCCAGCAAGTCAAATAACAACAGAAAAGCACAATTTGAGTAGTAAATTTGGAGACGGGGTTGTAATACTCGAAATGACCGGCCAGGTCATTACATTCTACCCCTCTTAAACAAACGTTCGTCCTCGAACGGGTTTAGAATTATACCTGGAGTCTCAAATAGGTGTGGATATTTGATCTACATCTCCCACTCAGTCTCCCACGTAGCTTCTATGACTGGCTGGCCTCTCTACTGCACTTTCACTGAAGTTATGTTCTTTGATCTCAACTTCCGAACATGCCGGTCTAAAATGGTCACCGGCTCCACATCATGAGTCAGATTACTATCCAACTGCACTGTGCTGAAATCCAAAATATGTGACGGATCTCCTACATACTTCTGGATCATATATACATGAAACACTAGATGAACACTCGATAGACTAGGCTGCAATACAAGTTTATAAGCAACCTCTCCAATGTTCTTAAGTATTTCAAAAGGCCCAATATACCAAGGGTTAAACTTCCCTTCATCCCGAACCTCAACACACCCTTCATGGGCGAAATCTTGAGCAGAACCTTCTCCCCAACCATGTAAGCAACATCCCGGACCTTCCGGTCAGCAAAACTCTTCTGTCTAGACTGCGCCGTCCGAAGCTGCTCCTAAATCAATTTAACCTTCTCTAAAGCATCCTGAACCAAATCAGAACCCAATAGTCTAGTCTCACCCGACTCAAACCAACCCACCGGAGAACGACACCATCACGCATATAAAGCCTCATACGGAGCCATCTGAATGCTCGATTGGTAGCTGTTATTGTAAGCAAACTCTGCTAGTGGCAGAAATTGATCCCAAAAACACCCGAAATTTATAACAAAAGTGCGTAGCATATCTTCCAATATTTGAATAGTGCGCTCGGACTGTCCGTCCGTGTGAGGGTGAAATATTGTACTCGGCTGAACCTGTGTACCTAATTCTCGTTGTACTACCCAGCAAAACTGTGATGTAAACTGCGTACCCCGATCTGAAATGGTGGACATTGGCACACCGTGTAGACGAACAATCTCGCGGATGTAAGTCACAGCCAACTGTTCTGAATAATAATTAGTACCAACTGGAATACAATGCGTGGATTTGGTCAACCGATCCACAATCACCCAAACACCATCAAACTTCCTCAAAGTCCGTGGAAGCCCAACTACGTAATCCATGGTAATACACTCCCATTTCCACTCTAAAATTTCAAGTCTCTGAAGCAATCATCCTGGTATCTGATGCTCGTATTTTACCTGTTGATAATTTAAACACCGAGCTACAAACCCAACTATATCTTTCTTCATTCGCCTCCAACAATAGTGCCGCCTCAAATCCTAATACATCTTCGCGGCACCTGGATGAATGGAGTACCGCGAACTGTGAGCATCCTGGAGAATCAACTCACGTAAACCATCTACATTAGGCACACATAGCCTGCCCTACATCCGTAATACACAATTATATATAATTGTGACTTCCTTGGCATCACCGTGCTAAACCGTGTCCTTATGGACAAGCAGATGGGGGTCGTCATACTGATGTTCTCTGATACGATCATAAAGAGAAGACTGAGAAACCACACAAGCCAAAACTCGACTCGGCTCGGAAATATCAAATCTAAAAAACTGGTTGGCCAAGGCCTGAACATCCAAGGCTAAAGGCCTCTCTCCTACCGGTAAGTATGCTAAGCTTCCCAAACGTTCCGCCTTACGATTCAAGGCATCAGCCAACACATTGCCCTTTCCGGGATGATAAAGAATGGTAATATCATAATACATAAGCAACTCCAGCCACCTCCGTTGTCGCAAATTAAGATCCTTCTGTTTAAATAGATGTTGTAGACTCCGGTGATCAGCATAAACCTCACAATGGACACCATACAAATAGTGCCGCCAAATCTTCAAGGCATGAACAATAGCTGCTAACTCAAGGTCGTGGACTGGATAATTCTTCTCATGTACCTTTAACTGTCTGGACGCATAGGCAATCACCCTACTGTCTTTCATTAGCACTACGCCGAGACCAATACGCAACGTGTCACAATACACAGTATAAGACCCTGAACCTGTAGGCAACACCAATACTGGGGCTGTAGTCTAAAGCTGTCTTGAGCTTCTGAAAGCTCTCTTCACACTCATCCGACCACCTGAACGGAGCACTTTTCTTGGTCAATTTAGTCATACGCGCCGCAATAAACGAGAAACCCTCTACAAAGCGACGATAATAACCGGCGAAGCCAAGAAAACTCTGAATCTCGGTAACTAAAGATGGCCTGGGCTACCTCTGAACCACCTCTATTTTCTTCGGATCCGCATTAATCCCTTCACTGGACACACTATATCCTAAGAATGCCACCGAACTAAGCCAGAACTAACACTTAGAGAATTTGGCATAAAGTTTCTCCTCTCTCAGCCTCTGTAATACAATACTCATGTATATGCTCCTCCTGGCTACGTGAGTACACCAGGATTCAATCAATAAATACTATGACAAATGAGTCAAGATATGGCAGGAATACACTATTCATCAAGTGCATGAATGCTGCTGTGGCATTGGTCATCCCATAAAACATCACGAGAAATTCATAGTGGCTATAACGAGTCCTGAATGTCGTTTTTATAATATCCGAATCCCAAATTTTTAACTGGTGATACCTAGATCTCAAATCAATTTTGGATAACACCCTCGCTCCCTGAAGATGGTCAAATAAATCATTGATACGCGGCAAAGGATATTTATTCTTGATTGTAACTTTGTTCAGTTGTCTGTAATCAATGCACATTCGTATAGTGCCATCTTTCTTTTTCACAAATAAAATCGGTGCACCCCAAGGTGACACACTATTCCTAATAAACCCCTTATTAAGGAGTTCCTGAAGTTGCTCTTTCAATTCTTTCAATTCAGTTGGCGCCATACGATACAGAGGAATAGAAATGGGATGTGTGCCCAACACCAAGTCAATACCGAAATCAATATCCTTGTCGTGTGGCATACCCGACAGGTCTACAGGAAATACATCCAAAAAGTCTCGCACTACCAATACTGAATCGATAGAAGGAGTACCTGCGTCAACATCTCTCACGAATGCCAATTATGACAAACATCCCTTCCCAACCATACATTGTGCCTTCAAATAAGAAATTACCCTACTGGGAACATAATTTAGAGAACCTCTCCATTCAACCTTTGGCATCCTGGCATCGCCAATGTCACGATTTTTGCATGACAATCCAGAATAGCATGACATGGAGACAACCAACCCATACTTAGGATTAAATAAAATTCAACCATACTGAGTAATAAGAGATCAACTCTAGTCTCCAGTCCCCTAATAGTTACCATACACGACCGATACACACGGTCCATGATAATAGTATCGCCCACCAGCGTGGACACACGAACAGGTGAAACTAAGGACTCACATGGCATATCCAAATAATGAGTAAACTACGATGACACATACGAATAAGAAGAACCACGGTCAAATAATATAGAATCCCCAGTATGGCACACTAAGACAATACCTGTGATCACTGTATCCTGAGTCATAAGTAACCGCAACTGATATGTGAGGCCATCAATGTATCTCCTAATCCTTTCCCTATCAGTGGGAACCAACCAAACTACGTGATGAGCCAAATTAGAAAATTTCATCTCGTACTGCGTCACACACATGCCATTCTGATGTAACTGCTCAAACTATCTGCGCAGCTCCTCTCTGCTAAACTGCGGCACAAACTTCTCTAAAAATAGAACGGAGAATTCCCGCCATGTAAGTGGTGCTGTACCGATCGGCCTGCGACTCTTATAAGCCTCCCACCATCTGAAGGCAGCCCTAGAAAACTGAAAAGTGGTGAACGAGACCCCACTTGTCTCTAGAATACCCGTTATCCAAAGACTCCGCTGGCACTAATCCAGAAAACCCTAAGCATCCTCTGACTCAGCACTGCTAAATGATGGAAGTCGAGCCCTCCCAAATCTCTCAAGTCTCCTCTTCTCATCATCTACCATAACGGGGACTAATGGAGCCTGCACAGCTGCAACAGGCTAGGCTGGTAGTGCCCGAGGTATCTGAAGTCCCTGCACTACCTACTTTGGAGTACGGGCAATAGGGGCATGAGTGCTTCCCCCGGCCTGAGAAGTGGCTGGCACAGCCTGAGCCGAAACCACTTGAGCATGGCCAGTGCAAACTGTCAATACCTGAGCCAAAGCCTCCTGTAGGCATGGAATCTCAATAGGCACAACTAGTGCCTGAGCGGGTCCCGCTGGCTCAACTACATCTGGAATCTTCTTGTGAGCTGGAGCAACTGGTAGTGCTACAGGTGCTGCTCCAACTCTTGTACGAGCAACACCTTGACCTCTACCTCGGCTCTGGCCTCTACCACGACCCCGACCTCTTGCGCCCCTAACTGGTGGAACTAGTGGCTGACCGTCCAATCCGATAGTACGTGTCCTCACCATCTATGAGAGAATACAATAACAGAATTTTAGTTTTCCGAAATCAGCAAGTTCGCACGATAGAATACAAGAAAGTCAAATTTTCCTAGCGGTTTGGTAGCCTCTCGAAGATAAGTACAAACGTCTACGTACCGATCCGCAAGACTCTACTAAACCTACTCATGACGCGTGAGACCTATGTACCCTAGGCTCTAATACCAACTTGGTACGACCCAAAATCTAACCTGTCGTGATAGCGTCTATCTCAATACTAGGCAAGCTGACATCATCAATAATCCACAATATCTTTTAAATACAGAAAATATCATAATTAAGTTTAAGAGAAAATCCCACAAATACTATATGTACTCCCAAAACCCGTTGTCACTGAGTAAATGAGAAACTAAATGATAATGAAGTTTGAGTAATAAAAACATTGTCTGAAAATATAGAATAGTATAAAAACTCAAAGGAAAGAGAGTCGAGGTCTGGGGACGCCAATCCTGACATAAATCAATGAAACATGTTGTGGCGTGCATCCCGGTCCCATAAATATCCTAATAATTAGGCCCTCGGCCTCACTCAGTCATGAACAAGAGCGACTGAGATGTAATATGCAAGTAAAATCGTGACTCAGTACAAAATAGTAATTTAACAGATAATTCAACATGTACACGACCTTTGTGGGTCCGAACAGTGTCAACACATGGTTTTAACATGATTTATAGTTCGATTTCTCTAATACATATAAAAATGTACGGATAACAACAATTTATTCAACTACACAAATCCATGGAATTGACCAAGTCACAATTCCTGCGGTGCACGCCCACACGCCCGTCACCTCAAAACCAATCACCTAACACATAATCCGGGATTTCATACTCTCAAGACCAAATTTAGAACTATTACCTTATTCCGCTATGCCCTTTCCACGAGAATTGGTCTCCGAAAGACTCGTATCTGGCCACAATTAATTCGATTCAGTCAATACTAATTATTATAATTAATTCCATAAGGAAATACTAATTTTTCCAATAAAATCCTAAATTTAAGTCAAACATCGCCCATGCGGACCACATCTCGGAACCCGACAAAAGTTACAAAATATGAACGCCCATCCAACCATGAGTCCAGCCATACAAATTTAACACAATTCCGACATCAACTCTACCTTCAAATCTTCAATTAAAGTTTTTGAAGATTTCTAACATTTTTAACCCAATCTTTACCCATTTGAATTCAACTACCTTTCCACAAACATTATTGGTATGTGTATGTATAAGTAATACTCTCACACTCGAAATTGAAGACTAGTATTAGAAATTCTTACCTCTTTGAAGCCCTAGCAAGATCCTTGTGAAATCTTCAAACCTTGAACAAAATTTGATGGAAAAATGATTAGGTTTTAACTTTCTCTCTCTAAGATACTCTCACCTCTCTCTAAAATATCATATGAAACTCTTGAAAATGACCACCAATAGTGTTGTATAAGAATGTGGTCGGGTTTATAAAACCAGAGAAATGAAGCCCTGAAACACACACTGCAGTCGCATATGCGACCACATAATGCTTCTGTGGCCTCTAGAACTAGGAAATGCTGCCTCAGTCTGCGGTTCGCAGACCGGATCTGCGGTGGCATAATGCACCGCATAAATGATCTGCGGTTGCATAATGCGCCGTAAAGCTTCCTCCATACTTTCCCCACTCCTGATTCACTCTGCGGCCATTATGCGGTCCGCAGAGTGATTCTGCTCAACCCAAAAGGTCCGAGCCTTTCTACAACCTTTATACTAATTAATCATCCTCGGCACCACAAAACTATAATTTTCATAGCAAAATTTCTCTGGGGTCATTACACAAGGTCAACATTCGGTCACCTTTTTTAACTTAAGTTCTAAACCTTGGAACTATGTGTTCCAAATTATTCCAAACCTCAACGAACCTAAATCAATTACCCCCGGCAAGTCAAATAACAACCGAAAAGCACAATTTGAGTAGTAAATGGGAAGACGGGGTTGTAATCTCAAAATGATCGGTCGGGTCATTACACATAGTCTCAACTAATTGATATCACCTATATCGATCTTTTTCTTTCATTGTACCTTAAATTTTGCTAGGTTTGTAGTGTAGATTCCAAGAGATAGCAGGTATTTACAAGATAATTTTCTTCCATGTGATTTTAAGTTTACTTCATTCTTTTTATGTCACGACCGAAAATATCACCTGTCGTGATGGTGCCTATCTCGATGTTAGGCAAGCCGACAATCTCAATAAACCACCATATCTTTTACGTTTGAAAACATAAGATTTAAATTCAGCGGAAGAAATCTCACAAATACATATATAAACACTCCCAAAACCCGGTGTCTCTGAGTACATGAGCATCTAAATGAATACAAAGTGTGACTAATAAAATCAATGCCTGAAAATATAGAACAGTACAATAACTAAAAAGGAAGGGAGTCAAAGTCTATGGATGCCAAGAAACTACCTTGATAGTCTCCAACAGAATAAACTCTGAAATCTAGCAGCAGCCGTATCCGGAAGCACCTGGATCTCCACACGAGGTGTAGAGTGTAGTATGAGTACAACCAACTCAATAAGTAACAAGACTAACCTTTGGGCTGAAAGCAGTGACGAGCTCAGCAGGTACACTCCAGTATAGAAATAACAATATAGAAATGTAAGCATGCTTTCAAGTTCAACAATTACTCTCAGTACAAATAAAATAGATCAATTATGAACAATACGAGGAATATGACATCTCTGTATCTACAAGCCAATGTACATACTGTATGTGATGTACCTTAGTGAAAACTTGGTGTACTCACAATCTGAAAATACTCAGTCACCCAGTACTGTATATGGCTAATCCAGCCCAGGGAAGATCCATCCCAAATATATATATGTATATCCATCAACTGACAGTCAGTTAGTTAGTACTGTATAAGGCTAATCCAGCCCAGGGGATGATCCATCCCCGAATATCAATGATTCGGAAAAGATCCATGTCCAGGAAAAATCCATCCCTCTATAAAAATGCTTCGGGCAAGATCCATGCCCAGGGAAGATCCATCCCTCAATATATATCTATGGCAAGATCCATGCCCATGGAAGATCCATCCCAAGATCCATGCCCAAGGAAGATCCATCCCTCAATATAAATCAATCGCGCTCACTGTGGGGGTGCAGACTCCGGAGGGGCTCCTTCAGCCCAAGCTCTATAATAGCCAGATCTAGGCATAAATAAATAAACATAACTATCACTCAGAATCTCAAGTCTCTCGGGCTCTCAATAACATGAAGAATCAACCCGACATGATGATATGCAATATCAATGAAAGAAAACAAAGACTGAGATACTATATGAAAGTGATAGATGTGACTGAGTACAAAAATTGTAATTTAAACAATAATTCAACAACAATACGACCCATGTGGGTCCCATAATATATCGGTGTGTAGCCTAAACATGATCTTTAATATGAGTCTCAGCTCAATTTATCTAACACGTGGAGAATATGCGGATAATGCCATTTATTTAATTATGCAACTCCATGGAATCAACTTAAGTCACAAGTTCCATGATGCACGCCCACACTCCTGTCACTAGTATGTGCGTCATCTCCAAATAATTCATACAACACAAAATTCAGGGATTTATACCCCCAAAACCAAGTTTAAAAGTGTTACTCTCTCAAAACCGCATAATTTCTTACTCCGCTATGCCCTTGGCTGGTGAATTGGTCTCCAAACGTCCTGAATCTAGCCACAAGAAGTACAGTAAAATCAATACAGGCTAAAGGAATCAATTCCACAAGAAAATATGAAATTATAACCAAAAATCCGAAATCGGCTTAAACCCGGCCCCCAGGCCCACATCTCGAAATCCGACAAAAGTCACAAAACCTGAAAGCCCATTCACTCATGAGTCTAACCATACCAAATTTACTCGAATCCAATAACAAAATCCTGTAATGCAATACCAAAGTGTTGTACATGCTCTTTCTGGCTACGTGAATGCACCAGATATCATCAATAAATATTACGACAAATGAATAAAGATATGGCTCGAATACACTATTCATCAAGTGCATAAATGTTGTTGGGGGCATTGGTCAGCCCAAAAGACATCACGAGAAATTCATAGTGGCCATAACGGGTCCTGAATGCCGTCTGTAGAATATGCAAATCCCGAACTTTCAACTGGTGATACCCAGATCTCAAATCAATTTTGGAGAATACCCTCGCTCCCTGGAGCTGGTCAAATAAGTCATCAATACGCGGCAAATGATATTTATTCTTGATTGTAACCTTGTTCAGTTGTTTGTAATCAATGCACATCCGCATAGTACCATTTTCTTTTTCACAAACAAAACCGGTGCACCCTAAGGTGACACGCTAGGCCTAATAAACCGCTCATCAAGGATTTCCTGAAGTTTCTCTTTCAACTCATCTGGTTCCATACGATACGGAGGAATGGAAATGGGCTGAATGCCCAGCACCAAGTCAATACCGAAATCAATATCCCACCGGTAGGTTTGCAGGAAATACATTCGGAAAATCTCGCACTACCAGTACTGAATCAATAGGAGGAGTATCCGGATCAACATTCTGATGACCCAAAATGTCATATTTAATTTAAACATTCATTACTGTGTTCTAAGACCTCTAAAAGCACTACTCATCATTCCTCGATTTGCATGCGCAGTCCGTATAAGTTTTCGGAAAGTTTTATATGAAAGATTAATTAAAATATGAAATAGAGCTTTAAAACCAAATTAAGTTGACTTTGGTCAATATTTTAAGAAGTCCTAAAACATCATACGAGCTTAGTCGAAACCTCAAATCACATAAAACAACACTAAAATCACGAATCATACCCCAATTCAAGCTTAAGAACTTAAGAATTTCCAATTTCTACATTCGATGTCAAAACCTATCAAATCAAGTGTGATTGACCTCAAATTGTCCACACAAGTTATAAATGACATAACAGAGCTATGAAAATTTTCAGAACTGGATTCCGAACCCGATATCAAAAAGTCAACTCCCCGGTCAAACTTTCCAAAAATTCAACTTTCGCCATTTCAAGCCAAATTCCACTACGGACTTCCAAAATATTTTACGGACACGCTCCTAAGTCCAAAATCACCATACAGAGCTATTGGAATCATCAAAACTCTATTCCGGGGTCGTTTACACATAATTCGACATCTAGTCACTATTTCAACTTAAACTTTAAACCTTGGAACTAAGTGTTCCAATTCATTCATAAAACCTCACAGGACCCAAACTAGTCACCCCGACAAGTCACATAACAGCTATGAAGTATAAATTGAGTAGTAAATGGGGGAATGGGTCTACAACTCTCAAAACGACTAGCCGAGTCGTTACATCCTCCCCCTTTTAAACAAGCGTTCATCCTCGAATGGGATTAGAATTATACATGGAGTTTTGAAAAGATGAAGATAGACAGCTACGCATATCATGCTCAGTCTTCCAAGCCGCCTCCTCAACAGGATGACCCCTCCACTGTACTTTTAACGAAGCAATGCTCTTAAATCTCACCTTTCTAACCTGTCTGTTCAAAATGGCCACTAGCTCCTCAACATAAGATAGATCCTTATCCATATAGACTGAGCTAAAGTCTAACACATGAGACAGATCGCCGTGATACTTTCGAAGCATGGAAACATGGAGCATTGGATGAACTGTAGTGAGATTAGGTGGTAGTGCAAGTCTATAAACCACCTCTCTAATTCTTTCATGAATCTCAAAAGGCCCAATATACCTAGGGCTCAACTTGCCCTTCTTCCCAAATCTCATAACTCCCTTCACGGGCGAAACCCTGAGCAAGACCCGCTCAACAACCATGAATGCAACATCACGAACTTTCCGATCCGCATAACTCTTTTGTCTAGATTGGACTGTACGAAGCCGACCCTGAATCAATTTAACCTTCTCCAAGGCATTTGAACCAAGTCTGTACCCAATAGTCTAGCTTCGCCCGGCTCAAACTCCGCAAGTGGCAAGAACTGATCCCAAGCACCCCCAAAATCTATCACACAAGCACGAAACATAACCTCCAGTATCTGAATAGTGCGCTTAGACTGCCCATCCCTTTGAGGGTGAAATGTTGTACTCAATTTCACACGAGTACCCAACTCTCGTTGTACGGCTCTCCAGAACCGTGATGTTAACTGCGTACGCTGATTAGAGATGATAGATACAAGTACGCCATGAAACTTGACAATCTCGCGAATGTAAGCCTAAGCCAGCTGCTCCTAAGAGTAAGTAATAACCACATGAATGAAATGAACTGACTTGGTCAACCGATCTACAATCACCCAAACAGCATAAAACTTTCTCAAAGTCGTTGGGAGCCGAACTACGAAGTCCATGGTAATACGCTCTCACTTCCATTTCGAAATTTCAAGTCTCTGACGCAATCCGCCCAGTTTCTGATGTTCGTACTTCACCTGTTGACAATTTAAACATCGAGCTACAAACCCAACTCTATCTTTGTTCATTCGCCTTCACCAAGATTCTTTTGTTTAAAAAATGTTGTAGACTACGGTGATCGGTATAGACCTCACAATGGATAATGTACAAATAATGTCGCCAAATCTTCAAGGCATGAACAATAGCTGCTAACTCAAGGTCGTGGACTGTAGGACGTATAGGCAATCACCCTACCATCTTGCATCACCACTGCACCGAGACCAATACGTGACGCATCACAATACACAGTGTAAGACCCTGAACGTGTAGGCAACACCAATACTGGGGCTGAAGTCAGAGTTATTTTGAGCTTCTGAAAAGTATCGTCATACTCATCTGACCACCTGAACAGAGCACCTTTCTAGGTCAATTCAGTCATAGGCACCGCAATAGATGAGAAACCCTACATGAAGCGACAATAATAACTGGCCAAGCCGAGAAAACTCTGAATCTCGGTAGCTGAAGATAGCCTGGGCCAACTCTAAATTGCCTCTATCTTCTTCGGACTCACCTTAATTCCTTCACTGTACACTATGTGTCCCAAGAATTCCATCGAACTAAGCCATAACTCACACTTAGAGAATTTGGCATAAAGTCTCTCCTCTCTCAGCCTCTGTAATACAATACCAAAGTGTTGTACACGCTCCTTCTGGCTACGTGAATGCACCAGATATCATTAATAAATACGACGACAAATGAATAAAGATAAGGTTGGAATACACTATTCATCAAGTGCATAAATGTTTTTGGGGGCATTGGTCAGCCCAAAAGACCTCACGAGAAATTCATAGTGGCCATAACGGGTCCTGAATGCCGTCTGTAGAATATCCGAATCCTAAACTTTCAACTGGTGATACCCAGATCTCAAATCAATTTTGGAGAATACCCCCTCTCCCTGGAGCTGGTCAAATAAGTCATCAATACGTGGCAAAGGATATTTATTCTTGATTGTAACCTTGTTCAGTTGCTTGTAATCAATGCACATCCGCATAGTACCATTTTCTTTTTCACAAACAAAACTGGTGCACCCCAAAGTGACACGCTAGGCCTAATAAACCGCTCATCAAGGATTTCCTAAAGTTGCTCTTTCAACTCATCTGGTTCCATACGATACAGAGGAATGGAAATGGGCTGAATGCCAAGCACCAAGTCAATATCGAAATCAATATCCCACCAGTAGGTTTGCACGAAATACATCCGGAAAATCTCGCACTACCAGTACTGAATCAATAGGGGGAGTATCCAGATCAATATTGTGATGACCAACAATGTCATCTTTAATTTAAACATTCATTACTGTGTTCTAAGACCTCGAAAAGCACTACTTATCATTCCTCGATTTGCATGCGCAGTCCGTATAAGTTTTCGGAAAGTTTTATATGAAAAATTAATTAAAATATGAAATAGAGCTTTAAAACCAAATTAAGTTAACTTTGGTTAATATTTTAAGAAAACAGACCCGGATCATTGTTTTAATAGTTCCGGTAAGTCAGTATCGTGATTTGGGACTTGGGCGTATGCTCTGAATTTAATTTGGAGATCTAGCTCAAGTTATGGCCATTTAACGGAAACTAGGAATTTAAAGGCTAAAGATTCCCAAAGTTTGACCACGGATTTGACTTTTTGATATCGGGGTCGGAGTCCGATTCTAGAAATTTGAATAGGTTTGTTATTCATTTATGACTTATGTGCAAAATATGAGGTCAATCGTACTTGATTTGATAGGTTTCAGCATCGAATGTAAAAGTTGAAAATTCTTAAGTTCCTTAAGCTAGAATTGGGGTATGATTCGCGGTTTTAGCGTTGTTTGATGTGATTTGAGGTATCTACTAAGTTCATATGATGTGTTAGGACTTGTTGGTATATTTGGTTGAGGTCCCGTGGCCTCGGGTGGATTCTGAATTGTTAACGGATCAAAATTTGGACTTAAGGACAATCTATCTTCTGGTATAATTGCACCTGCAGATTTAAGACCGCAGATGCGAGCTCACAGAAGTGAACCAAGCCTCACAGAAGTGGACGGGGCACCGCAGAAGCGTGACCGAAGAAGTGACACACACATCGTATAAGCGGGAAAAGCGGAAGGGTAGCCTTGTCGCAGAAGCGGACACTTCTTCGCAAAAGCAAGTCAGCAAAAGCAGACTCTTGTTCGCAGAAGTGATCCAGCCCACAGAAGCGACCCCAATCTTCGCAAAAGCGGAACGGTAAAAGCTTGGACAAAACCTATAAAATCAGAAGTTAACCATTTTTACTCATTTTTGAGTTTTAAGTCACGGATTTAGGCGATTCCAAAGGGATTTTTCATGACCGTGAATTGGGTAATTATTATATAATCAAAAGTGATTATATTTCATTAATCCATGTCTATATTCATCATTTATTTCGGATTTAGATGGATGAAATTGGATTTTTTGTAAAAGTCTTCCAAAGACGAAAATTTAAGATTTGAAGGTCCATTTGACATCGAAATTTGATAATTTTTTTTATGGTTGGACTCATCTCGGAACAGGTGTTCGCATTTTGTAAGTTTTTCTAATATTTGAGATGTGGGACCCACTATTATTTTTGAGATTGTTTCAAATTTTAATCCGGAAAATTAGTAAATTCATATGGAATTATTTCCTACGATTTGTATTGAGTATATTGAATTGTTTATAATGAGATTTGAGAATTTCGGATATAAATTCGCGAGGCAAAGGTTTATTGGAACCTTGAGTTGGTTGCATAGCGAGGTCAGTGTCGTGGTTAACCTTGACTTGAGGGAGTAGGATTTTATTTGGTTATTTGCTACGTGATATAATGTGCGGGTACAATGTATATGTGAGATGACGAGTACTTATGCGTTGTGATTGAGTCAAAGCATGCTGGAGGAATTTAATTCATTTTGAATAATTGTTTATTTAATTAAGATATTCATGTTTAAGTTTATTATTGATTATTGATCGATATTCATGTTTAAGTTTATTATTGATTATTGATCGATATTCATGGATTTTTTTATAGATTTAATTATTGTTGAATATGGTGAGAAAGAGTGTAAAAGCACGAAGGGTGATGTCGTGCCATTTTTAATATTTATACTATCATTGTCGTGGTGAGAAAGAGTGTAAAAGCAAGAAGGGTGTTGTTGTGCCATTTTTTGAGTGTAAAAGCATGAAGGGTGATGCAGTGCCATTTTCAGAGAGTGTAAAACCACGAAAGGTGATGTCGTGCCAAAAGAGATAAGGGTGGTATAAGGTCTGGGTGTTAAAACGCATGCGGTGAGATAAGGGTGGCTTGATACGCGTGGCTAGTAGGGGTAACTACTAGAAGTCATGCGGTGTGATTAGGGTGGCTAAAACGCAGGATGCTATTTCGGGAAAAATGTTTTCTTTAAATAAATTGTGAAGGCTCCCACTGTGGTATAAGGAAATGAGATATTGTGAAATTATTTATAATTGGGACTACGAGGCGGTACCTCGGTAGTGCCCTTGTTGATATTGATTTATGGCCATAGTTTCTTTCAATTAATTGTTGTGATTATCATAAATTTGAAGAAAATTCTGTTTTGATTCCACGAGAAATTATTTGCAATTATTTGGTGTCATTAAATGTGACATACTATTTTATTCACTTCCAATGTCATTTTATTTTACTACATTGATAAACATTTTACCATGCCATTATTATATTTCAGTAGGGCCTCACCTGACTTCGTCACTACTCTACCGAGGTTAGGCTTGGCACTTACTGGGTACCGTTGTGGTGTACTCATACTACGTTTCTGCACATCGTTTTGTGCAAATCCAGGTACATTTTACCAGCCTAGGCATCAGTGAGTTACCTGCGCACGGAGACTTCGAGGTATATTTGCCAGCGTCCGCAGACTCCGTAGTCCTTTTCTATCATTTTATGTTGCTTCCTTATATTTTATTTAGACCTTGACATATAGAGACATTGAGAATAAATTTTTAGAAGCTTGTGACTTATTTCTATCGGGTTTTGGGAGTTGTAATCAGTTATACTGTAGATTAATTATTTTCAGACATTTATGATTTTTCCGCATTGATAGGCTTACCTAGTCTTAGAGACTAGGTGCCATCACGACACCTTACGGAGGGAAATTTGGGGTCGTGACAAGTTGGTATTAGAGCACTAGGTTCATAGGTGTTATAAGTCACAAGCAGGTTTAGTAGAGTCTTGCAGATCGGTACGGAGACGTCTGTACTTATCTTCGAGAGGCTATGGAACTGTTAGGAAATATTCACTTCTTTGATTCCTTATCGTGTGCCTTTATTGATTTCAAAGTTCTAAACAATTATCTTTCTATTCTCTCATAGATGGTGAGGAGAAGCACAACTGGATCTGATGATCAGACACCCGCGCCCCCTGTTGGAGCCGCAAGAGGCCAGGGTCGGGGTAGAGGCTGAGCCAGAGGCCGAGGAAGACCACGTGGTACAGCCAGAGCACCTGCACGAACTGCTGCACCAGAGCCACCAGTAGCTCCAGTTGGAGAGCAGGCACCTGAGACGCCTGTTACTACTCCTGCACTTCAGGAGACTCTTGCCCAGTTTTTGAGCATGTTTGGCACTTTAGCTCAGGCAGGATTAATTCCACTTGCTCCTGCCACATTTCAGGCTGGGGGAGGAGCGCAGACTCCTACCGCCCATACTCCAGAGACATATGCCCAAGTTGACCATGCCACAGAGGTTTTGCTAGTGCAGCCAGTTGTCCCAGTTCGGCCTGAGATTAGGACAGCAGTTTCAGAGGGAGAGCAGCTCAGGCTCGAGAGGTATAAGAAGTACCACCCTCCCATTTTCAGCGGTCTAGCTTCAGAGGATGCTCAGGGTTTTTTGGAGGAATGTCACCGTATCCTTCGTACTATGGGTATTGTGGATTCCAGTGGAGTTTCTTTCATGGCATTCCAGTTTAGAGGAGCAGTCTACCAGTGGTGGCGGGCATATGAGTTGGATAGTCCGGCTGAGGTAGCTTCACTTACTTGGACTCAATTTTCAGATATGTTCTTGAGGGAGTATGTTCCTCAGAGTCTTAGGGATGCTTGGCACGCAGAGTTTCAGAATATGCGGTCTGATTCAGTGATTTGGCTAGGCATGCACCAGCCTTAGTTGCTACTGTTCGAGAGCGGGTTCGTAGGTTTATTGAGGGTCTTCACCCTAGTATCAGATACAGTATGGCCCGAGAGCTAGAGATGGACATCACATACCAACAGGTGGTGTCAATTTCTAGGAGATTGGAAGGTATGCGGACTCGGGAGAGGGAAGAGAGGGAAGCTAAGAGACCCCAAGATTATGGCACATATAATAATTCTCGTGCCCCAGTTGCAGCCCGTCATGGTAGAGGTTATGTGAGTCATCCTATTCATTCAGCACTTCCAGCTTCCAGTGGTATTCCGACTACTCCCAGACCTCATGTTCCATATTATGCACCACCAGTGTCTTCTGTACCTCCTGTACGGGGTGCTTTTAGCGGATAGTCTAGTCGATCAGGCCCGAGCCAGTCCCAGCAGCCACGTCCTCTGAGGGCTTGTTTTAGGTGTGGACACTCGCCATATTATGAGAGATTTCCCCAGATTTAGGAGGGTTGCACCTCCACAGATTTCTCAGGCCCCACCTATTCCACAGGGTCCTCTGGCTTCTCAAGCCATGATTTCTGCACCAGTTGCCACTCCACCTGCACAGCCAGCTAGAAGTGGAGGTCGGGCAGGTAGAGGTCGCCCTAGAGGAGGAGGCCATTCTAGATATTATGCCCTTCCTGCTAGGACAGATGTTGTTGCATCTGATTCTGTTATCACATGTATTATTCCGGTCTGTCATAGAGATGCGTCAGTATTATTTGATCCAGGCTCCACTTATTCTTATGTGTCATCTTATTTTGCCATGTATTTGCGCGTATCACGTGATTCCTTGAGTTCTTCTGTTCATGTATCTACACCCGTGGGTGAATATATTATTGTGGATCGTGTGTATCGGTCGTGTTTAATTATTATCAGTGGTTTTGAGATTAGAGCTGATTTATTATTGCTCAGTATGGTGGACTTCGATATTATTTGGGGCATGGACTGGTTGTCGTCCTATCACGCTATTCTTGATTGTTACGCCAAGATGGTGACATTGGCTATGCCAGGTCTACCGCGGCTAGAGTGGAGAGGTACCTCAGATCATGTTCCTAGCAGGGTTGTTTCATTTCTTAAAGCTCAACGAATGGTTGAGAAGGGGTGTGATGCATATTTGGCGTATGTGAGAGATGTTAGTATTGATACTCCTACGGTAGAGTCAGTTCCTGTAGTTAGGGATTTTGCCGATGTATTTCAAACAGATCTTCTGGGTATGCCACCCGACAGGGATATTGATTTTTGTATTGATTTATTATCGGGTACTCAACCCATTTCTATTCCACCATACCATATGGCCCCAGCAGAGTTGAAAGAATTAAAAGAACAGTTACATGAATTGTTTGATAAGGGTTTCATTCGGCCCAGTGTATTGCCTTGGGGTGCTCCTATCTTATTTGTAAAGAAGAAGGAAGGTTCTATGCGGATGTGTATTGATTATCGCCAGTTGAACAAGGTTACAGTGAAGAACAGGTATCCATTGGCACGTATTGATGACCTATTTGACCAGCTTTAGGTTGCCAGGGTATTCTCAAAACTTGACTTTCGTTCAGTCTAACATCAGTTGAAGATTCGAGATCCAGATATCCCAAAGACTGCCTTCAGGACTCGGTACGGTCATTACGAGTTCCTTGTGATGTCTTTTGGGCTGACCAATGACCCAGCAGCATTTATGCACTTAATGAATAGTGTATTTCATCCCTATCTTGATTCCTTCATCATTGTATTTATTGACGACATCCTGGTGTATTTCCGGAGTCAGGAAGATCATGAACAACACCTGAGGACTGTGCTTCAGATTTTGAGAGAAAAGAAATTATTTGCAAAATTTTCAAAGTGTGAATTCTTGCTTGATTCAGTCGGATATTTGGGTCATATAATTTTGTGCGAGGGGATAAAGGTAGATCCAAAGAAGATGGAAGCAGTGCAAAGTTGGTCCAGACTGTCCTCAGTTACGGAAATCCGGAGTTTCCTTGTTTTGGCTGGGTATTATTGCAGATTTGTAAAGGATTTCTCTTCTATTTCTGCATCTATGACCAAATTGACCCAGAAGGGTGCTCCGTTCAGGTGGACTGAGGAATGTGAAGAAATCTTCCAAAAGCTCAAGACAGCTTTGACTACAGCCCCAGTATTGGTATTACCTACAGGTACATGATCTTATACTGTGTATTGTGACGCGTCACATATTGGTCTCGGCGTAGTGTTGATGCAAGACGGTAGGGTGATTGCTTGCGCGTTCAGACAATTAAAGGTGCATGAGAAGAATTATCCTGTACATGACCTGGAGTTAGCAGCTATTTTTCATGCCTTAAAAATTTGGCGGCATTATTTGTACGGTGTCCATTGTGAAATCTACACCGATCACTGGAGTCTGCAACATCTGTTTAAATAGAAGGATCATAATTTGCGGCAGCGGAGATGGTTGGAGTTGCTTAAGGATTATGATATCACCATTCTCTATCATCCGGGGAAGGCCAATGTGGTGGCCGATGCCTTGAGTCGTAAGGCAGAGAGTTTGGGCAGCTTAGCATATTTACCGGTAGCAGAGAGGCCTTTAGCCATGGATGTTCAGGCCATGGCCAACCAGTTTGTTAGATTGGATGTTTCTGAGACGAGTCGGATTTTGGCTTGCGTGGTTTCCCAGTCTTCACTTTATGATCGTATAAGGGAACGTCAGCATGATGACCCCCATCGGCTTGTCCTTAAGGATATAGTTCAGCACATTGATGCCAAGGAAGTCACTATTGGAGAAGATGATGTACTACGGATGCAGGTCAGGCTATGTGTGCCTAATGTGGATGGCGTGCGTGAGTTGATTCTCCAGAAGGCTCACAGTTCGCGGTACTCCATTCCTCCAGGTGCTGCGAAGATGTATCAGGACTTGAGACAGCACTATTGGTGGAGGCGGATGAAGAAGGACATAGTGGGGTATGTATCTCGGTGTTTAATTTGTCAACATGTAAAATATGAGCATCAACAACTGGGTGGATTACTTCAGAAGTTAGAGATTCCAGAATGGAAATGGGAGCGGATCACTATGGATTTCGTTGTTGGGCTCCCACAGACTCATCGGAAGTTGGACGCAGTTTGGGTGATTGTGGATAGGCTGACCAAATTAGCTCATTTCATTCCTGTGATTACTACTTACTCTTCAGAGCAGCTGGCTCAGGTATATATTCGTGAGATTGTCAGACTTCAGGGTGTACCAGTATCTATCATCTTTGACCAGGGTACACAGTTTACCTCACAGTTTTGGAGGGCAGTACAACGTGAGTTGGGTACTCGGGTAGAGTTGATTACAACATTTCACCCTCAGACGGACGAGCAGTCCGAATGCACTATTTAGATACTGGAGGATATGCTTCGTGCGTGTGTGATAGATTTTGGGGGTGCTTGGGATCAGTTCTTACCACTTGCGGAGTTTGATTACAGCAACAGTTACCAATCAAGCATTCAGATGGCTCCGTTTGAGGCCTTGTATGGTAGGCGGTGCCGATCTCCAGTGGGTTGGTTTGAACTAGGCGAGGCTAGACTTTTGGGTACAGACTTGGTTCAGGATGCCTTGGAAAAGATTAAGTTGATTCAGGATCGACTTCGTACAGCCCAATCTAGACAGAAGAGTTATGCGGATCGGAAGGTTGGTGATGTTGCATTCATGGTTGGTGAGCGGGTATTGCTCCGGGTTTTGCCTATGACGGGTGTGATGAGGTTCGGGAAGAAGGGCAAGTTGATCCCTAGGTATATTGGGGCTTTTGAGATTCTTGAGAGAGTTGGAGAGGTGGCTTACAGACTTGCACTACCACCTAGTCTTTTGCGGTTTATCCGGTATTCCATGTTTCTATGCTTCGGAAATATCACGGCGATCCGTCTCATGTGTTAGACTTCAGTTGGACAAGGATCTATCTTATGTTGAGGAACCAGTGGCTATTTTAGATAGGCAGGTTCGAAAGGTGAGGTCAAAGAACATTGATTCCGTAAAGGTTCAGTGGAGGGGTCATCCGGTCGAGGAGGCGACTTGGGAGGTCGAGAATGATTTACGCAGCTGTTATCCACACTTATTCACCAGCTCAGGTACTTTTTCTAACTCCGTTTGAGGAGGAACATTTATTTTATAGGTGGAGAATGTGATGACCCAAAATGTCATCTTTAAATTTAATGATTAATTATGTGATCTAAGCATTATTTACCATTACTCGACTTGCGTGTGCAATCCGTACAAATTTCCCGGAAAGTTTTCAGGTGAAAAATGGATTAAAATGTGGATTAGATGTTTAAAACATAACTGAGTTCACTTTGGTCAACATTTTGAGAAAACGGACTCGGATTAGTGTTTTGACAATTCTGGTAGGTCCGTATCGTGAATTGGGCCGGAACCAAATTCCGATGTCCCTAGCCAGAGATATGGAATTTTGATGAAAAATTTAAAGTTTGAGTTAAAATAGTGAACGAATGTCGAATTATGTGCAAATGACCACGGAATAGAATTTTGATAATTCCAACAGCTGTGTATGGTGATTTTGGACTTAGGAGCGTGATCGGAATTTTTTTTGGAATTCCATAGTGAAATTAGGCTTGAAATGGCTAAAATAGGAATTTAAAGTTTGAAAGTTTGACTGGGGAGTTGACTTTTTGATATCGGGGTCGGAATAAAATTTTCACAGCTCCGGTATGTCATTTGTGATTTGGGTGCAAAATTTGAGGTCAATCGGACTTGATTTGATAGGTTCCGGTGTTGTTTGTAGAAATTAGAAATTTCAAAGTTCATTAGGCTTGAATTGGGGTGTAATTCATGGTTTTAGCGTTGTTTGAGGTGATTGAGGATTCGACTAAGTTTGTATGATGTTTTAGGACTTGTTGGTATATTTGGTTGAGGTGCCGAGGGCATCGGGTGAGTTTCGGATGGTTAACGGATCAAGAAATGAACTAGAACAACTGCTGCAATTTCCTTATGTTGGAAATTTTTCTTCTGCCCAGATCAAGCTCAGGATCGAGGGCCATGATCGAAGCCATGATCGATCCCAGAGTCGAGGGCCACGATCGAGGGCCACAATCGAAGCCCAGCCGAACTCATAATCGAAGGCCATGACCGTGCACATGATCGTACCCCATGACCGGACTCCCCATGATCGAGGTCCAGGATCTGACTCCCATGATCGAGGTCCATTATCGAACTCTCATGATCGAGGTCCAGGATCGGACTCTCATGATCGAGGTCCAGGATCGGACTCCACGATCGAGGTCAGCCTGGACAGATTCGTAAGTTATAAAAACAGGGAGGGCTTCGTCCCATTCGCCATTTTTAATAACTTGGAGCTTGAGCAGAGGCGATTTTTGATATATCTTCAAGGGAAAACATTGGGTTAAGTGTTCTTAACTCAATTTTGGTTAGATTACTCGAATCCATCACTGTTTTCAACATTTAATTGGTGATCTAAGTTGGAAAAATTTGAAAACCCTCTTGGATAGATTTGTGGATTTGAGGGTCGAATCATTATTGGAATTTAGCCATTTTGGTATGATTAGACTCGTGGTTGAATGGGCGTTCATATTTCGTAACTTTTGAATTAATTTTGGATTTTTATTGAAAAATGTAGTATTTTCTTATAGAATTAATTCTATAATTTTTGTTGACTATATCGAATTAATTATGACTAGATACGAGTCGATCGGAGTCGGAAAATCGAGGAAAAAGCATAATACTTGATTAAATTGGAGCAAGTCGAGGTAAGTGACTTGTCTAACCTTGTGTGGGGGAAATTTTCCCTAGGATTGATATTAATGTGATTTTTGAATTGTGTTGAAAGTCGTGTACACGAGGTGACGAGTGTGTACACGGGCTAAATTTGAAGAATTATATTTTTAAATTGTGTAAATCATTGTTGTGCATTTATTAAAATATTCTATGTTGTTATATTCTTCACCATTGATTAAATGTTTATATTTTAAATTTGTTTGATCTTCTCCTGCTAATTATTTTATCTGTTTAGTTGGAACTTGGTTTCTTTTATTCTGTGCATTATTTGAAGGTTGATTTTCACTAAATTAAACATTATTAATTTTAAGTATTCGGCATTTTAAAACTTGATATTGAAGCAACGTGTTAAAGATTTTAAAATATTATTTTCCTGAATTATTTACTCCTGAATATTTTTGTAAGATTTCCGTACTGATTGTGATGGAGCAGTGAGCTCTTTATTGCGGAAAAATATTGTTGTTGAATTATTTTGGCAAGTTAAATTATTTGAGCACTTGAGGTGCAAATTGTGATATATTGTGATATTGATACGCATGCGGTGGTATAAAGTCTGGGTGTTGAAACGCATGCGGTGAGATAAGGATGGATTGATACGCGTGGCTAGTAGGGATAACTACTAGAAATCATGCGGTGTGATAAGGGTGGCTAAAACGCGAGATGCTATTTCGGGAAAAATATTTTCTTTAAATAAATTCTGAAGGCTCCCGCGGTGGTATAAGGAAATGAGATATTGTGAAATTATTTATAATTTGGGACTACGAGGTGGTACCTCGGTTGTGCCCTTGTTGATATTGATTTATGGCCATAGTTGCTTTCGATTAATTGTTGTGATTTTCATAAAGTTGAAGAAAATTCTGTTTTGATTCGACGAGAAATTATTTGCAATTATTTTGTGTCATTAAATGTGACATACTATTTGATTCACTTCCAATGTCATTTTATTTTACTACATTGATAAACATTTTACCATGCCATTATTATATTCCAGTAGGGCCTCACCTGACCTCGTCACTACTCTACCGAGGTTAGGCTTGGCACTTACTGGGTACCGTTGTGGTGTACTCATACTACGCTTCTGCACATCTTTTTGTGCAGATCCAGGTATATTTTACCAGCCTAGACGTCAGTGAGTTACCTGCGCATGGAGACTTCGAGGTATATCTGCCAGCGTCCGCAGACTCCGGAGTCCCCTTCTATCATTTTATGTTGCTTCCTTATATTTTATTTAGACATTGACATATAGAGACATTGAGAATAAATTCTTAGAAGCTTGTGACTTATTTCTACCGGGTTTTGGGAGTTGTAATCAGTTGTACTGTAGATTAATTATTTTCAGATATTTATGATTATTTCGCATTGATAGGCTTACCTAGTCTTAGAGACTAGGTGCCATCACGACACCCTACGGAGGGAAATTTGGGGTCATGACATATGTAGTTGCCTGGAATTAATTAGTAGAACTGTATACCCTATTGGTATAATTATATGTCATATTGGTATCGTATGGTAGTTGAAATATTTTTTGATTGTTTTAGCTGCATTTTAAGTAAATTCTATTCTGAAATGATTTATATGATCATGTTTTGCTGTGTTGGATTTTCTTGTACCTATGGACATAGATTTTCTGTATTATGTAATAGTTTTTATAGTTATATGCAGTTGTTGGAACGACCCAGTACAACTATATACCCTATTAGTATAGTTATATACTATATTGGTATCATATGCTAGTTGAATTATTTTTTGGTTCTATTAGCTGCATTTAATTGATACACTATTTTATTTTCTTTTAATAATAGTAATATAGTACAATATCTTGAAATACTTTATTATATTAATATGTGGTACACTATTTTTTATTTTTCTCTTCATGCATGTGTGTTATGTAATAGTAGTACAGTCATATAGTTGCCAGAAATTAACCAGTAAAGTTGTATACCATGTTGGTATAGTTATATGCCATATTGGTATCATATAGTAGTTTGAATATTGTTTTGATTGTTTTAGATGCATTTTTAAGTGATTACTATTCTGAAATTATTTATATAAACATCATTTGCAGTGCTGGAATTTTTTTGAGCCGATAGACATAGATTATGTGTATTATGTAATAGTTTTTATTGTTATAGGCAATTGTTGGAACGACTCCATACAACTATATACCCTGTTTGTAAACAGAATGAGCAAGTTGCTTTGCGAATATTTAGCTTGCAATGCGAGCATGTAATTTTCTCATACTTTTATTGCATCCTTTAATGTTTTGGTATAATAGTATAGTCGTAGATAATTATAGCAATATTCTAGAGCAATCATATACTCTGTTGGTATACATGTATACCATATTGGTATCATATGGCACTAAAAGTCTTTTTTGCTACTTATACTTCTATTATATTTTCCAACATTTTATTATCATTTCTATTCTAACTAGCATATATGGAGATTTGGTGGCAGTAGATTATATGTTCTTGCTCCATAACTGATTGTATTACTGCTAATGGTAGAATGTGTATTGATATTTATAGGGAAGGAGATCAAGGTTTGCATGGCAATCATGTGTTGATTCTTAGAATTTGATTATGTAATTTATAGTGCTCAGCAGCAGTCAATGTGATATTGAGTGAATTAGATCAAGTGACAACTGATATTATTTCAGTTTAATAATTGAATTTACAAAATGAGAAAAAAGACAAAAGGTATATTATACTAGTTATATTATATAAAAAAGGAGAACAAATATTTACTATATCAGTTATTTTTTCTTATTGTATAAGAAAATAAAAAAAAAATAGTGAAGACAGTAAATGAAATTAGATTATGAAGAGAAAAAGAACATAAAAAAATAAATTAAATGATATTATCAAAGTAAAAAAGAAAAAAAGAAGAAGAAGAAAATGAGAAAAAAGAAAAAGAGAAAAGAAAGAAACAAAAGGAAAAAAAGAAAAGAAGCATAGAAATAAAAAAGTATTGGAGAAAAAAGAGAAAATTCCGCACAAAAACTACTATGGGTAGGAAATGTAATTAGTTTGATAGGTAGAAAAATAAATGGGTAGGCAAGGGTAAATAGTTTTATTTTTGTGGGTAACTGTAACAACCCGACCGGTCGTTTTGAGCTTTAGCGCGTCGTTCTGCGATTTGAGGCATTGATCAGCTTCACTTCAGGTATTATGACTTGTACGCGTGGTCAGAATTTAATTTCGGGAAGTTCATAGTTGATTTGGAAAGAAAATTTTAATTTCGGATGCCTTAAGTTGGAGGAATTTCCTAAAGTGTGATTTTTGACTAAACGACCTCGAAATCGGGATTTGAAGGTTCCAACAGGTTCGTATGATGATTCTTGACTTGGGCATATGTTCGGATCGGATTTTGGATGACCCGAGAGCGTTTCGGCACCTATTATGGAAGTTGGCATTTTGGAAGAATTTCATAAATTTGAGTTGAAGTGCATTTCAATATTATCAATGTCCGTTTAGGATTCCGAGCCTGGGAATAGCTCCGTATGGTGATTCTGAAATTGGGAGCGCGCCCGGATGTGGATTTGGGGTTCGTAGGTAATTTTGAAGTCATTTGGCGAAAGTTGTAATGTGGATAATTTTTGAGAAGTTTGACAGGGAGTGGACTTTTTGATATCAGGGTTGGATTCTGATTCACGAATAGGTACGTAATGTCAATTATGACTTGTGTGCAAAATTTGAGGTCAATCGGACGTGATTTGATAGGTTTTGGCATCGATTGTACGAGTTTGAAGTTCTAAAGTTCATTTAAGTTTGAATTGGAGGGTGATTCATAGATTCGATTTAGTTTGGCGTGATTTGAGGCCTCAACTAAGTTCGTGATGTGTTTTTGGACATGTTGGTATATTTGGGTGAGGTCCCGAGGGCCTCGGGTGGATTTTGGATGGTTAACGGATCAGGTTTGGACTTGGGAAGAACAGTTGAAGCTTCCAGCTTCTGGTGTAACCGCAGCTGCGTAGGGGCAACCTCAGGTGCGAGCCACGAGTTGTAGGTGCGAAGGCGAGGAGGCTGGCCAGCAATCGCAGGTGCGGAACATTTGAGCGCACCTGCGAAGGCGCAGGTGCGAAGAGGGCAACGCAGGAGCGGGCGATGGGCGCAGGTGCGGCGCACGGTCCGCAGAAGGGGACGTGCAGATGCGCTACATGGAGCGTAGATGCAGGACTATTGGACCGAGCAAGAGCCGCACTTGCGATGGAATTTCCGCAGGTGCGGAGCCGTAGAAGCGGCTATTTGACCGCAGGTGCGAGAGGTCGCTGGATAGTGTGCTATTTGAAGAGCGAGATTTGACCCATTTTCTTTCATTCTCTCTTGGTTTGGGCGATTCTTGGAGAGGTTCAAGTGGAGGTTTTATCATCAATGGCAAGGTAAGTTATGCCCAACTATTTTGAGTTAAATATATGGCTTTTATATGTATTCAAGAATGGAAATTGGTAGAAATTGTGGGATTTTGATAGAAGACCTAGAATTTGTAATTTTGGATTTTGAACACGAATTTTGGCATGGAATTGGAAATAAATCATATATTTGGGTTCATGAGGTTATGGGTAATGTTTATCTTCAAAAAAATTATTAATCCGGGAACGTGGGCCCAAGGGTGGTTTTATCGACTTTTCGAGTGGAGTTGGAAATTGTTGTAAATTGCATTATAATGAGTGTTAGAGTATATATTTATGGATTTGCACATTTTTTGACAAGTTTTGGAGCGACAGGCATCGATTTGAGTTGTTGGAGAGGCTTTGGAGCCGGTTATGGAATTGCGGAGCGAGGTAAGTCTCCTTTCTAACCTCATAGGGAATTAACCCCATAGGTAAATCGATTAAATATGTGCTTCTACTTACGGGGGTTACGTACTCACGAGGTGACGTGAGTCCGTGCGTAGCTGCAAATTATGCTTATGTCCGGGTAGTTTTAGGTTTACACCATGCCTTGTTGATACCGTTATTTGATTATGTTCATTATTTGCCTTGAAAAGAGTTGAAATTGAGGATTTTGAGACTTGAAAGATTTCATTGAATTTTGTATTTTTGGAAAGGAATTTAAGAAATATAATAATAACTTAAGAAATCTATGTGTGATCGCATCGCAAATATATTCCGTTAAAGGGGTAAATTTTCACTACTCTCATGGGAGCGGGCCGTTTCACCTCGGCAGGTTTAGATTTATATGTTGGTTTGTGCCGTTCGACCCTCGGTAGTGCACAGTTTACATTTATATGTTGGTTCGTATCGTTCGACCCTCGGCAGTGCACATTTTATATTTTTATGTGGGATCAGGTCGTACGACATGACTTGCGCATGATAACTCCGTGGAGCTAATAATATTTGACGCTACTTTATTGGCTGGAGATAATGTCACGACCCAAAATTCATTAAGGTCGTGATGGCACCGGACACCACTGTCACGCAAGCCAACAATAAAGCCGGCCACTGTCAGGCAAGCCAACAGTAAATTGGGTTCTTATTTTTATGACTTTTGAAATCATATTTTCCTTTAATATACATAGTAAACAATGAGGATTTACAGAGTAAATAATAATAATTTTAACAAATTCACTACAGAACAACCCATAATCCTCCAAAAATCCGGTGTCACAAGTAAATGAGCATTTACTAGGAATATAAAATAAAATACAGCAACTGTCCGGAATACAAATTAGAGAGGAAAAATATAAATAACTCTGAAGGAGACTCTACTGGCTGCGGATCGTAATGTAAAATGGAGCTCACCTAAGTCTCCGCATTAATCACACCTCTGCGCCCACGAGGCCGCTAGACATATACGTACCTGGACAAAAATGTGCAGCAAGTGTAGAATGAGTACGTAAACAACATATACCCAGTAAGTATGAAGCCTAATCTTGAAGAGGTAGAGACGAGATGGTGGACTTTAATACTCACTAAGGGTCAATAATAATAAATAACATAAAAATAGAAATATTTAAATCAACATGATTCACAGAGTTAACAATAATTTTATTTAACCAACAGAAATAATTAAATTCCTTCAAATGCAACAATTCCCAATCTATTAATTAAATTCACAAGTTGCAATTAAAATAGCAAAGTATCGTGTAATTATTATTATTATTAGGCACGATTTCTGCCGAGGTCGTACGGCCTGATCCAGAGTGTCGTGTACACTGCCAAGGGAGGTGCGGCGCGATCCATAGATGCATCTATACTGCCGAGGCGTTCGGCCCGCTCCACAAGAAAGGAGGATATTTTCTTATGTACCTCCAGAATGAGAGTTTATTTATTGATAGATTAATACGAGAGGATGCACAATTCTTTTAACAATTAAATAGAAAAATTAAGTATACTAGATTTCCATCTTTTACTATATTTCCGTAACAATTCGCAATATATTTCAAATAATTTAATTAAATAAAGAATATAATTTACACAAGTAATTCATGATTTGAGTCCTAAACTAGCCGAACTTTAGCATAAATAGTAGCTACGCATCGACTCTCGTCACCTCGTGCGTACGTAACCCCCCACAATTAGCAACAATTATTAATTTAATCACATATGGGGCAAATTCCCCCTCACAAGATTAGACAAGAGACTTACCTTGTCTCAAAGTCTACTTCCCGATCACCACGTCGCATTAAATTCTCAATAAATGCCGAAAAATACGACACTATCCAAATGTTATACAAAATAATTAATACATTCTCAATAATTCAAAATTAGACTATTAAATTAATTACCCAACCCAAAATAGAAAATTTTCTAAAATTTACCCCGGGCGCAAGTGCCCGGATTTCGGAAATTTTCAGAGGAAATCGTTACCCATAATCTCAAGAACTCAAATATATAATTTCCATCCAATTCCATAACCATTTTCGTGGTTAAAATCTCATTTTTATCAAAACCTAATTTTTTCATCTAAACCCTTGATTTTCACAATTTACAGGTAATAATCTACCCATAATCTATGTATTTAACATAAAGTGTATAGAATTAACTTACCTTCAAGTTTCTAGTTCAAATCCCCTCTCAAAAAGCTCCAAAAATTGTCCAAGAATGAAAAAAATGAGCAAAAATACTCAAACCCCAGTTTTAACACTAGTTGCCCAGCGATCTTCGAACCCGCGATAATTTCTTCGCACCTGCGGTCTTCGCACCTGCGGTCTTCGCACCTGCGGTAAAACTCTTGCACATGCGATATTCGTGCCTGCGATGGATTTCCTCGCACTTGCGGTCGTCGCACCCGCGGTCTTCGCATCTGCGGTAAATTTCTTCGCACCCGTGGTCTTCGCACCCACGGTGCCTGGCCAACCCATGCATTTACGCTTCTGTGACTCATGCCTCGCTTCTGTGACTCGCACCTGAGGCCCTTTTTCGCGCACGTGCGATCGTACCAGATGCCCAGCTGCTTTAGCTCCTCCTCCAAATCCAAATTCGATCCGTTAAGCATCCGAAACTCACCCAAGGCCCCCGAGACCCCATCCAAACATACCGACGAGTCTTAAAACATCATACAAACATAGTCGAGCCTTTAAATCACATGAAACAATGCTAAAAACGTGAATCACGCTCCAATTCAAACTTAATGAACTTTGAAACTTTAAATTTTTACAATCAATGCCGAAACCTATCAAATCATGTCCGATTGACCTCTAATTTTGTACACAGGTCATAATTGAAATTACAGACCTACTCCAAATTCCGAAATCAGATTCCTAAACCGATATTAAAAAAATTCCACTCCCGGTCAAACTTCGTAAAAACCTTTTAAATTTCTAACTTTCGCCAAACGACTCTGAAATGACCTACGGGCCTCCAAATTAACATCCGAACGCGCTCCTAAGACCAGAATCATAATACGGAGCTATTCCCCGGATTGGAATTTCAAACGGACCTCGATTACTCCAAAACCTACTCCAAACCAAATTTAAAGATCATTTAACCTTCAAATAGTTGATATTTTACTATTAATCGCCAAAACGCCCCCGGGTTGTCAAAAACCCAATTCGAACATACGCCCAAGTCTAAAATCATCATACAAACTTATTGGAACCATCAAATCCCGATTTTGGGGTCGTTTTCTCAAAATATTGACCGAAGTCAAATTTGCCATTTATGAGCCAAACCAAGGAACCAATTGTTCCCATTTCAACCCGATCACTTCCAAATTCCGAACCAACCATCCCCGCAAGTCATAAATTAATAAAAGCACATACGGGGAGTCTTATTTAGGGGAACGAGGTTCTAACAGTCAAAACGAGCGGTTGGGTCCTTACATTCTCTCCCACTTAAATATACATTCGTCCTCAAACGTGCTAAGGACTGTTCTAGAGTCCAAAATCACTGTTTAACACTTTGTGCAACTACCCGTGCTACCAAACCCAGTTGAGCATATTAGCTCGAGCCAATATGAAGATTCTCCCCTTTATTTAGGCAATTAAGCCTTAGAGCCGAATTCTAACATCTAGAATTATCTACCATGCATGTTTCCAACCTATGAACACCGTATCAATGACTACACGATACACCAATACATGATTGCATACCTTTGTTGAATTTAGACCATGCACCGCACCATTCACATGACCATAATAACATCCTCCGATAAGAATAGCCAAAATTACAAGAATCTGATATCCACAACACACCTCATGATACATATAAATCCTGTTCCAACTCTTGAAATGCTTCCACGATGGAAGAAATGTGTAGAAATTCATAACCAACTGCCGAGTCAACAAATGATTGAGTTTCTCCTTCTGACAATAACCAATGCCTCACTATGAACCAAATAACAATATTTTCTCTTTAATATGTTTCATATAAATCTACTCGCACTAAACCCTGGTTGTAATGACCCGACCGGTCGTTTTGAGTATCACAACCTTATTTCCCCATTTACTGCTCAAATTGTACTTTACAGTTGTTGTGTGAATTTCCGGGGTAAATGGTTCGGGTTCGATGAGGTTTTGGAATGAATGGGAACACTTATTTCCAAGGTTTAAAGCTTAAGTTAAAATAGTGACTGAATGTTGACTTTTGTGTAAACGACCCTAGAATGGAGTTTTGATGATTCTAATAGATCTGTATGGTGATTTTGGGCGTAGGAGCATATCCGAAAAATTATTTGGAGGTCCGTGGTGGAATTTGGCTTGAATTGCCGAAAGTTGAATTTTTGGAAAGTTTGACCGGGGGTTTGACTTTTTGGTATCGGGGTCGGAATCCGATTCTCAAAATTGGAATAGGTCCGTAATGTGAAATGTGAATTGTGTGCAAAATTTGAAATCATTCCAGATTGATTTGATATGTTTCGGCACAAGATGTAGAATTTGAAAGTTCAAAGTTCGTTGATTTTGAATGGAGGTGTAATTCGTCATTTCAACGTTGTCAGGTGTGATTTGAGGATTCATCATTTCAACATTGTTAGGTGTGATTTGAGGCCTAGAGTAGGTCCGTGTTATGTTATGGGACTTGTTGATATAGTTGGTTGAGATCCCGGGGGCCTCGGATGAGTTTCGGATGTTTAAATGATAGATTTTTGAATTTGGAAGACTACTGGAACTGTAGCCTTCTGATGTAATCGCACCTGCGGAAAAGTAGTCGCAGGTGCGAGATCGCAAGGGCGAGCAGGGGTGCGCTGAAGCGAGGTGCGCAGATGCGGAAGGAGCGCGAGAAGGAGCGCAGATGCGGGCAGAGGGCAGTGAGGCATTGGTCGCAGGTGCGAGGGAAAATTCCGCACCTACGTGAGCGCAGATACGGACGGATTCTCGTAGAAGCGAAAACTGGGCAGGTGAGTGAAGCCCGCAAATGCGACATTTTGCTCACACAAGCGGAGGCGCAGGTGCGCAAATCTTGTCCGCCGGGTAAGACATTTTCACCCATTTTTCAGATTTTGGAGCACAAGTTGGGCTTTTTTGGAGAGGAATTTTTCCACACAACTTGGGGTAAGTGTTCTTGACTCCCTTGTGGTTATATTTCATGAATTAATCTTCATATTTGGTGTAAGATTATTGAATCTTCAAGAGAAATAGAAGGAAATTTCTATAATGTCACAAAACAAATGTTTCAATTTTGAATACCGATATGGAGTCGGATTTGAGTGAAATTAGTATGGTTGAACTTGTATTTGGATGGCTTGTCGTATTTTGTGAGAGAGAGAGTGGAGAGACTTTGTACCATTTTCAGATTTTGACGGATTTGAGCTCGGGAAGAGGCAATTTTCGGGAGTTTTTCAAGGGAAACAAGGGGTAAGTGTTCTTAACTCAATATTGGTTAAATTACCCGAATCCATGGTTGTTTTTAATCATTTAATTAGTGAATTAAGTTGGAAATGTTTGCAAACCCTCTTAGTTTAAATTGAGGATTTGAAGGCCGAGTTGTGGTCGTATTTGAGTAATTTTTGTATGGTTGGACTCGTGGTTGAATGGGGGTTCGGATTTTGTGAGTTTTATCGGATTCCGAGACGTGGGCCCCAAGGGTGAATTTTGGGGTTTAATTTTGGATTTTTGAAAAATATTAGTATTTTGATATGGAATTAATTCCTATAATTTTGTGAGATGAATCAAATTAATTGTGACTATATTCGAGCCATTTGGAAGTTGATACATGCAGAATGAAATTTTTGGAGCATTGCTTAGCTTGCTCGATATTGGATTTGTCTTGTTCGAGGTAAGTAACTCTTCTAATCTTGGAGCTGAGGGTATGAACCCTGAATATATGTATTATGTAATCGTTGGGAGGTGATGCACATGCTAGGTGACGGGCGTGTGGGCGTGCACTATAGAAATTGTGACATAATTGTTTTTGTGGAATTTTGTAGTTAAATAATCTTGGCATTTTCCATGCGGTTTTATGAGTTAAAGAAATTGAGCTGAAAAGCATATTATAAATCATGTTGAGGCTATGTGCCAGTATTGTTGGGACCCACATATGTCATATTGCTGTGAATTATTGGTTATGTTGAAAATTCATACTCAGTCATATTCATTTCATTGCATATCATATCTCGGTCTCTGTTGTTATTTATTGATACATCATATCATCATTTTTGGGCTATTCTCATGACATTGTGAGCCCATGAGAGAGAGACTGGAGAGATTGATGACTGAGGGAGGCTGAGGGCCTGATTGTGAGGATATTTTTGGGATCGGGCTGCACGCCGCAGCAGGCCATGTTGGCTTTATATATATATTATACTATTGCACGTGAGTTGGCCGTGCGGATCTATATATTATACTATTGCACGTGAGTTGGTCGTGCAACATGTGAGTTGGCCGTGCAGATCCAGTTATTATTATTATAGCACGTGAGTTTTCCGTGCCCCTCCGGAGTCTGTACACACCCCTAGTGAGCACAAGTACCTACTGAGTGCGAGTGCCGAGTGCTGAGTGACTGGGAGGCAATAGTGATTGTGAGGTAAGCCCGAGGGTCTGTTTACGAGTAATTGTGAGGTATGCCTGAGGGGCTGTTTACGAGTGATTGTGAGGTAAACCCGAGGGGCTATATACGAGTGATTGTGAGGTCTGCCCGAGGGGCTATTTATGATTTTTTCATTGAGTTGCATTGCATTGGCATGCACACATGACATACAGGCATAAAGATGTATTTTCCTCATGCTATACTGCATCACATCATTCATGACTTTCATACATTTGTTTTGACAGATGGGCATAGTGATGCATTTGCTTTTACACAGGTTATCTAGAGGGAAAATGAAACATCTCATTTATTATTGAAAGGATTTTTGGAAAAAATTATTGTTTTCAAACTTATTCATATTTTCGGCAACTTCAGTAAACGATTTGAGTTTTCACTGATGTACTTGAAAGGAAGAACTATTATTTTTGAAATCATGATTTTGCTATGCATTTTATCTCTGAGTTACTTCTCGTATTATTTGTTTTATATTGTTATGGACTGTTGTGGACTATTGGTTTTGGACCCGACCTTGGTGGAAAATCTCGTCACTACTTTCAGCCTAAGCCTAGGTTTGTTAGTTACTCAGTACATAGGGTCGGTTGTACTGATACTACACTTCTGTACATTGCGTGCAGATGCTGGCTTTTGTTGTTGTTGTGCTCGATGGTTGCGAGATTTGAAGATGTACCTACGTTCCTGTTGTAGCTGCCTCTTGTTCATGGTAGCTTTAGATTTATAAAAGCTCTGTTTATGTACTATTCAAATAGACTTTGTATTTATTTCATTTTCGCTTTGTAAACTCTATTCTTAGAAGCTCATGATTTGTACTACCAGTTCTTGGGGATTGTATAAGGTTAAGACCTTTATTTACTTAAATTGCTTTAATAATTATTATTGGAATGTGATAGTTGATAATTGGCTTACCTAACGGGTTGGGTTGGGTGCCATCATGACTAGTTGGATTTTGGGTCGTGACACAGGTCCAATAATCTCGTCTCCCCCAGCATAAGCTACTCTGCCAAAAATCTTATATGATGCCACAATGTGCCCAACAACTACAAACTCGAATGTGATACATAAAGAAAACGAACTTCCACGTAACTAATTAAACAACCGAAAGGATGTTATGAACCTTCCCCATAAATGAGAAACAAAACACATAAAAATAGATATAGGGAACTATACTCAACATCACACTGTTTCGGTGTGCACCCCAATCCACACATGATGCCGTTGCGGCGTGCAACCCGATTCAAACAGCATACCTGCGGCGGTATGCCACCCGATCCACACCTAATAATCTAAAGAAAACACCCATCGTGACATAATGCTCAAACTCACGCAATGCCCGAATATCAACCACAAGCACGCCAAGTGCATAATATAAATCTTGGGGAGATGGGTAGCGTCATACGCTATAAAACTCAAGCACAACTAAGGTGCAATAAATGACATGTATTGCAAGAGCACCATGCCCATATAACACCGCAACCTATACGGGATCTATATATGAGTGCGAATAATCAAACCGCCTCATAACCCACATAGCAGAATTAAGACTACACGGAAGGGCCGACAATAGAAATAGCATCCAAGGCTCAAAGACCCCTCCGAAAACAACGTTATGCTAAAATGAACACATCCAACCTGTTATAGAGCCCACATTCATGTTTAGATCTATCCACAAACCTCAAGCCGATTCTGATCGTACCGCACTGGGCTACTGACAATTCAAGGACCCACAATAACCCTTTTTCATAACATGCAAGAACAACCGTCGAATTCGAAACAAACTTTCACAATTCTCAACCAACTGGATAGAGCGCCTTTCAGGCCTTAACTCTCATATTCGCGATAGTACCAAAATTCTTCATGTCGTTCACTGCACCTATCATGCCGCTATGCGATAATACACGTATTCACTATAACCTTTAAATTACTAGTGGAATAAGTCACCCCATTGGCTAGAAACCTTTCACTTAGCTTATTTCTGAAGAACCAATGCAATACGCAACCGAATTCCCAGACCGTAGAGATATACCAACCTCAAGTCACGATCTAAATTGCCATGACATTTCTAGAATCCATTTACATAACAAGACCGTTTGAATTAAATATATCCCGAATCAATCAAGTTATGGTGGTTGTCAAACCCACGAGTACAACCACAAACCATATGTATAACTTCACGCTAAAGAAACTGATCACTGCTACAACCATGATGATTCAACCATTACTAACCGACCCTGCTTCATCCAATTTATTCTCTACTTGCCTTAGAAATTGTAACAGTAGCTCCATTTCAACTTAACAAACCAAATTTGCAGTCGTCCCGAGTGACCCCATTTCACGAGACCACATTGTCTTAAAACCCACAAACCATCTCATACCCTCCTTGTGCGCACATTTTCATCTTCAACTGATACGCCCATTCGGATATTTCCTTTATGAATCAGAAGTCATTTTCTCCCATTCCTCCAGTGCTACGCCGCAGACTGAAGATAACATAAAATACCCCAAACCCTTTTCAAAATCTGTTGCAAAAGCTTGATACTTAACCATACTATAGGATCGAAATCCTTAGGCACCGCTCTATGTTCCTCCCCCGGCCTAAGATGTGGCAGGAGCAAGTGGAATTAGCTGTGCCTGAGCTAGAGTGCCAAACATACTCAAAAACTGGGAAAGAGTCTCCTGAAGTGCAGGGGTAGTAACAGGCATTTTAGGTGCATGTTCTCCAACTGGATCTACTGGTGGCTTTGCTGCAGCAGCTCGTGCAGGTGCTCTGACTGCACTGCATGGTCTTTCTCAGCCTCTGGCATGACCTCTCCCCCGACCCCGACCTCTTGCGGCTCCAACAGCGGGTGTGGGTGTCTGATCATCAGATCCAGTTGTACGTGTCCTCACCATCTGTGAGAGAATAGAAAGACAATGGTTTAGAACTTCGAAGCCAACAAATGCGCACGATAAGGAATCAAAGAAGTGAACATTTTCCTAACAGTTCCATAGCCCCTCGAAGATAAGTACAGACATCTCCGTACCAATGCGCGAGACTCTACAAAACTTGTTTGTGACTCATAACACCTATGAACATAGAGCTCCGATACCAAATTGTCACGACCCCAAATTCCCTCCGTAGGATGTCGTTATGGCACCTCGCTTCTAAGACTAGGTAAGCCTATCAATGCGGAATAATAATATAAATATGAAATAAATAAATCTGCAAATTCACATAATTACAACTCCCAAACCCCGGTAGAAATAAGTCACAAGCTTCTAAGGATTTATCCTCAATATCTCTATATATCAGAGTCTAAAGAAAATGAGGAAGCAACATGATAAGGATATAAGGGGACCCCGGAGTCTGCAGACGCTGGTAGATATAGCTCGTACACTTATTATCATATCCAATTGATATCCATAATATTAACAGTCCTCAATTGAGAAGTAGAGTCCGCCCCCAAACACATAACCTAACTTATTTCTTCTTTCACCCATTTCAATTTTCCGAATTTTTACTAACTCCCAAAATATCCAAATATTTCGCCAGAGTTTCCTTTGTAACTGGGCCTATCCACCTGCCAGAGAATCCCATAAACCAATCCTAGCAACACATACATAATCCAATCAACGTAACACGACATGAAAAATAATACTAACAGTGGCATCATAAGCAATATATTACTAGAAAAGGAACCCCATTAACATCAAATATTGAGGTGATACATAACTCATAGCAGGTAAGCTCTCAACATCTTAATAGAACATAGAAATGAACGTTTAAATTAAAGGTGACATTTTTGGGTCATCATAGTAACAATACTAAATAAAGAGCTGAAGAAAGTGTCGAGCTTCACAACTAAGTCCAATTACAGAATTTCCAACATAAGAAGGTAGGCATGCTTTCAAGTTCAACATTTAAAACTCAAACAGTAGTTTCATATCAAATTCGACTGAAACAGAAAATAATTTCGTTCAGAAATTTCCCAAAAATAGTGATAAATGACAACTGAAGTTCAGCAATAATGAAATCAATGCATCCTCTCAGAGTAACAGTCACTCAGTCCTCCCAATCACTCAGCACTCGACACTCGCACTTAGTAGGTACCTGCACTCACTGGGGGTGTGTACAGATTCCGGAGGGGCTCCTTCAGCCCAAGCGCTATAACAAGACAATCATGGCATAATTCAATGAAACATGTTGCAGCGTAAAGCCCAGTGCCATAAATATCCTCACAATTAGGCCCTCGACCGCACTCAGTCACCAACCTCTCTAGTATCTCGGGCTCTCAGAAATCATGATAAGCAGCCCAACAATAATGATATGATGCATCAATAATGAACAAGAGAGACTGGGATGTAAATTTCCTTCCTCTAAAATTGTGCATATGCGCCTACGCCTTCACAAAATTTGAGGAGTTAGTTGTAACATTGCAGCTGTGGTAGTGCTTGTTGAACGTGCAATACGATTCTCTTCCTTGAGACCTCTCCTATATTTGGGTACACAGATTGCGCAGTGGTGGCTGGAGTTATATTGATGCGACGTGTCTGTGGGATAGTTGTGTTTAATAATATAAGGTCATTGGACCTAGAATGGGTACTATCAGACTTGATTATGGTATATTCAAGAGGGCTATGGTTTTGCTTGGGGCGAGAGAGTTCCATGGCTAGTTAATCCGTCGAGTGGTTATGAGTTTTTGATTGTTTCTTTCATCATTGGCAGTGTATGAAGGTTTTGGAATGTGGTTTGGCTTGATATGAGGTTTTATACTAGTACTTTGTTGGTTTGGAGTAATTACTGTGATCGGGATAGGTGCTGCGAGCATGTGAGTTGTGTAGTATGCAATGTGATCATATATGGGGTTATAGATATAGGTTGATACAACTTTTTCAGGCTTATACAGTGTGTAGATGGGAGATTCAGATCTTGCAAAGAATTTTGGACATTGGAAATTTGGTTCCAAGGTTTTTGGGCTAACGTTAAATTAATGATTTTCAGTTATGTTGTGTGGTCAGGCCAATATAGAATATGGTGACTTGAGATCACCCCCGGGTATGTGCGTGGTAAGGTGTTATTGATATTTGAAGGTTAAGAACAACTCTTGGCACATTCGAGGATGAACATATGTTTAAGTGGGGGAGATTGTAACGACCCGACCAGTCGTTTTGAGCATTAACGCTCCTTTCAACTATTTGAAGTCATGAATAACTTCCTACGAGGTATTATGACTTGTGTGAATTATCGGTTTTGGTTTTAAGGTATTTCAGAGTTAGCTTGAATGAATGAATTTTCATGTTGGAAGCTTAAGTTGAAATAGTTGACCGAATGTTGACTTATGTGTAAACGACCCCAGAATAGAGTTTTGATGATTCCAATTTGATTTTGGACTTAGAAGCGTGTCTCAAAAATTATTTGGAAGCCCGTAGTAGAATTTGGCTTGAAATGGCTAAAATAGAAAGTTGAGTTTGGAAGTTTGACCGGGGAGTTGTCTTTTTTATATCGGGCTCGAATTCTGATTCTGACAATTTGAATCGCTTCGTTATGTATTTGTTGAATTGTGTGTAAAATTTGAGGTCAATCGGACGTTATTTCATAGGTTCTAGAGTTATTTGTAGAAATTAGAAATTTCAAAGTTCATTAAGCTTGAATTGTGGTGTAATTCATGGTCTTAGCATTGTTTTAGGTGATTTGAGGATTCGGCTAAGTTCGTATGATGCTTTAGGACTTGTGGGTATATTTAGTTGACGTTCAGAGGGGTTCGGTGAGTTTCGGATGGTTAACGGGTTGGATTTTGGACTGGAGGCCTATAACCATGCCGGGCGATTCATATTATTGGCACGTGAGTTGTCCGTGCCATGTGTGGGAATTTTATTTCTAGGATACTTTATCTGATTCATTAATTTCCTTCCTCTACAATTGTGCACATGCGCCTACGGCTTCACGAAATTTGAGGAGTTGGTTGTAACATTGCGGCTGTGGTAGTGCTTGCTGAACTTGCAATATGATTCTCTTCCTTGAGACCTCTCCTATATTTGGGTACACGGAGTGCAGTGGTGTCTAGAGTTATATTGATGCGACGTGTCTGTGGGATAGTTGTGTTTAATAATATAAGGTTATTGGACCGAGAATGGGTACTATCAGACTTGATTATGGTATATTCAAGAGGGTTATGGTTTTGGTTGGGGCGAGAGAGGTCCATAGCTAGTTAATCCTATGATTGGTTATGAGTTTTTGATTGTTTCTTTCATCATTGGCAGTGTATGAAGGTTTTGGAATGAGGTTTGGCTTGATATGAGGTTTTATACTAGTACTTGGTTGGTTTGGAGTAATTACTTTGATCGGGAATGGTGCCGCGAGCATGTGAATTGTGTAGTTTGAAATGTGATCATACCTGGGGTTTTAGCAATAGGTTGATACAGCTTGTTCAGGCTTATACAGTGCGTAGATGGGAGATTAGGGTCTTGAAAAGAATTTTGGATATTAGAAATTTGGCTCCAAGGTTTTTGGGCTAACGTTAAATTAATGGTTTTCAGTTATGTTGTGTTGTCAGGCCTATATAAAATAGGGTGACTTGAGATCACCCCCGGGTATGTGCATGGAAAGGTGGAATAGAGATTTGAAGGTTAAGAACAACTTTTGGCACGTTCTAGGATGAACATATGTTTAAGTGGGGGAGATTGTAACGACCCGACTAGTCATTTTGAGCATTTATGCTCCTTTCAACTATTTGAAGTCTTGAATAACTTCCTACGAGGTATTATGACTGGTGTGAATTATCGGTTTTGGTTTTAAGGTATTTCGGACTTAGCTTGATTGAATGATTTTTCATGTTGGAAGCTTAAGTTGAAATAGTTGACCGGATGTTGACTTATGTGTAAACGACCCCGGAATAGAGTGTTGATGATTCCAATTGATCTGTATGGTGATTTTGGACTTAGAAGCGTGTCTCAATAATTATTTGGAAGCACGTAGTAGAATTTAGTTTGAAATGGCTTAAATAGAAAGTTGAGTTTGGAAGTTTGACCGGGGAGTTGTTTTTTTGATATCGGGCTCGAAATCTGATTCTAGGAATTTTAATAGCTTCGTTATGTCATTTATGACTTGTGTGCAAAATTCGAGGTCAATCGGAGGTGATTTGATAGGTTCTGGAGTTGTTTGTAGAAATTAGAAATTTCAAAGTTCATTAAGCATGAATTGTGTTGTAATTCATGGTTATAGCATTGTTTTAGGTGATTTGAGAGTTCGTCTAAGTTTGTATGATGCTTTAGGACTTGTGGGTATATTTGGTTGAGGTCCCGAGGGGTTTGTACTTGTTTAAATTTTCCTGTATGATATGCTAGGACTGGAGGCCTGTAACCATGCCGGGCGATTCATATTATTGGCACGTGAGTCGTCCGTGCCGTGTGTGGGAATTTTATTTCCAGGATACTTTATTTGATTCATTAATTTCCTTCCTCTACAATTGTGCACATGCGCATACGGCTTCACGAAATTTGAGGAGTTGGTTGTAACATTGCGGCTGTGGTTGTGCTTGTTGAACTTGAGTTACGATTCTCTTCCTTGAGACCTCTCCCATATTTGGGTACACGGATTGCGCAGTGGTGGCGGGAGTAATATCGATGCGGCGTATATGTGGGATAGATGTGTTTAATAATATAAGGCCATTGGACCTAGAATGGGTACTATCAGACTTGATTATGGTATATTCAAGAGGGTTATGGTTTTGGTTGGGGCGAGAGAGCTCCATGGCTAGTTAATCTGATGAGTGGTTATGAGTTTTTGATTGTTTCATTTATCATTGGCAATGTATGTAGGTTTTGGAATGAGGTTTGGCTTGATATGAGGTTTTATACTAGTACTTTGTTGGTTTGGAGTAATTACTGTGATCGGGAATGGTGCTGGGAGCATGTGAGTTGTGTAGTATGCAATGTGATCATATATGGGGTTATAGCTATAGGTTGATACAGCTTGTTCAGGCTTATACAGTGCGTAGATAGGAGATTCGGGTCTTGAAAAGAATTTTGGATATTAGAAATTTTGCTCCAAGGTTTTTGGGCTAACGTTAAATTAATAATTTTCAGTTATGTTGTGTGGTCAGGCCTATATAGAATAGGGTGACTTGAGATCACCACCGGGTATATGCGTGGTAAGGTGGAATAGAGATTTGAAGGTTAAGAACAAATCTTGGAACGTTCGAGGACGAACATATGTTTTAGTAGGGGAGATTGTAACGACTCGACCAGTCGTTTTGAGCATTTACGCTCCTTTCAAATATTTGAAGTCTTCAATAACTTACTACGAGGTATTATGACTGGTGTGAATTGTCGGTTTTGGTTTTAAGGTATTTCGGACTTAGCTTGAATGAATGATTTTTCATGTTGGAAGCTTAAGTTGAAATAGTTGACCGGATGTTGACTTATGTGTAAACGACCCCGGAATAGAGTGTTGATGATTCCAATAGATCTGTATGGTGATTTTGGACTTAGAAGCGTGTCTCAATAATATTTGGAAGCGCGTAGTAGAATTTGGCTTGAAATGGCTAAAATAGAAAGTTGAGTTTGGTGAATGGACTTTCGGATTTTATAACTTTTGTCGAGTTCCGAGACATGGTCCCCATGGGTGAATTTTGAGCTAAATTTCGGATTTTTGTGGAAAATTAGCATTTTCTTATGAAATTAATTCCAATGAATTTTATTGACTGCAACAATTTATTTATAGCTAGATTCTAGGCGTTTGGAGACCAATTCACGAGGAAAGGACATTGCGGAATAAGAATTTCACGACTTGATGTAAGTAACACTTCTAAACTTGGTTTTGAGGGTATGAATCCCCGATTTTGTTATGATATGAGTTGTTGGGAGGTGACACACACGATAGGTGACGAACATGTAGACGTGCACCACAGAAAGTGTGTCTTGAATAAATCCTGTGAAGTAGTAAAATTAAAGAATCATGTGATTATTTGAACATGTGGCATGTGTTAGAGGAATTAAGCTGAGGCTAATAATAAAGATCATGTTTAGGCTATGTGCCGATATTTTAGGACCCATGGGGTCGTGATGCTGTTGAATTAATTATTCTAAAATATACATTTCACACTCAGTAATAATTGTCCATTGTGAGGATATTTATGGGATTGAGATGCGCAGCGCAGCAGGCCATTTGTCTTTATATATGTTATTATTAAATATATCGGGGCTGCCCGCTTGTAGCAGGCCAGAATGGCTTTATACATTATTTTTGTTCTGGATCGGGGCTGCCCTCCTACAACAGGCCTTATTGGCTCTATTATTAAATGGATCGGGATTCCCCGCGTGCAGTTGGCCAGAATGTATTTATACATTATTATTGTTCTGGATCGGGGTTGCCCGCCTACAGTAGGCCTTATTGGCTTTATTATTAAATGGATCGGGGCTGCCCGCCTGCAGCAGGCCAGAATGGCTTTATACATTATTATTGTTCTGGATCAGGATTGCCCGCCTGTAGCAGGCCTTATTGGATTTATTATTAAATGGATCGGGGTTGCCCGCCTTCAACAGACCTCATTTGTTTTATTATTATACGGATTGGGACTGCCGTCCTGCAGTAGGCCATATTGGCTTTATATTACGCTTTGGGTGAAGGAGCCCCTCCGAGAGTTTGTACACACCCCCAGTGAGCTCGATCGACTTATAGCGCTTTGGCTGAAGGAGATCCCCCACACACACACACACACACACACACACACACACACACACACACACACACACACACACACACACACACACACACACACACACACACACACACACACACACACACACACACACACACACACACATATATATATATATATATATATATATATATATATATATATATATATATATATGGGATGGAATTTCCCAGGGCATGGACTTGCCTTACTTATTTGTATTGTAATGAGTTTACCTGGACATGGATCTTGATCGTATTATTTATATTTGGGGATAAATTATCCCAGGGCTGGATTGGCCTTATACGGTACTGAGTGACTGACTGTTAGTCGATGTGTATTTATATACGGGTTGGAACACCCCTGGGCTGGATTGGCCATAAACAGTACCGAGTAATCCGGATAATTTGTGATCAGTATTTACATGAGGTCTTTCTACTGAGATGTCATATGGCTCATATCATGCAGCATTGATCTATTTCACTTGTACTGAGTTTAACTGATGAACTTGAAAGCATGCCTATATTTCGGTACCATTATTTTTACTGGACTGCACCTGCGGAGGTCATCATTTCTTTCAGCCCAGAGGTTAGTCTTGTTACTTATTAAGTTAGTTGTATTCATAATACACTCTGCACCTCGTGTGCATATCCAGGTGCTCCCGGATACGATGGCTACTAGAATTCAGACTTATTTCTGTTGGAGAGTATGAAGGTAACTGCTTGATGACCGTAGACTTGATTCCCTTCTAGTTTAGTTATTGTACTGTTCTATACTTCAAACAGTGGTATTTATTAGTCAGATTTTGTATTCATTTAAATGCTCAGGTAATCAGTGACACCGGGTATTGGGAGTCTTATATTTGAAATTGTGAGATTTCTTCCGATGAATTTAACTATTGTATTTTCAAACTTAAGAGAAATTGTGGTTTATCGAGCTTTTCGGCTTTCCTAGTATTCAGATAGGCGCCATCACGACATGCGAGATTTTGGGCCGTGACAAGAATGCATCGTGAAAGCATGGGCAAAGCCGCGTTCGCGAAGAGGAAGTGAGGCACCAGGGGGTCACAAAATGTTGCTCTTCGCGATCGCGTGGATCAGTGCGCGATCGCGTAAGTTTGTGCATCTTTTGTGCTTTAACTGCATTCGCGAAGGCCAAATTTGTGTGGATTTGGCCTTTAATTGCATTTGCGCGATCGCGATGCGTTTGTGTGGATTCAACTGCATTCGCGAAGGCCAAATTTGTGGGCAGTTTCTTTTGTGCTTCGCGATCCGCGATCACATAGGGTCAATTTTTGGCAGTGGAAATGTGTGCTTCGCTATCACGATCCAAAATCTCACCTATCGTGATGGCGCCTATCTTAATAATAGGCAAGCCAACAATCACAATAAACTGCAATTTCTTTTGAGGTTAAGAACATAATATTTGATTTCAATATAAAATCTCACAATTATAGATACAAAACACTCCCAAAATACGGTGTCACTGATTACATGAGCATCTAAATGAATACAAAGTCTGACTGATGAATAAAAAAATATTGTCCGAATGTATAGAAGAGTACAATAACTAAAAGAAAGAGAGTCAAGGTCAGCGGACTCCAAGAAGCTACCTTGATAGTCTCCAACTGATAGCACTCTGAGATCTAGCAGTCGCCATGTCCAAAAGCACTTGGATCTGCACACGAGGTGCAGTGTAGTATGAGTACAACCAACTCAATAAGTAACAAGACTAGCCTCTGCACTGAAAGTAGTGATGAGCTCCGCAGATATAGTCCAGTATATAAATAACGGTACAAAAATATAGGCATGCTTTCAAGTTCAACATTTAAACTCAGTACACGTAAAATAGATCAATACTGCATGATATGCAGAATATGACATCTCAGTGGAAAAACCTCATGTACTTCTGGTCATTAATCATTCGTTCACTCGGTACTGGTTATGGCCAATCCAGCGCCATCAAGTATATATATACACATCGACTAACAGTCAGTCACTGAGTACCGCATAAGGCCAATTTAGCCCTGGGGAACCTTATCCCCAAATGTAAATAATTTGGACAAGACCCATGTCCAGGGAAATTCATTACAATATAAATAAGGCAAGTCCATGCCGTGGGAAGTCCATCCCGAATATATAATCATTTACTCTCACTGTGGGGGGTGCAGACTCCGTAGGGGCTCCTTCAGCTCAATCGTGATATAAAGCCAATATGGTCTACTGTAGGCGGGCAGTTCCGATTCATATAATAATAAAGCCTATAAGGCTTGCTGCAGGCGGGCAACCCCATTCCATATAATAATAATATATATAAATCCAATATGGCCTACTCTGCATGCAGGCAACCCTAATCCCATAAATATCCTCACAATGGATGAACATGACTGAGTATGAAATATAAATTTTAAAAATAATTAAATTCAACACCAACACGACCCTAAGGGTCCTAAAATTTTGGCACATAGACTTAACATGATCTTTAATACGAGCCTCAGCTCAATTTCTCTAGCACGTGGAGAATATGAGGATAATAACATGATTCTTTAATTTTACAACTCCTCAGAATTTGTTCAAGTCACAATTACTATGGTGCACCTCCACACGCTCGTCACCTATCATGTGCACCACCTTCAAACAATTTATATAACACCAAATTCGGGGATTCATACCCTCAAAATGAAGTTTAGAAGTGTTACTTACCTCAAGCCATGTAATTCTTTACTATGTTATGCCTTTGCCTCGCGAATTGGCCTCCGAAAGTCTCGTATCTAGTCACAATTAATTCGATTCAGTCAATACAAATTATTGGAATTTATTCCATAAGAAAATATTAAATTTCCAACAACATCCGAAATTTAACTCAAAAATCGCCCATGGGGCCCACGTCTCGGAACTCGATAAAAGTTACAAAATATGAACGCCCATTCAACCACGAGTCCAACCATACCAAATTTACCCAATTCTGACATCAACTTGACCTCCAAATCTCAAATTCCTATTTTGAAATCCCTCGGTCCAAATCCCCTAATTTCATTTCAAAAAAAGTAATCTAGATGAAATACTCAATGATAATCCAATATTATTGACTAACAATGATCACAAGTGAGTTACCTCATGATTTCCCATGAATTCTATATGAAATATCGCCCAAAATCGTGTTGGAAATGTCCAAAAATGCCAAAATCCCACAACCCCTCCAATTTATTATGTCTAGGGCATGTCGCACCTGCGATCAGCTTAGCCGCATCTGCGGTCTCGCAGATGCAACAAAATGTCCGCTTCTACATTCTTCCATAGTGTTGCATCCGCTACTACGCATTTCTCTTCGCGCCTGCGACCTCGCAGGTGCGGTAAAATTCTTGCACCTGCGCACTCTGTCTCACCAGCCCCTGCTCGCTTCCATGTGCTAGCACATGCGAGCCAAACTCCGCAAATGTGATTGCATCAGTAGGTAGCGTCTTCCAACTTTGTTCTAAGTCCAATTTTGATCATTTTAACCATCCGAAACTCACCTGAGGCCCCCGGGACCTCAATCAAATACAGCAACAAGTCGTAAAACATCATACGAACTTAGTCGAAACTTCACATCACATCAAATAAGGCTAAAACCACGAATCATACCCAAATTCAAGCCTAATAAAACTAAAAATTTCCAACTTCTACATTCGATGCCGAAACATATAAAATCAAGTCCGATTGGCCTCCAATTTTGCACACAAGTTATAAATGGCATAACAGACATATTCCAATTTCCAGAATTGGAATCCGCCCCTGATATCAAAAAGTCAACCCCCGGTCAAACTTCCAAACTTAAATTTCTATTTTAGCCATTTCAAGCCTAATTAAACTACGGACTTCCAAATAATTTTCGGATAAGATCCTAAGTCCAAAATTACCATACGGAGCTATTGTAATCATCAAAATTCTATTCCGGAGTCGTTTACACATAAGTCGATATCCGATCAACCTTTTCAACTTTAGTTTTCATCATGGATACTAAGTGTCTCAATTCATTTCAAAACCTAACCGGAATCGAACCAATTGCCCCGGCAAGTCATATATCAACTTTAAAGCATAAATTTGGTAAATGGGCGAACAGGGCTGTAATACTCAAAACGATCGGTCGGGTCATTACATTCTCCCCCACTTAAACATACGTTCGCCCTCGAACGTGCCAAGAGTTGTTCCAAACCTTCAAATATCTATTCCACCTTATCACGCACATACCCAGAGGTGATCCCACATCACCCTATTCTATATAGGCCTGACAACACAACATAACTGAAAATCATTAATTTAACCTTAGCCCAAAAACCTTGGAGCCCAATTTCTAACATCCACAATTCTTTTGAAGACACGAATATGACACCTACACACTGTATGAGTCTGAACAAGCTGTATCAAGCCATAACCATAATCCCAGATATAATCCCATAACATACCACACAACTTGCATACACGCAACATCATTCCCGATCACAGTAACTACTAAAAACCAACCACGTACTAGTATAAAACCCCGCATTGAACAAAACCTCATTCCAAAACCTTCGTACACTGCCAATGAAGAAAGAATCAATCAAAAACTCATAACCACTCATCAGATCAACTAGCCATGGAGCTCTCTCACCCCAACCATAACCATAATCACCTTCTAAGACGACTTTCAATATTATCATCCCGAATATACCGTAATAAAACCTCATAGTACCCATTCTAGGTCCAATGACCTTATACTATTAACCACAACTATTCCACAGACATGACACACTAATATAACTATAGCCCTAAATTGGGCAATCCATGTACATAAAATGGAAATTGTCTCAAAGAAGAGACCCGTTTTCGCAGGTTCAACCAGCACCACCATAACTGCAATGCTATGAGCTCATCATGTATAGTAGAAATAAGATACACTAATCTAATAACAGTAACCAACTATCCTAGAGCTCACATTAACATCACCAGTACGGATAACTCCCGTGCTATAGTATCAATATCTGGACCGGCAAAAATAATTCAAGTGCCAATAATATCAGTATATGGACCCGCATGTATAATTCAAGTGCCAATAATATCAGTATATGGATCTGCACGGACAACTGACGTGCCAATAACATAATCTGCCAGACATGGTCACAGTCCTCTAGTCCAAGCATATCATACACAAGCAATCAAATAAGTACACATGTATATGATAAATGAAATAAGATTCACGCAGAAATCGGCAAGTTAATGCAGAAATAGTAACTACCCAGTTTATTCAGGGAATTAGCCTCTTTGTAACCTCAAGTATAGCCCAGATAGTTCTCAACAAAGGTAAGAATACGAGAAACGTTATAACTTTATGCTTAATAGTCAACTCTAGGCATATCATAGCCTAAGCACTTTTTCGAGTACGAATAGTTGCTCCGATACCAGCACATGGGCTCAAACCTCACATATATGCGCACTCATAGCGCGTAGCTATCATAAATAATTAGTGCAACTAGTGCCTCCGCTGAGTTTAAATAAAACACTCACCTCAAACAGGCTGCAACCCTGAAACAATATGCTTCGGAGAACTCCCAGTCTCTAAATTCATAGAACACATGAACCGCTGTAACTGATCCCAACTCCAACACTCGAATGAGTAACACATCTATCATTAACGATCACCCCACAAGGAATACATTCATAATTCTTCTGTTCTTCATAGCAATAATTTGAATATCAGCAGTCTATCAACCAGGTGAGTACCGTAATACCAATGAACATCAGTATATCAAAACACAATGCGCCTTTTGAAACGCGCACCCTTCTCAGGGATTACCGAGTAGTTATAACATTCATCTAAATATATAACACTGACCATTCTATCTAGAATTCGTGACCTTCCCTTCAAGAATGAACTGCCACCTTGTATATATAAATCTTAATCCAACAGACCACACCACATCTATCATGCCATCATGTGACAAGCACAAGAATCTCATGATCAACTTTGAGTCACCAACAATTTCCATACCCAGTTAGTTAGAAACCTTCCTCTTGCTACCATACAGGAGGAAATCATAATACACAACATGTTCCTCATGCCGGTAGGACATATCCGACTCAAACCATGGTAGAAACCACCAAGGACACTTTGAAATCCATTTGCACACAACGAAGATATCAGAATGAATTCATCTAACACGACCAAGCCATGCAGGTCACCAAATTAAGAATATTGCCACCAAAACATTTTTAAATCCTCACCACATCATAGGTACCCAAAGATTTGATCATACCATTACCAAACTGGTCCAGCCTACTACCCAGTCGTCCTATTTTCTATGAATTTCTTCTGAATTACCCTCAAGTTGACACTTCTCCTAGTCAGAACTCCACGATCCTAACCCAAAGCTCACTACAAGACATCTTAACATACTACTACACTGCCCTAAGGCCCATAAGCCACTGTATATTTCTTAAGCACCACAAAGTACCACAACCGAGACACCTACTCTGAAGGACCTTTGGTGAATTTAAAATTATTTCTCTTTCCTTTCTTATATTGAAATGTAGAATCGATAATCATACATAATTACTGCAAGTTCCGACACCATCCAATGTAAATAATCGATTCTAGCGATATACGAATTCGAAAAATTGAAAATTGCCACTCATACATTTTTAATCCATTAGAACCCCCTCGAGTGTCACCCACTTTGCTCAAATCCAAATTGCACCTCCCAAACGGGCCAAAAGACATGTGCCCCATTAGCACAACAATACCCAAAGAAGTAACCCTTCCTTAATACTACTAATCAAATTCATACTTCGTGAGCACAACATCCTTCAAATAAAAACTTAATCATTCCATGATTTTCATATACTCATAAAGTGCAATACAACCCGTATCCGGGAATTTCCTTACTCGACTCATCCTCAATCTCAACCTCTGCAAGTCATAACTAATCCACAAATATGCCTCAGACCAAAATCAATACAACACATAACCGTGCAATCAAATCGGTGATAGCAGACTCCCCCACTTGGCTCAAAGCCATAGAATGAAACATTCCATAACTCACAATATCCATAATCTATCATGGCTATAATACCACACTCACTTTAATGAAAAATTTTCTCAAGCTCATGCAACACTAACCATAAGATACCTCAATCATTTGCTAAGATCACATTCATTTTCTTGACACTCAAGTCAACTTTCTCGACCAGATTCAAATTCAAATCTCAACACATACACCCCACTGGTAGAAAATAAACTCTCAATCAACATTATAAGAAACACACCTATGTAGATTACTCCGCGGGAGATAACCCACCCATTTAGCCTCAAATTGGCATCTTGTTATACCCTTCGAAACCACAATTACTACATAATCACTTAATCCTTCTGAGTCCAAACTCATTAACAAGACATGACAATTTAATTTGTCCCACAATTTATCAACGTGGAATATCCTCCAACACACTCATAACTCGAGACTATAAATCAAATCAAGACAGAAATTTGTCGCGACCCAAAATATAAACGTCCTGATGGCGCCTATCGTAGAACTAGGCAAGCCACAACTCAACATCTCAACCCAACAAAATTTTTGAACATAAAGACGGAAGTAAATTAATAATTAAGGAAAGTCATTTTGAAAATAGAAATATCCAAAAAATGATACAATCCATCCCAAACCCGGGTGTCACAGAGTACATGAGCGTCTAAATCAGAATACAGTCCACTACAGTGTCTAGAGAAATTAACTGAAAATACAACTAGTGATAAAGAAGGAGAGTCAAGTCCTACGAACACCGTGCAGCTACCTTAGTAGTCTCCGAACTCTAAAGCGTCAATCAGCAATCGCTGTCGTGACCATAAATGCCTGGATCTGCACACAAAGTGCAGGGACTAACGTGAGTACATTCAGCTCAGTAAGTAACAAGTCAAAACTTTTGACTGAAAGGTAGTGACGAACTCAACCGGTACAGATAAAATAGAAATAACTGTGCAGAAACATAGGCATGCTTTTAGATTAAATAGGCAACTCAAAATAGTAAAGTAAAGAAGATCCGAACATTGTAAGGAATATAACTTTGCTATCTCTACATGACAATGCACATGTTGTATGCGATGCACCATGCTTTTAGCCTCATGTGCTCACACTCTTGATTGCTCAACAACTCGGTACCGAAGAAGGACAATCCAGCCTTGTGGAGAAAATCCATCTATAGGTATCAAGTACTTCGGACAAGATCCATGTCCAGGGAAGATCCATCCCTCAATAATATCAACCACACTCACTGGGGGTGTGTTACAGACTCCGGAGGGGCTCCTACAGCCCAAGCGCTATCATAAAATCAGTATAACTGCTGCGGCGTGCATCCCGATCCCATAACTGTCACTCATAATTAGGCTCTCAGCCTCACTCAGTTATCAATCTCTCCAGTCTCACTCACGGGCTCACAATATCATGAAAACTAGCCCGAAACAATGATATGATGTATCAATAAATAACAACTGAGACGGAGATATGATATGAAATGCATGAACATGACTGAGTACATAATATCAATGAAATCAGTGAGATGACAGCAAGAAACAACCACTAGGGGTCCTAACAGTACCGACATAAAGCCTAAACATGATATCTAACATGATTGACAGCTCAATTACTTTATCACATGATGAAAACACGTATATCAACAAGATAGAGTCACTATACAATGTCATGGAATCAACCAGGCCACAATTCTCATGGTGCCCGCTCGCACACCCGTCACTTGGCATGTGCGTCACCTCAATACCAATCATATAACACATAATTCGGGGTTTCGAACCTTCAGAACCAAGTTTGAAAGTGTTACTTACCTCAAACCGAGCAAATATATACTTCAAAATACCTTTGCCTCTCAAATCGGTCTCCAAACATCCCGAATCTAGCCACAAGTAGTAAAATACAATCTATATAGGGTAAAGGGATCAATTCCACAAGAAAAGTACTAAATCATAGCCAAAAATCCGAAATCGGCTCAAACCCGGCCCCTGGCCCACGTCTCCAAATCAGACAAAAGTCAATAAACCCAAAAGCCCATTAACACATGAGTCTAACCATATCAAATTTATCAAAATCCGACATCAAATAGTCATTCAAATCCCCAAAACTCACTTTCCAAATCCCTAGCCTCAAACCCCCAATTTCCACCTCAACACCGCACAATCTTGGGGGACAAAACAATGGGGAAACAAGATTTATGATACAAAAACAAGTACACGAAGCTTACCTCAATAATCCCCTCCAAATTCCTCTCCAGAATCATCTAAGTCCAAGTCCAAAATGTTGAAATAAGACTAAAATCGCGAACCATAATTTTTCTAAACATTCTGCCCCGCTTTTCGCACATGCGGCCATCTATCCGCACCTGCGGAGCCGCTTTTTTGGTAGAATTCCCGCTTTTGCGGAAGTCGCTTATCCAACTGCCTCCGCTCCTGCGATCACTGGATCGCATCTGCGCATATCGCAGATGCGGGAAATCTATCACACCTGCGGATCAAACTCGCATTTGTGCCCTTCTGCCCGCTTCTGCGACCATCACAGGTGCGGGAAAGTCTTTGCACCTGCAACCTCTTCCCAACTCTCCCTTGGTCTCTTATGCGATTCATGCCACGCTTCTGTGTACTCGCACCTGCAGGGCCCACTCCGCAGGTGCAGTTACACCAGTAGCAACAACACTTCAGTTGCTTCATCAACTACAAATCAAGTCCGTTAACCACCCAAAATCAATCGAGGCCCCCGGGACCTCAACCAAACATACCAACAAGTTTTATAACCCAATACTAACTTAGTCAAATCCTCTAATCACCTCAAACAACATCAAAAATATGAAATACATACGGATTCAAGCCTAATGAACTTTGAAATTTCCAAATTCTACAAATGACGCCAAAACCTATCAAATCACATCCGATTGACTTCAAATTTTGCCCACAAGTCATAAATGACACCATGAACCTACTCCAACTTCCATAAATCCAATCCGACCCCGATGTCAAAAAGTCCACTTCCGGTCAAACTTTTCAAAATTCCAACTTTCGGCATTTCAAGCCTAATTCTACTACGAACCTCCAAATTACAATACGTACAAGTTTTTAAGTCCAAAATCACCTAACGGAGCTAACAGAACCATCAAAATTCAAATTCGAGGTTGTTTGCACATAAGTCAACATCCGCTCAACATTTCTAGTTTAAGCTTTCAAATAAGAGACTAAGTTTCTCAATTCATTCTGAAATGACTCCGGACCCAAACCCACTAACTCGATAAATCATAATACAGATGTAGAACAAAAAAGAAGCAAACAATCAGGAAACGGGGCTACAACTCTCGAGACGACCGGCCGTGTCGTCACAAAATTACGCACCCAGTGCCCCTTTTTACTTCTTGAGAAACTCTTCTCGTCACATTCAAACCATATGAACACATCCCGCCATCACATCATACTTATCATATAGCCATTTAACTACTCATTGAGCCATAAATTCCACTCGTATGGACATTATCGGACATGTGAGTCCAAATGTACAATTTTTGAAAACCAAAATTTCTGAGTTTTAAGCTGCTGTCTAACCCTGGCCTTTAGTCCTCCAGACTGTCCCATCACCAATACATAAAATACACATCTCTAACCTTGTTCATGGAATCACAAGCCAGCGATGCACAGCTGATACTGAGCGCACACGAATGCGTAGAAGGAATTCAAAGAGTTATGTTTGAAACTGAGTCAATTTCTCACGATAGAATACAAGAAACTGAAAATACAAATTTCGCACGATAGAATACACGATAGGTTCAGCAACCTCTTGAAGATAAGTACATACGCCTCTGTACCTATCCGCAAGACTCTACTAAACCTGATCATGACGCGTGAGACTTATTAACCTAGAGCTCCTATACCAACTTGTCATGACCCAAAATCTCACATGTCGTGATGGTGCCTATCTCAATACTAGGCAAGCCGATAATCTCAATAAACCGCAATTTCTTTTATGGTTGAAAACATAATATTTGATTTCAACAGAAAACCTCACAATTATAGATACAAAACACTACCAAAACCAGGTGTCACTGAGTAGATGAGCATCTAAATGAATATATAGTCTGACTGATAAAAAAACACTGTCTGAATGTATAAAAAAATACAATAACTGAAAAAAGAGAGTCCAGGTCAGTGAACGCCAGGCAGCTACATTGATAGTCTCTAACTGATAGCACTCTGAGATCTAACAGTCGTCGTGTCCAAAAGTACTTAGATCTTCACATGAGCTATATAGTGTAGTATGAGTACAACTTACTCAATAAGTAACAAGACTAACCTATGGCTAAAAGTAGTGACAAGCTCCACAGGTATAGTCCAGTATATAAATAACGGTACAGAAATGTAGGCATGCTTTCAAGTTCAACAGTTAAACTCAATACAAATAAAATAGATCAATACTGCATGATATGCGGAATATGACATCACAATGGAAAAACCTCATGTACTACTGGTCACTAATCATTCGGTCACTCGGTACTGGTTATGGCCAATCCAGCCCAGGGATATTCCATCCTATATATATATACACATTGATTGACAGTCAGTCACTCAGTACAGTATAAGGCCAATTCAACCAGTGGAAATTTATCCCCCAAATGTAAATGATTTGGACAAGACCCATGTCCTGGGAAATTTATCAGAATATAAATAAGTACGACAAGTCCATGCTCTGGGAAGTCCTTCTCGAATATATAATCATATACGCTCACTGTGGGTGGGTGGTGGGGGGGGGGGTTACAGACTCCGGAGGGGCTACTTCAGCCCAAGCGTGATATAAAGCCGATATGGCCTGCTGCAAGCAGGCAGTCCCGATCCGTATAATAATAAAGCCTATAAGGCCTGCTGCAGGCGGGCAACCCCGTTCTATATAATAATAATATATATAAAGCCAATATGTCCTAGTACAGGCGGGAAGCCCCGATCCCTTAAATATCCTCACAATGGATAAACATGACTGAGTATGACATATACATTTTTAAAATAATTAAATTCAACAGAAAAATAACCCTGTGGGTCCTAAAATATCAGCACACAGCCTGAACATGATATTTAATACGAGTCTCAGCTTAATTTCTCTAACATGTGGATCAAACTGCGGATAATACCATGATTGTTTAATTTTACAATTCCGCAGAATTTATTCAAGTCACAATTTCTATGGTTCACGTCCACATGCTTGTCACCTATCGTGTGCGTCACCTTCAAATAATTTATATAACACCAAATTCGGGGATTCATATCAACAGAACCAAGTTTAGAAGTGTTACTTACCTCAAGCCGTATAATTCTTTACTCCGCTATGCCTTTGCCACGTGAATTGGCCTCTGAAAGCCTCGTATCTAGTAACAATTAATTCGATTCAGTCAATACAAATTATTGGAATTAATTCCGTAAGAAAATACTAATTTTCCAACAAAATCCAAAATTTAACTCAAAAATCGTTCCTTGACCCCACGTCTCGAAACCCGACAAAAGTTACAAAATATGAACTCCATTCAACCATGAGTCCAGCTATACCAAATTTACCAAATTCCGACATCAACTCGACCTCCAAATCTCATATTCTTATTTTGAAATCCCTAGGTCCAAATCCCCTAATTTTACTTCAAAAACATGTAATATAGTCGAAATATTCAATGATAATCCAATATTATTGACTAACAATAATCGCAAGTGACTAACCTAAAGATTTCCCATGAATTCTCTTTGAAAAATTGCCCAAAACCGTGTTGTAAATGTCAAAAAATGCCAAAATCTCGCAACCCCTCCAATTTATTCTCAGATGCGACTAAGTTGATCGCTTCTGCGTTCGTCCACAATGCTGCCTCCGCTTATACGCATTTCTCTTCATGCCTGTGACCTCGCAGGTGTCGTAAAATGCTCACACCTGTGCACTCTACCTCACCAGCCCCTGCTCACTTCTACGGTCTCCCACATGCGAGCCAAACTCCGCAGGTGCGATTGCATCAGTAGGCAGCAACTACCGCAGGACTCAACCAAATACACCAACAAGTCCTATAACATCATACGAACTTAGTTGAAACATCACATCACATCAAACAAGGCTAGAACCACATATCATACTCCAATTCAAGCCTAATAAAACTATAAATTTCCAGTTTTTACATTCGATGCCGAAACCTATCAAATCAAGTTCGATTGACCTCAAATTTCTCACACAAGTCATAAATGACATAACGGGGGTATTCAAATTTCCAGAATCGGATTCCAACCCTGAAATCAAAAAGTGAACTCCCTGGTCAAAATTCAAAACTTTAATTTCTATTTTAGCCATTTCAAGCCTAATTTAACTACGGGCTTCCAAATAATTTTTCGGACACGCTCCTAAGTCCAAAATCACCATACATAGCTATTGGAATAATCAAAATTCTATTCCGGGGTCGTTTACATATAAGTCAACATCCGGTCAACCTTTTTCAACTTTAGTTTTTATGTTGGAGACTAAGTATCTCAATTCATTTCAAAACCTCACCGGACCCGAACCAATTACCCCGGTAAGTAATATATCAATTGTAAAGCATATATTGAGGAGTAAATGGGTGAACGGGGATGTAATACTCAAAATGACCGGTCAGGTCGTTACATTCGCGATCGCAGGACTTGGTCCGCGATCGCATAGAAGAAATGAATGGGCAGAGTGTTTAAGTTATGAAAACAGGACTTTGTTCCATTTTTCATTTCTACCAATTTGGAGCTCGGGAAAAGGCGATATTTGGGAGATTTTAAAGGAAAACAACGAGGTAAGTGTATTTAACTCAATATTGGTCAAATTACTCGAATCCATGGTTGTTTATAACATTTTATTGTTGAATTAAGTTGGAAAATTATGAAAACCCTCTTCGTTTAATTTGAAGATTTGTGGGTCGAGTTGATGTCAGAATTTGGTAAACTTTATATGGTTGAACACGTAATTGAATGGGTTGTCGGATTTTGTAACTTTTGTCGGGTTCCGAGATATGGGCCCTATGCGATTTTTGAGTGTAATTTTGGATTTTGTGGGAAAATTAGTATTTCGATATGGAATTAATTCCTATTATTTTTGTTGAGTGAATCGAATTAATTGTGACTAGATTCAAGTCATTCGAAAGTTCATACGTGCATAATGGAACTTCTGGAGCAATGTTTAGCTTGCTCGACATTGGATTCGGCTTGTTCGAGGTAAGTAACTCTTCTAAACTTGGAGCTGAGGGTATGAACCCTGATTATACATGTTATGTATTTGGTATTGAGGTGATGCACATGTTAGGTGACGGGCGTGTGGGCGTGCACCGTGCGAACTGTCACTCTGTTATTTATGTGGTATTGTGTAGCTACCTGAACTTATTTGTAATCATGAAATCTCTATGAACTAGAGTTATTGAGCTGTAATTCATGTTAGAAACCATGTCTAGGCTTCATGCTTATTCTGTTGGGACCCACTTAGGTCATTTTTGTAGTTGAATTATTTGTTAAAATTGTAACTCCATACTGAGTCATGTTCATTCATTTCATATCATCTCTCAGTCTCTGTTGCTATTCATGGATTCATCATATAATCATTTTTGGGATGAGTTTCATGACATTGTAAGCTCAAGAGACTGGAGATATTGATGACTGAGTGAAGCCGACTGCCTAATGGTGAGGATATTTGTGGGATCGAGCTGCGCGCCGCAGCATATTTTTTTGATTGATGTCCTGATTGGCATATTATAGAGTTTGTGCTGAAGGAGCCCCTATGGAGTATGTACACACACTCAGTGAGCGCAAGTACCTACTGAGTGCGAGTACTGAGGGCCGAATGCAAGTGCCGAGCTATTGGAAGGATTGTGTGACTGTGAGGACTGGGTGACTAGGAGGACTGAGTGATTGGGAGGACTGAGTGAAATGATACTCTCAGAGTATGCATATGGTTTTATTACTGAGTTGCAACGCATTGACATGCACACTTGACATACATGCATAGTGATGCATTTTTCCTCATGCTGTAAGATATTGCATCATTCATGACTTCTCCTACATATTGACATATAGACAGATATGTATTTTACTCATTTTATTTAAAAATGAAACAATTACCAGTTGAAAGTTTTGAAAAATTCACAGTTTTGAAACTTACTCAGAAATTGGTGATTTCGGTAAAGGATTTGGGTTTTCACTAATATACTTGAAAGGCAGGACTATTTTTCTGGAACTGTGAACTAGCCGAGCATTTTATCTCTAAGCTACTTCTTTTATTACTTCAATTATGTTGTTATGAACTATTGTTGGCTATTGGTGTTGGACCCTGACCTTTGTTCGAAATCATCACTAATTTCAATCTAAAGGTTAGGTTTTTTACTTATTAAGTACATGGGGTCGATTGTACTCATACTACATTTCTGCACCTTGCATGCAGATATTAGATGTTGATGTTGCTGTGATCGACATGAGCTGAATTTGAAGATATACATATGTTCCGGTCGTATCTGCCTTGTGTTCATGGTAGCCTTGGATTTATAAAAATTTGTTTATGTACATTTCGAACAGATGATGTATTTATTTCATAATAGCTTTGTAAATTCTAATCTTAAAAGCTCATGTTTTGTACTACCAGTCCTTGGGGAGTGTATTAGAGTCAGCTAGATGTTATTTGAATTGGATATTTGTAAATTCGCTTATCCAATGGGTTGGGTTAGGTGCCATCACGGCTAGTCGAATTTTGGGTCGTGATAAGTTGGTATCATATCTCTAGGTTCATAGGTTTTACAAGTCATGAGCAAGTGTCTAGTAGAGTCTTATGAATCGGTATGATGACGTCCATAATTATCTTCGAGAGGCTACAGAGCATTTAGGATAATTTCCCATCTTTATTTCCTTATCGTGCATAATTGATTCAGCTTGAAACATAACTCTTTGAATTCCTTCAACCCATTCGTGTGCATAGGTGAGCGCTCGGTATCAGCTGTGCATCGTCAGCTTGTAATTTCAGGGATGACATGAGAAATCTGTATTATGTGTTTTCATGATGGGCTAGTCTAGAGGACTTGAGGCCAGGTTTAGATAGCATCTTAGACTCGGCATTTTCGGTTGTGAGAACTTATACATTTGGACTCATATGTTGGGTAATGTCCCCACGAGTGAATTTGTGGCTTGATGAGCGATGGAATGACCAAATGATGAGTATGATGTGACTGTGGTATGTGTTCAGATGGTTTGAGTATAACAAAAAGTGTTTCCCGGGATGTAAAAAGGGGCTATTGGGTGCTAGATTGCTGTCTTGATATAACGTATAGTCTCGAGTGGAATATGTCGGAAGATTTTTCATGTTGTTTAATTGTGGAGCGAAATAGATTTTTCATGTCTTATGGTGAGTTTAGACCCAGAAAGATTAAGTGATTACGTAATAATTGTGGTTGCAAAAGGCTATAACAAGATGCTAATTTGAGACTAAGCATGCGGGTTATCTCCTGCGGAGTAATCTACGTAGGTGTGTTCCTGATAATGTTGAGTAGAGAGTTTCTTTTCTACCAGCGGGGTGTATGTATTGAGATCTGAATTTGAATCTGGTTGAGAAAGTTGACTTGACTGTCAAGAGAATAAATGCGAGCTTAGCGGATGAATGAGGTATTTTATGGTTGGTGTGGCATGAGCTTGAGAAGAACTTTTGTTGAACTGACTACGGTATTACGGCAGTAATAGGGTATGGATATTGTGAGTTATGGAATGTTTTAATTTATGGCTTTGAGCCAAGTGGGGGAGCCTGCTATTGGAAATTCAATTTCATGGTTATATGTAAAAGCTTAGTTTTGGTCTGAGGCATACTTGTGGGTTAGTTGTGACTGCGGAGGTTGAGATCGAGAATGACTCAAGTAAGGAAATTCCTGAATACGGGTTATATTGCAATTATGAATATATGAAAATCATAGGATGAGTGAGTTGTTATTTGTGAATGATGTAGTGCGCATGGAGTATGAATTTTATTGGTGGTGTCAAGGCAGGGTTACTTCTTTGGGTGTTGTTGCGCTAATGGGGCATGTGTCTTTCGGCCCGTTTGGGCGGTATAATTTGGATTTGATCAAAGTGGGTGACTCTCGAGAAAGTTCTAATAGGTTAGAGATTTATATATATCAATTGAGAATTTCTCTAGACTTGTGTATGGATAAACTCCGAGATTTGCATTTCATGGTGTCGGGACTTGCGGTAATTCTGTATGACTATGGATTCTACATTCCAGTATAAGAAAGATAAAAGTACAATTTTAAATTCACATAAGGTATTTTCAGAGTGGGAGTTTTTTTGTGATACTTATAGGGGTGCTTAAGAAGAATATAGTGGCTTATGGGCCATAGGCGGTGTGGTTTTATGTTAGGATGTCTTCTAGTGAGCTTTGGGTAAGGATCGTAGTGTTCTGACAAGGAGAAGTGTCAACTTGAGGATAATTCAGAAGAAACTCGGAGAAAATAGGACAACTAGGTAGTAGGATAGACCAGTATGGTAATGGTATGCTCGGTTCTTTTGGGTAATTATGATGTGGTGCGACTCTACAGATGTTTTGGTGGCAATATTCTTGGGTTTGGTGACGTGCGTGGCTTGGTCGAGTTAGAGAAATTTAGTTATGATAGCTTGGTTATGTGCAAATAGATTTCAAAGTGTTCTTGATGGTTTCTACCAAGGTTTGAACCGAATATTTTCTACCGGTGTGGGGAACATGTTGTGTATTGTGATTTCCTCCTGTATGGGAGCAAGAGGAAGGTTTCTAACTGACTCGGTATGTAATTTGCTGGTTACCCAGAGCTGATAATGAGATTCTAATGCTTGTCATATGATGGTATGATAGATGTGGTGTGTTGTGCGGGATTAAGAATTAAATGTACAAGGTGGCAATTCAATCATGAAGGGAAGGTCATAAATTCTGGACAGAATGGTCAATTTCTGATATTTAGATGAATGTTATAACTGCTCGGTAATCCCAAACAAGGGTGCGCATTTCAGAAGGCACACTGTCTTTTAACTTACGGATGTTCATTGGTATTGTAGTACTCACATGGTTGGTAGATCACCGATATTCAAATTTTTGCTATATGGCACGGAAGGATTATCGATGTATTCCTAGTGGGTTGATAGTGCATGAAGGATGTGATAGTCATTCGAGTGCTGGAGTTGGGAACATATATGATAATTCACGCATTCTATGTATTGGGAGACCCGAAAATCTCAGAAGCAGGTCGTTTCGTGGTTGCAGGCTGATAGGATGTGGCTAAAGCTATCCAGTTGACGGTATGTGTCATGGATAGGTCATTATGGACTGTGGATGACTAGAGTTGATTTGGGACCCAATTGGTAGACCCAATGAGGATGTGTATTCTATATCGGGTCGAATTGGTTGACTCCGAACTGCTATTGTTGAGGGATGTGCCATTCGGTTAGAATTGATTTTATTCATATATGATATGTTCTATGTGTTACTCTTCCATGCTACGAGGGGTTGTGATTCATTGGTTATATGCACACATGCTGAGATTATGTTTGGGCCTTATAGCAGAATTCAAGCGAGATGGTGATTGAGGTGTGGAATGGTTGATTGTGCCTTCGTTATGGTCTTTACGGGTTGTGGTATATTGTGTTATTAGCTTCTCCATGGTTATGGTCATGTACTTCGAGTACTTGATGTAAAATTGTGTTTGTTGATTTTGAGCATTGTGGCTTGAGGTATTTCATATGGACCAGTGTTTGGATGGTCAGACATTGCAAAAGGGCTATGTTGGGGGTATGATCCTTTGTGTTAGATTCATGTGTGTTGGTCCTACTATGTGTAATGGGTTAATAGCATTTTGTTTTGGTAGTACTTGTTGAGCTTGCAGGATGGTTCTCTCATTTGAGTCATTTCCCCGATTGAGTACATTTGAATTGTTGCTTGTTGGTGCACTGATTGCACGGTTGTGACTTTAGGTTGTATTGGTGTGGCAAGTCAATAGAATAATTGTGTTTGATATTATAAGGACATTGGACCTATAATGGGTACTATCAGGTTTGATCACGACGTGTTTGGAAGAGTAATTGTAGAAATCGGCTTAGATAATTGACTATGGTACTTGTTGAACGAGGGAAAACTCCCTGACCTGTTGATCCTATAAGTGGTTATGAGATTTCACGTGTTTCATTCATTATCGGCAATGTATGAAGGTGTTGGAATGAGGTTATCTGATTATATCTAGGGTTATGGTTATTGCTTGATACAACTTGTTAGACTTATACAGTGTTTATATGTGAGACTCGGGTATTGTAAGAAATTTTGAATGTTGGAAATTGGGTTCTAAGTTCTACGGGCTTAGGTTAAAGTAATGATCTTCAATTATGTTGTGTTGTCAGGTCTGTATGGAATAGGGTGGTGTGGGATCACCCCTGGGTATGTGCATGGTAGGGTGGAACATTGATTTAAAGGCTTAGGAACAACTCTTGGCACGTTCGAGGACGAACATATGTTTAAGTGAGGGAGAATGTAACGACCCGGCCTGTCATTTTGAATGTTATAGCCCTGTTCCCCCATTTACTGCTTATCATGTGTTCAATTATAATTTTGTGACTCGTCGGACAGGTTTCAAAATGAATTGGAACACTTAGTTCCAAGACTTAAAGCTTAAGCTGAAAAGGTTAACTGGATGTTGACTTGTGCGTAAATGTCCCCGGATGACAATTTTGATGATTCTAATAGCTCCGTATGGTGATTTAGCACTTGGGATCCTGTCCGGAAAATTATTTGGAAGTTCGTAGTTAAATTAGGCTTGAAATGTCTAAAATATAAATTGAAAGTTTGGAAGTTTGACCGGGAGTTGACTTTTTGATATCGGGGTCGGAATCCAGTTCTAAAAATTTTCATAGGCCCGTTATGTAATTTATGACTTGTGTGCAAAATTTTGGGGCAATCGGACTTGATTTGATAGGTTTCGGCATTGAATGTAAAAGTTGGAAATTGTTAGTTTTTCTTAGGCTTGAATTGGGGGATGATTCATATTTTTAGCATTGTTTGATGTGATTTTAGGCTTTGACTAAGTTCGTATGATGTTTTAGGACTTGTTGGTATATTTGGTTGAGGTCCCGGGGGCCTCGGGTGATTTTCGGATTGTTAACGGATCGAATTTTGGACTTGGAGTTTTGCTGAAGTTGTTTTGGTGCACTGGCTGGTTTGGGCTGCTGAGTTTTTGTTCTATGTGATCGCGTGGGGAGAATCGCAATCGCGTAGCTTGGAAGAGAGAATGCATCGTGAACGCGTGGGCAAATCCGCATTCGCGAAGAGGAAGTGAGGCACCAGGCAGTCACGAAAAGTTTCTCTTCGCGATCTCTTGGATCAGTCCGCGATCGCGTAGGTTTGTGCATCAGTGGTCTACGTTCGTGAAGGCAAAATTTAGAGGCAGTTTCTTTTGTGCTTTGCAATCTCGTGAACTAATCCGCGATCGCATAGGGTCAATTTTTGGCAGTGGAAATGTGTGCTTCGCGATCGTAAGACTTGGTCCACGATTGCATAGAAGAAATGACTGGGCAGAGAAAATGGGGCTCCATTCCATTTTCTATTTTTATCGATTTGGAGCTCGGGAAGAGGCGATATTTGGGAGATGTTCAAGGAAAAAAACGGGGTAAGTGTTCTTAACTCAATATTTGTCGAATTTCCCGAATCCATGGTGGTTTTTAACATTTAATTTGTTGAATTAAGTTGGAAAATTGTGAAAACCCTCTTGGTTAAATTTAAAGATTTGAGGGTTGAGTTGACATCGGAATTTGGTAAAAGTTGTATGGTTGAACTCGTAATTAAATGGGTTGTCGGATTTTATAACTTTTGTTGTGTTCCGAGACATGGTCCCCACGGGCAATTTTTGAGTGTAATTTCGGATTTTGTGGGAAAATTAGTATTTTGATATGGAATTAATTCTTATAATTTGTGTTGACTGAATTGAATTAATTGTGACTAGATTCGAGCCGTTCGGAAGTTGATACGCGCATAATGGAATTTCTGGAGCATTGTTTAGCTTGCTCGACATTGGATTCAGCTTGTTCGAGGTAAGTAATTCTTCTAAACTTGGAGCTGAGGGTGTAAACCCTGATTATACATGTTATGTGTTTGGTATTATGGTGGCGCACATGCTAGGTGACGGGCATGTGGGCGTGCACCGTATGAACTGTGACTCCTTTATCTCTGTGGTACTGTGTAGCTACCTGAACTTATATAGACTCATAAAATCTCTATGTACTAGAGTTATCGAGCTGTGATTCATGTTAGAAACTATGTCCAGGCTTCATGCTTATTCTATTGGGACCCACTGAGGTCATTTCTGCAGACGAATTATTTGTTTAAATTGTATCTTTATACTCAATCATGTTCATTCATTTCATATTTTCTATTTATGGATTCATCATATCATCATTTTTGGATTGATTTTCATGACATTGTGATCCTGAGAGACTGGCGAGATTGATGACTGAGTAAGGCTGAGGGCCTGATGGTGAGGATATTTATGGGATCGGACTGCGCGTTGCAACATATTTTATTGATTGATGCCATGATTGGCTTATTATAGCGCTTGGGATGATGGAGCCCCTCCGGAGTCTGTACACACCCCAGAGAGCGCAGGTACCTACTGAGTGAGAGTGCTGAGTGCCGAGTGCGAGTGCCAAGCGATTGAGAGGATTGAGTGACAGTGAGGACTTAGCGACTGGGAGGACTGACTGATTGGGAGGACTAAGTGAAATAATACTCTGAGAGTATGCATATGGTTTTATTACTGAGCTGCATTGCATTGACATGCACGCTTGACATACAAGCATGCATTTTTCCTCATGCTGTAAGATATTGCGTCATTCTTGACTTCTCCTGCATATTGACATATAGACAGATATGTATTTTCCTCATGTTAATTAAAAATGAAACAATTACCTGTTGAAAGTTTTGGAAAAAATCATAGTTTTCAAACTTACTCATAAATTGGTGATTTCGATAAAGGATTTGGGTTTTCACTAATATATTTGAAAACCAAGACTATTTTTCTGGAACTGTGAACGAGCTGAGCATTTTATCTCTTAGCTACTTCTTTTATTACTTCTATTATATTGTTATGAATTATTGTTGGCTATTGGTGTTGGACCCGACCTTTGTTCCAGCTCGTCACTACTTTTAACCTAAGGTTAGGTTTGTTACTTATTGAGTACATGGGGTCGGTTGTACTCATACTACACTTCTACACCTTGTGTGCAGATATTGGATATAGATGTTGCTGTGATCGACGGGAGCTGGATTTGAAGATGTACATGTGTTCCAGTTGTAGCTGCCTCTTGTTCATGGTAGCCTTAGATTTATAAAAATCTTCTTATGTGCATTTCGAACAGATGATGTATTTATTTTATACCAGCTTTGTAAATTCTAATCTTAGAAGCTCATGATTTGTACTATCAGTCCTTGGGGAGTGTATTAGAGTGAGTTAAGTGTTATTTGAATCGGATATTTTTAAATTGGCTTACCTGATGGGTTGGGTTAGGTGTCGTCATGGCTAGTCGGATTTTGGGTCGTGACAACTATGAAATTTTGTCAGTTATAGATTATAGATAAAATACTAAATATAAGAAATAATTAAAAGGAAGAAAGTAAATAATACTCATTATATTATTCATAAATTTAGACAATTAAAGAATTAAGCAAGCTTGAAATTGAAGCCAAGTTGATTGTCAAACTTGATATGAAGATAATATATTAAAAGTTGTATAAATTATATTACAAGGATGGTAGTCAAGCTTGATATGAAGTTGTCACGACCCCAAATTACCTCCGTAGGATATCGTGATGGCACTTAGTCTCTACGACTAGGTAAGCCTATCAATGATGAATAATATAATAGAAATTTGAAATAAATAAAACTGCTATTCAAATAATTACAACTCCTAAAACTCGATAGAAATAAGTCACAAGCTTCTAATAATTTGTTCTAAGTGTCTGTATACATCATAGTCTAAATAGAATAAGGAAAAAACATAATAAGTAAAGAAGGGGACTCCGAGGTCTGCGGACGCTGGTAGATGTACCTTGAAGTCTCCGTGTACAGTCTAGTTCACTGATGCCTGGTCTGATATGGAGGACCTGGATATGCAAAAAAAGATGTGCAGAAGCGTAATATTAGAATACCACAACGGTACCTAATAAGTTCGAAGACAAACCTCGGTAGAGTAGTGACAAGGTCAGGTCAGGCCCTACTAGAATAATAAAAGACAGGGTGGGAGCCTGTGGGAGGCAAAGGCAAATGCAGCCATAAAGAAATATCAACAAGGGCACTCCCTAGGTACCGACTCGTAGTCCCAAATCATAAATAAATTCACAATATCTCATTTTCTTATATCCCCGTGGGAGCCTTCACATTTAATTTTAAAGAAATTATTTTTTCCGAAATAGCATCATGTGTTTTAGCCACCCTTATCATACCACATGACTTTTGATAGTTCCCCTACTAGCCACGCGTATCAAGCCACCCTTTTCTCACCGCATACGTTTCAACACCCATACCTTACACCACCGCATGCGTATCAATATCATAATATATCACAATTTGCACCTCAAATGCTCAAATATTTCAATTTGCCAAAATAAGTCAACAACAATAATATTTTCCACAATAAGAATCTCACGGCTCAATCACAATGAGTACAAAGTCTAACAAAATATTCAGAAATGAATATTCAACAAAAATAATACATCACAATTTAACACCTTGCCTAAATACCAAATTTTTACTGTCAAATGCTTCATATTAATAATATTTAAATTAAGAAATCCAACCTTCAAATAATGCACAGTATAAAAGAAATAAAGTTTCAACTAAACAAGTAAAATAATTAGAAAGAAAAGGTCAGGCAAATATAAAATATAAAAATAGATTCATGATGATGAATATAACAGGATAAACCAATTTAATTAATAGGCAATAGTGGTCTACACAATTTAAAGACATAATCTTCCACATTTAGCCCATGTACACTCTCGTCACCTCGAGTACACGACTTTCAACACATCATAATTTTTCACATCAATACCAATCCTAAGGGGACTTTTCCCCACACAAGGTTAGGCAAGTCACTTACCTCAAACCGTGAAATTATTCACTCCGCTATGCCTTTGCCTCGTGAATTGGCCTCCGAAAGTCTCGTATCTAGTCACAGCTAATTTGATTCAGTCAATAGAAATTATTGAAATTAATTCCATATGAAAATACTAATTTTCGAACAAAATCTGAAATATAACTCAAAAATCGCCCGTGGGGCCCACATCTCGGAACCCAACAAAAGTAACAAAATATGAAACGCCCATTCAACCACGAGTCTAACCATATCAAATTTACCAAATTCCGACATGAACTCGACCTCAAAATCTCAAAATCTTATTTTGAAATCCCTAGGCCCAAATCCTCTAATTTCACCTCAAAAAATTTAATATAGTCGAAATACTCAATGATAATCCAATATTATTGATTAACAATGATTACATGCGACCTCAAGTTTCTATGTAAATTCTCTTTGAAACATCGCCCAAAACCGTGTTAAAAAGGTCCAAAATGACTAAAATGTCAGAACCCCACTGTTTTGTAATCTGGTCATGGCTTTCGCACCTGGAGAAACTTAGCTGCTTCTGTGTTCTCGCAGGTGTGAGAAAACAACCGCTTCTACGGTCTTCCCAGGCCAGCATTGCCTCCACTTCTACGCCCTTCTCGTCTGCATTTGCGGTCACTCAGGTGCGGAATTTCCTTCGCACCTATGACCACTGCCTCACCAGCCCCATATCCACTTCTGCGAGTCCAAACTTGCTTGTGCGAGTCCACATTTGTGGCCAGTCCCTCAGCAGGTGCGATAACATCAAGAGCTGCAAATTTTCAAAATTTTACCTAAGTTTAAAAATTCATCCGATTTCGATCCGAATCACACTCGGGGTACTCCAGACCCCGTCCGATTATATCAACAAGTCCTAAAACATTATAAGAACTTAGTCGAAGCCTCAAATCACATCAAACAACGCTAAAAACTTGAATCATACCCCAAATCAAGTCCGATTGACCACAAATTTTGCACATAAGTCATAAATGATATAACGAACCTACTCAAAATTCTGGAACCGGATTTCGGCCCCCTTATAAAAATTCAGCTCCTCGGTCAAACTTCAAAACGTAAATTTCTATTTTAGCCATTTCAAGCATAATTTAACTACGGACTTCCAAATAATTATCCGGACACGCTCCTAAGTCCAAAATCACCATAGAGAACTATTGGAATCATCAAAGTTCTATTCTGGGGCCGTTTTCTGCACGACCCAAAATCCTAACCTGTCGTGATGATGCCTATCGATGGTACTAGGCAAGCCGACAACATCAATAACCCACGATTTCCTTTAAATTAAAAAAAATGTAATGTTTAATACAATATCAAAAATCTAGCAATTTTCGATACAACACTCCCAAAACCTGGTGTCACTGAGTACATAAGCAACTAATATGAGTACAAGTCTAGAAAATACAGTCTATAATAGTCTGAGACCAACTAGAGTAAACCAAGAGATAGAGAAGGAGAGACAAGGTCTGCGGAACACGACAGTTACCTCGAAATCTCCTGAAAATCAACTACGCGAAATGATTAACACCCGCTATGTTTAGGAACACCTGGATCTGCACATGAAGTGTAGGGTGTAGTATCAGTACAACCAACTCAGCAAGTAACAATAATAACTAAGGAACTGAAGATAATGACGAGCTACACAGTCATAGGTCACTTTCAGTAGTTCCAGCAATGAATAGACATGCTTTCAAATCCGACAGTTTAAGTCAACTCAATTTTATACAGTTCTATTTCAAGTAATCCAGATATAAATTCTTTCAGAGATTTCACAACAATGACAAATAACAACCAAGTGCAACAACATATTCAAATCAAGTACAGCCTCTGAGGCAACAGTCACTCAACTCATCACAACAACTCAACCACTCGGCTCTCAGCCCTTAGCACTTACACTCAATGGGTACCCGCGCTCACTAGGGGTGTGTACAGACTCTAGAGGGGCTCCTACAGCCCAACCACCATAATCTACATGGACAACTCATGAGTTCCACGGACAACTCACGTGCTATAATATCATGCACGGACAACTCATGTGCCATAATATCCTTACCTCACCGACAGGCCCTCGGCCTTACTCAGTCCTCAACCACTCTAGTCTCTCGGGCTCACGGAAATCACAAAGATAATATAGTAAATCAATAAATATCAAGAAAGACTGAGGTATGATGCACAAGTAAAATCATGACTGAGTACAAGACAACAATTAGCAAATAATTCAACAACTACGCGACCTCTGTGGGTCCCAACAATACTATCACATAGAGAGCTTATAGCTAACAACAAGTTATTCTTATATTTATTTAATAGATAGGGACATATAGCTAACAATAAATTATTCAACTTTACAGTTTCTCAGGACGGATCAAGTCACAATCCCCTCAGTGCACGCCCACACGCCCGTCACCTAGCATGTGCACCACCTCCAAAATAATCACATGATACCAAAAATCTGGGTTTCATACCCTCAGGACTAGATTTATAATTGTTACTTACCTCAAACCGTGTAATTCTTTATTCAGCTATGCCCTTTCAACAAGAATTTGTCTCCGAAAGCCTCGTATCTAGCCACAAATAATTTGATTAAGTTAATACCCATTATTGTAATTAATTCCATAAGGAGATACTCATTTTCCCAATAAAATCCGAAATTAACTCAAAAATCGCCCATGGGGTCCACGTATCGGAACCCGACAAAAGCTACAAAATATGAACGCTCATCAAACCACGAGTCCAATTGTCACGACCCAATTTTCCCTCTATTGGGTATCGTGATGGCACCTAGTCTTAGGGACTAGGTAAGACTAACAATAATTAAAACAACAACATTCTTTAAATAGAATCTCTTAAAATTCCCAAAACCGGTAGTACAAGTCATAAGCTCTACAAAGTGTTTGCTAGAAAACTTCTAAATACAACTGTCCAGAAATAACGATAAACAGTGCAAAACGAAAACTGGAAGGTGACTTCGAAGCCTGCGAACGCAACAACAGGTTTACCTTGAGTCTCCACAGCAACAGTCCACACAGCTAGCTAACGAACAAGTACCTGGATCAGCACAAAAATGTGCAGAAGAGTAGCATGAGCACACCACAGCGGTGCCCAGTAAGTATAAAGACTAACCTCGGTAGAGTAGTGACGAGGAACAGTTAAGGCACCCACTGGTCTAATAAATTGAATAGATATAAGTACATGAATAACAAAAGTATGATGTCTACATAAAGATTATGCAATATGGCTCAGAATACAGTAATGGCATTAAAGCAAGAAACAACAAGTATTAGCGAAATATCATGAAAATGACGCACAAAGTGAATGGAACACAACCTAAATCCGAAATCATGCATAAAGCAAGGACACTTAATAACTCAGTAATTACAACCGCATTTACCTCAGGTTTTAGTCAACAACTCCACAATGTACCGAACCTCGGACAATTCACAACTCACAGGTCTCAATTCCTGAACCCTAACACTGGGCATTCTGTGCCCTCATAACACCTCATAACCACACTGACGACTCACGTGCCAATAGAGCCATTCTCACATAGAAGACAAGTAAACAAGGGTGAGCATCTATGCTCAAAAATATCAAGAACACCTCTTATCCGATAAGAGTGCTTAACTACGTGTATACTTCTGCAAGTGTCCTAACATAGTCCATAACCAGCAAATAAGCATAAGGAAGAAAAAGAACGGACATCACATAGAATAATTTCTCACATCTTTCACAAGATAAAGCTCACACAAGTACGCATACTACTACACTAATATCAACAACAAGAATGCCCCCATGCCATAAATCATCACAAATCAATCCCTCACACAGCCCACCTTGTCTCGCCACACGTGCATAATAATGTTCCCATCTTGTCTCTCCACATGCGCAACCAATAAATATATATACATATCCCGCCTTGTCACGCCGCATGTGCAAATATGAAGGTAACAATAGCACGGCAGAAAGCTCGTGCAACCCCACAACAAGTACCACAACAACAATGACAATAATACAAAGTACGATAAGTAAATCAACTCAAGAACTTTCATTCACAAAGAACAAGGAATAACCACAATAAAGAATGCTAGGCGTAAAGGGAACAACTCAACAAAGGAAAACTAACATGAGTCAAATAATTCCAAATAAAACAAGTCGACTAAGATATAGGATATCTAAAACTTCTTTTAAGGTTGAGGAATTACTAAGGATTTTCAACAATTTAGTTAAGGATAAGCAGCAAAAAGATAATCATAACCTCAATTAAGACTGAACAAATTATAAGATGATATAATAATAATTTCAAATAAAGATAAACAGTTATGAGAAGATAGCATGACAATAGAGGAGGTAAAATCTTCAGTTAAGTCAAATAGGCAATAAGAGTGAATCTTGAAAGCAATTAATTCTAATTAAAGCATGTAGAGGTGAAACTATTAAATAGGAACTTAATCATATCAAGAACAACTTCATACTTAGTGAATATAAGGACCTAAGAATCCTAAAAGGCCAACTTCTTACTCGGTGAATAAGTCCGAGCACGTACTCGTCACCTCGCGTGCATGGACTACAATCAACATATAAGACTCAATCCTAAGGGGAAAATCCCCCACACAAGGTTAGGCAAGATACTTACCTCAAACCAAGCTCAACCAGTCTGTAAGAATGACTTTTTTTCAATTATCCGACTCCGAATGGCCCAAATCTAGCCAGACACAATTTCATAACATGAATACAACCATAATAGACTCATCTAATTAATAAAATCAATACTTTAATAAAAATCCCGAAATCCGCCCTAAAGATCGACCCGGGCCCACATCTCGGAATCGAGTAAGAGTCACAAAATACGAACACTCATTCACTCATGAGTCTAACCATACAAAAATCATCAAATTCCGATACCATTTCGTCCCTCAAATCGTGATTTTTCATTCTGAATTTTTCTTTCAAAAACCACATTTTTCCTCAACTCAAAACACAAATTCAATGATAAAAATAAAGATAGAATCATGGAAATAAATAAATTCTAGGTGAAGAACACTTAACCAATCGATTTTCATGAAAAACCCACAAGGAAACGCTCTAAAGCAAGCTCTAGAACTCCAAAAATGGTGAAAATGGCAAACCCTCGGAATAGAGGACTTTATATTCTGCCCAGGGGTTTTGTGCATCACGAACGCGGAGAAAGGGACGCGTTCGCGATGTAGAGAAACAAAGCTGCCCAGTTGTTCTTCGCGAATGCGACAACACGTTCGCGAACGCGAAGAGGAAAAATATGATGGCCCAATGACTGCTCTTCGCGAACGTGTGAAGTAGTAGGCGAACACGAACAGTGTAATGGAATAGCTACGCGAATGCATAAGTGACACGCGAACGCGAAGAGTAAAATGATCACCAGTGCCCAGGGCCTTCTTTGCACTTCGCGAACGCGAGATAGGGAATGCGAATGAGAAGAAGGGGTGGCAGAACTTCGCGAACGCGAGAGTGTGACTGCGAACGCGAAGAGGAATTATTTCACCCTCCAAAATAACACTACGCGAATGCGAAGGCAAGGACGCGAACGCAATGAAGGAAACTAGATGACAGATAACTACAGTTCAAAAATAAAGGGAAAAGACCCATAGCCCATCTGAAACTCACCCAAGGCCCCCGGGACCCCATCTAAACATACCAAAAAGTCCCATAACCTAATACGGACTCGCTCGAGGTCTCAAATCTGATCAAATAACGTCGAAACTACGAATCGCACCATGAATCGAACTTATAAATTTCAAATCTTTCAACTTCTAAAACCCGTGCCGAAACTTATCAATTCAACCCGAAAATACGTCAAATTTTGCAGGCAAGTCCCAAATAACATAACGGAGTTGTTCCAACTCTCGGAATCATATTCCGACCCTGATATCAAAAAGTCCACTTCCGGTCCAAATCTCCAAAAATTCGACTTTCACGATTTCAAGCCTAAATCAGCTATAGACCTCGAATTTACAGTCCGGACATGCTCCTAAGTCCAAAATCACCCAACGGAGCTATTGGAACTAACGAAACTCCATTTCGGAGTCTCCTTTACATAGTTCCGACTACGGTCAAAATCTTAAGACTTAAGCTTCCTTTTTAGGGAATACGTGTCCCAAATCACTCTGAATCATCCGGTAACTGAATTCAACCATGCAAGCAAGTCAATACACATAATATGAAGCTGCTCAGGGTCTTATGTCGCCGAACGATACTTAAGTTCTCAAAATGACCGGCCGGGTCGTTACATCCTTCCCCTCTTAAACTAACGTTCGTCCTCGAACGTGCTAAGAATCGCCTCGAAGTCTTCAAATCACTGAAGGTACATATCTAACACATACCCGCGGGCGACTCCAGGTCACCCCAATCAAAATAAGCCTAACAACACCATCCCAACTGTAATTCATCCTTTCCGCCAACACCGATAAGCCTTAGAGTCAAAATTCTCACCTTACATTTGTCGTCAAAAGACACGATTCTCCATTTATAATCGATAACAGTCTCAACCAGCTATAACAACTCATGCCAACACCCATAAGGTACGACCATACAACAAAACACCACACATTGGCCCATAATAACATTTCCGATCACAATAGCTTCCCGAAATCAAAACTAGCACCGGCAATTAGACCCATATCCGTTAGCAACCCTTTTCAAACCTCCACAACACTGATAATGATGCAAGAAACACGAAGACCTCATAACTATGCACCCAATTCAACAAGTCACAACTAACGCCATCGGGCATACACCCCGCAAGCCAAAACTCAAGAAGCACATAACGAAATTGACTAAGTATGTAAAGGGAATCACATAAGATAAATATCAAACAAGCCCGACATGCACAACTTTCTAACAATACCCTACTACGAATCAATTCAAAAGGAAAATCAAAGTACCTGAACAAATCATAAGGATCTCATTCTGGTATCACCCTCCACCGCGGCACGCAACCTGGATCAAACATATCAAATCACATGGAATCGCGAGGGTCTCACCCTCAACTCTGAATCATAAGTCAAACACACATCATACCAATGGAAATCCTCCACTAACTCAATTCTACCAATAAAATCTCAACACTTTTTAAATTCTCACCCCAGTAGAGCATCAAATCACAAATTATAACTAATTTACTCAGGAATCACATCAAACCTACCATAATGGACAATGTGAATTCACTTATTGTCTCGTAAATTTCAATAATAAATAGAAACAAATGATACACACGGGCTACCGCTTATAGAGTCTCCCAACAGGGCAAACACATATACAGAATACTGAGTCATGAACTCACCCATAGGTGGAACAACAAATAGGGGAACTCGCCCCGATAAGCATAACCGAATCATATACAAATAGTGCCCCTTTGTAACAAATCAAAAGCATACCTGTATGACATTATCTGGCGCAATGACCTCAAGCCTACTATATGAAACACATCAATGGGCTGGGACTTCCCCTCTTGGGCGCCCTCTAATCGCCTGAATACTCCGATGTGACATGCCTGTCCAAAGTCTAGGACAATCTCTCACCATTTGGCTGGTATGGGTACTCTGAGACCCATGAGCACCTGAAGCACTGTGCGAAGCATGAAGTGCAAATTGAACTGGCTGACCCACAAAACCTCTACCATGTCGTACCCTGCCTCCAAAATAAGGACCAGTAGATCTCTCTTGTCTACGAGGCCTCCTCACCTCCCTGTCCTCTCTCTGCTGATCTCGCATGTACTCTCTCTCGTGGCCTCGCCTATCTCCTCTCTCCTAGTCCAACATTCCCTCTACTCGGCGAGCGATCCCTACCACCTGCTGAAACGAAACATTTGACTCTAACTCCCGAGCCATGCTGAACCGAATATCATGCCTGAGTCCCTCAATGAATCTACGAACATGCTCTCTAACTATGGCGACCAAAGCAGGTGCATGCCTAGCCAAATCACTGAATCTCACGGCATACTCTGACACTGACATAGTGCCCCGGCACAGCAGCTCAAACTCCACGCGCCATGTATCTCGAAGGGACTGAGTTACAAACTCTCTTAGGAACATCTCTGAAAACTGAACCCATGTAAGTGAAGCTAACTCGGCTGGGCTACCCAACTCATATGCCCGCCACCACTGGTAAGCCACTCCCCTGAGCTGGAACGTAGTAAAAGCAACCCCGCTCGTCTCCATAATTCCCATAGTACGGAGAACGCGGTGACACTTCTCCAGAAAACCATGTGCACTCTCTGAAGCCAAACCACTAAATGTAGGAGGGTCATATTTCTTGAACCTTGCAAGTCTAAGCTGCTCTTCCTTACATGTTGCTGCCCTGGCCACAGGCTGAACTGCGACCACAGGCTGTGTCAACATGACACCTGGAACCTGACCAACATGAACTCGTTGCTCTGGGGTGTGGGCGGAGGGAGTCCGGGCTACTCCCCCGATTTGTGAAATAGCTGGTGCAACCGGAATCAACCCCGCCCGAGCCAATGTACCAATCATGCTTAGGAACTGTGCTAAGGTCTCCTGAAGGGTAACAACAGGCGCCTCCGATACCTGCTTCCTAACTGGAACTACTGAACGCTCCTCAAATGCTGCTCTAGTAGGTGCTCTAGCTGCGGCATGTACTCCTCGTCGACCTCTGCCTCTGCCCCTAGCGATACCTGCCCCGGAAGCAGTGTCGTCGATAACTCCAGCTCGTGTCCTCACTATTTGTGAGAGAATGGAATGATAAAAGTTCAAACTCCGAGATCAATAAGCTAGCACGATAGGAGTGAAAGAAGTGAAATTGTCCTAATAGTTATGTAGCCCCTTGAAGATTAGTACAGACGTCTCAGTACCGATACGCAAGACTCTATTGAACTCGCTTATGACTTGTAGCACCTATGAACCTAGAGCTCTAATACTAACTTGTCACGACCCAATTTTCCCTCTGTTGGGTATCGTGATGGCACCTAGTCTTAGGGCCTAGGTAAGCCTAACAATAATTAAAACAACAACATTATTTAAATAGAATCTCTTAAAATTCCCAAAATCGGTAGTACAAGTCATAAGCTCTGCAAAGTGTTTGCTAGAAAACTTCTAAATACAACTGTCCAGAAATGAGGATAAACAGTGCAGAACGAAAACTGGAAGGTTACTCCGAAGCTTGCGAATGTAGCAGCAGGTTTAACTTGATTCTCCACAGCAACAGTCCACATAGCTAGATAACGAACAAGTACCTGGATTTGCACAAAAAAGTGCAGAAGAGTAGCATGAGCACACTACAATGGTGCCCAGTAAGTATCAAGACTAACCTCGGTGGAGTAGTGACGAGGAAAAGTCAAGACACCCACTGATCTAATAAATCGAACAGATATAAGTACGTGAATAACAAAAGTATGATGTCTACATAAAGACTATGCAATATGGCTCACAATACAGTAATGGCATTAAAGCAAGAAACAACAAGTATTAGCGGAATATCATGAATATGACGCAGACAAAGTGAATGGAACACAACCTAAATCCGAAATCACGAATACAACAAGGACAAGTAATAACTCAGTAATTACAACCACATTTACCTCAGGTTTTAGCCAACAACTCCACAAGTTACCGAACCTCGGACAATTCACAACTCACGGGTCTCAATACCTGAACCCTAACACTGGGCATCTTGTGCCCTCATAACACCTCATAGCCACACTGACAACTCACGTGCCAATAGAGCCATTCTCACATAGAAGACAAGTAAACAAGGGTGAGCATCTATGCTCAACAATATCAAGAACACCTCTTATCCGATAAGAGTGCTTAAATACGTGTATACTTGTGCAAGTGTCCTAACATAGTCAATACCAGCAAATAAGCATAATGAAGAAGAAGAACGGACATCACGTAGAATATTTTCTCACAGCTTTCACAAGATAAAGCTCACACAAGTACGCATACTACTACACTAATATCAACAACAAGAATGCCCCCATGCCATAAATCATCACATTTCAATCCCTGACATAGCCCACCTTGTCTCGCCACGTGTGCAATAGTAACATAAATGCCCGCCTTGTCTCGCTACACGTGCATAATAATGTTCCCACCTTGTCTCGCCACATGCGCAACCCATAAATATATATACATATCCCGCCTTGTCACGCCGCCTGTGCAAATATCAATGGTAACAATAGCACGACAGAAACCTCGTGTAACCCCACAACAATCACCACAGCAACAATGACAATAATACAAAGTACGATAAGTAAATCAGCTCAAGAACTTTAGTTCACAAAGAAACTGTAGAACCAATTCACAAGGAATAACAACAATAAAGAATGCTAGGCGTAAAGGGAACAACTCAACAAAGGGAAACTAATGTGTATCAATGATCCCACAATATATATTTCAACAACAAGTAAACTAACATGAGTAAAATAATTCCAAATAAAACAAGTCGACTAAGATATAGGATATCTAAAACTTCTTTTAAGGTTGAGGAATTACTAAGGATTTTCAACAATTTAATTAAGGATAAGCAGCGAAAAGATAATCATAACCTCAATTAAGACTAAACAAATTATAAGATGATATAATAATAATTTCAAATAAAGATTAGCAGTTATGAAAAGATAGTATGACAATAGAGGAGGTAAAATCTTCAGTTAAGTCAAATAAGAGTCAAATAGGCAATAAGAGTGAATCCTGAAAGCAATTAATTCTAATTAAAGCATGTAGAGGTGAAACTAGTAAATAGGAACTTAATCATATCAAGAACAACTTCATACTCAGTGAATATAAGGACCTAAGAATCCTAAAAGGCCAACTTCTTACTAAGTGAATAAGTCTGAGCACGTACTCGTCACCTCGCGTGCATGGACTACAATCAACATAGAAGACTCAATCCTAAGGGGAAAATCCCCCACACAAGGTTAGGCAAGATACTTACCTCAAACCAAGCTCAACCAGTCTGTAAGAATGACTTTCTTTTCAATTATCCGACTCCGAATGGCCCAAATCTAGCCAGACACAATTGCATAACATGAATACAACCATTATAGCCTCATCTAATTAATAAAATCAATACTTTAATAAAAATCCCGAAATCCACCCTAAAGGTTGACCCGGGCCCACATCTCAGGAATCGGGTAAGAGTCACAAAATACGAACACTCATTCACTCACGAGTCTAACCATACAAAAATCATCAAATTCTGATACCATTTCGTCCCTCAAATAGTGATTTTTCATTTTGATTTTTTCATTAAAAAACCACAATTTTCCTCATCTCAAAACACAAATTAAATGATAAAAATAAAAATAGAATCATGGAAATAAATAAATCCTAGGTGAAGAACACTTACTCAATCGATTTTCATGAAAAACCCACAATGAAACGCTCAAAATCGAGCTCTAGAACTCCAAAAATGGTTAAAATGGCAAACCCTCGGAATACAGGACTTTATATTCTGCCCAGGGTTTTTGTGCATCGTGAACGCGGAGAAAGGGAAGCTGTCGCGAAGCAGAGAAACAAAGCTGCCCAGTTGTTCTTCGCGAATGCGGCAACACGTTCGCGAACACGAAGAGGAAATATATGATTGCCCAATGACTGCACTTCGCGAACGTGTGAGGTAGTACGCGAACGCGAAGAGTGTAACGGAATAGCTACGCGAACGCGTAAGTGACACGCGAATTCGAAGAGGAAAATGATCACCAGTGCCCAGGGCCTGGTTTGCACTTCGCGAACGCGAGATAGGGAATGCGAACGCGAAGAAGGGAGTGGCAGAACTTTGCGAACGTGAGAGGGTGACTGCGAACGTGAAGAGGAATTATTTCACCCTCCAAAATAACACTACACGAATGCGAAGGCAAGGACGCGAACGCGATGAAGGATACCAGATGACAGATAACCGCAGTTCAAAAATAAGGGGATAAGACCCGTAGCCCATTCGAAACTCACCCAAGGCCCCCGGGACCCCGTCTAATCATACCAACAAGTCCCATAACCTAATAAGGACTCGCTCGAGGTCTGTAATATCTTCAAACAACGTCGAAACTACGAATAGCACCATGAATCGAACTTATAAATTTCAAATCTTTCAACTTCTAAAACTCATGCCGAAACGTATCAAATCAACCCGGAATGACGTTAAATTTTGCAGGCAAGTCCCAAATAACATAACGGAGTTGTTCCAACTCTTGGAATAGCATTCCGACCCCGATATGAAAAAGTCCACTTCCGGTCCAAATCTCCAAAAATTCGACTTTCGCCATTTCAAGCTTAAATCAGCTACAGACCTCAAATTTACAGTCCGGACATGCTCCTAAGTCCAAAATCACCCAACAGAGCTATTGGAACCGATAGAACTCCATTCCGGAGTCGTATTCACATAGTTCCGACTACGGTCAAATTCCTAAGACTTAAGCTTCAGTTTTAGGGACTAATTGTCCCAAATCACTCTGAATCATCCGGTAACTGAATTCAACCAAGCACACAAGTCAATACACATAATATGAAGCTGCTCAGGGCATTATGCCGTCGAACGAGACTTAAGTTATCAAAACAACAGGCCGGGTCGTTACACCAACCATATAAATTTTACCAAAATCCAACATCAACTCGACCCTCAAATGTTCAATTAAAGTCTATGAAGATTTCTACCATTTTTAACCCAATCCTTACCCATTTGAACTTAACAATATTTCCACAACCTTATTGGTATGTATATATAATACTCTTACACCCAAGAATCTTACTATTAATCACCCATCTTTACTCCGAACCCGAAATTGAAGAATGGAGGAAAGCAATTCTTATCTATTTGAAGCCCTAGCAAGATCCTTGTGAAATCTTTAAACCTTGAACAAGAATTTATGGATAAATGACTAAGTCTTCACTTTCTCTCTCTAAAATGCTCTCACATCTCTCTAACATATCAAATTTTGGCTCAAAAATGAGTTTCAAGGGCTATAAATCGAACTTGGGTCGGGTAAAAAATTAGAAAGAATGGAAGCTCTGACATAGTTATACGGTCGCATATGCGATCGCATAGCAAGTATGCGGTCCGCATACCGGCCGCATCATTTGGCCTCCAAAGCTGGGCGTTACTGACCCGGTCTGCGGTCATTATGCGGTCTGCATACTTGTTCTGCGGTCGCATAATGCACCGCAAAACAGGTCTGCGGTTGCATAGTGCACCGCATATTTTCCTCAAATCTTGCCTCTCTCCCAATCCGCTTTGCGACCATTATGCGGTCCGCAGAGTGATTTTGCGACCACATAGTGGTCGCAGAAATGACTTATTTTCGACAAAACTTTCCTTTACACATCGGTGCATTGTTCAACCCAAAAATTCCGAGCCGCGGCACCACAAAACTTTAATTTCCTTAGAAAAATTTCTCCGGGGTTGTTACACCTAAGTCAACATCCGGTCAACCTTTTCAACATAAATTTTAAACCTTGGAACTAAGCATTCCAAATTAGTACAAAACCTCACCGGACCCAAACCAATTACCCCGGCAAGCCAAATAACAAATGTAATTCACAATGTGAGCAATAAATGGGGAAATGTGATTATAATACTCAAAACGACCGGCCGGGTCGTTACATTCTCCCCCTCTTAAACAAACGTTCGTCCGCGAACGGGCTTAGAATAGTACCTGGAGTCTCAAATAAATGTGGGTATTTGCTCCGCATCTCCTACTTAATCTCCCAAGTAGCTTCTCCGACTAGCTGTCCTCTCCCCCTTCACTGATGTTATGTTCTTGGACCTCAGTTTCCGAACCTGCTGGTCTAAAATAGTTACCGGCTCCACATCATAAGTCAAATTACCGTCCATCTGCACTGTACTGAAATCCAGAAGATGAGACGGATCCCCGACATACTTTCGGAGCATGGATACATGGAACAATGGATGAACACTTGTTATACTAGGTGGCAAAGCAAGTTCGTAAGCCACATCTTCAATTTTCTTACGTATCTCAAATGGTCCAATATACCGAGGACTCAACTTGCCCTTCTTCCCGAACCTCAACACACCCTTCATTGGTGAAATTTTTAGCACAACCTTCTCCCTAACCATGTAAGCAACATCAAAGACCTTCCTGTTGGCATAACTCTTCTGTCAAGACTGCGCCATGCGAAGCCGCTCCTGAATCACTTTAACCTTTTCCAAAGCATCCTGAACCAAGTCAGTACCCAATAGCCTAGCCTCACCCGGCTCAAACCAACCAACCGTAGATCGACATCATCTCCCATATAATGCCTCATACAGAGCCATTTGTATACTCGACTGGTAGCTGTTATTGTAAGAAAACTCCGTATGCGGAAGAAATTTATCCCAAGAACCTCCAAATTCAATGACACAAGCGCATAGCATATCCTCCAATATTTGAATAGTGCACTCGGACTGCTCATCTGTCTGAGGGTAAAATGTTGTACTTAACCAAACCTGTGTGCCCAATTCTCACGGCACTGCTCTCCAAAACTGTGATGTAAACTGCGTGCCCCGATCTGAAATGATGGACACTGGCACACCATGTAGGCGAACAATCTCACGGATATAAATCTCAGCCAACCACTCCGAAGAATAATTAGTACCAACTAGAATAAAATGCACAGATTTGGTTAGCCGATCTACAATCACCCAAACAACATCAAACTTCCTCAGTGTCCGTGGAAGCCAAACTACGAAGTCCATGATAATGCGTTCCCATTTCCACTCCAGAATTTCAAGTCTCTGAAGTAATCCTCCTTGTCTCTAATGTTTGTACTTTACCTGTTGACAATTTAAACACCGAGCTACAACCCAACTAAATCTTTCTTCATTCGCCTCCACCAATAATGTTGCCTCAAATCCTGATACATCTTCACAACACCTGGATGAATGGAGTACCGCGAGCTGTGAGCTTCCTAGAGAATCAACTCACGCAAACCATCTACATTAGGCACACATAGCCTAACCTACATCTATAATACACTGTCATCTGCAATAGTGACTTCCTTGGCATCGCCATGCTGAACCGTGTCCTTAAGGACAAGAAGATGGGGATCATCATATTGGGGCTCTCTGACGCGATCATATAAAGAAGACCGAGAAACCACACAAGCTAAAACTCGATTCGGCTCGGAAACATCCAATCTAACAAACGGGTTGGCCAAAGCCTGAACATCCAATGCTAAAGGACTCTCTACTACCGGTAAGTATGCTAAGCTGCCCAAACTCTCCGCATTACGACTTAAGGCATCAGCCAACACATTGGCCTTTCTAGGGTGGTAGAGAATGGTAATGTCATAATCCTTAAGAAACTCTAACCATCTTTGCTGCCGCAAATTAAGATCCTTCTGTTTAAACAAATGTTGTAGACTCCGATGATCTATATATTCCTCACACTGGACACCGTACAAATAATGCCGCCAGATTTTAAAGCATGAATAATAGTTGCTAACTCAAGATCGTGGACTGGATAATTCTTCTCATGTACCTTTAACTGTCTGGACGCATAGGCAATCACCCTACCGTCGTGCATAAGCACTGCGCCGAGACCAATACACGACACGTCACAATATAAAGTATACGACCCTGAACCTATAGGCAACACTAATACTGGGGATGTAGTCAAAGCTGTCTTGAGCTTCTGAAAGCTCTCTTCACACTCATCCGACCACCTGAACGGAGAACCTTTCTGGGTCAATTTAGTCATAGGCGATTCAATAGACGAGAATCCTTCCACGAAACGACGATAATAACCAGCCAAGCTGAGAAAACTCTGAATCTTAGTAACTGAAGATGGCCTGGGCCAACTCTGAAGTTCCTCTATTTTCTTCGGATCCACCTTAATCCCTTCACTGGACACTATGTGTCCCAAGAATGCTACCAAACTAAGCCAAAATTCACACTTAGAAAATTTGGCATAAAGTTTCTCCTCTCTCAGCCTATGAAGTACAATACACAAATGTCGTGCATGCTCCTCCTGGCTACGTGAGTACACCAAGATATCATCAATAAATACTATGATAAATGAGTCAAGATATGATTGGAATACACTGTTCATCAAGTGCATGAATGCTGCTGGGGTATTGGTTAGCCCAAAATACATTACAAGAAATTCATAGTGGCCATAACGAGTTCTTAATGTCGTCTTTTGAATATTCGAATCTCGAATTTTCAACTGGTGATACCCATATCTCAAGTCAATTTTGGAGAACACCCTCGCTCCTTGAAGCTGGTTAAATAAGTCATCAATACGCGAAAAAGGATATTTATTCTTGATTGTCAATTTGTTCAACTGCCTATAATCAATGCACATCCGCATAGTACCATCTTTCTTTTTCTCAAATAGAACCGGTGCACCCCAAGGTGACACACTATGCCTAATAAACCCCTTTTCAAAGAGTTCCTGAAGTTGCTATTTCAATTCTTTTAACTCAACTGGTGCCATAAGATACAGAGGATTAGAAACGGGCTGAGTTCCCTACACCAAGTCAATACCAAAATAAATATCAATGTCGGGTGGCATACCTAGCAGGTCTGCAGGAAATACGTCTGGAAAGTCTCGCACGACCGATACTGAATCAATAATAGGAGTATCTACATCAACATCTCTCACAAAGGCCAAATATGACAAACATCCCTTTCCAACCATATGTTGGGCCTTCAAAAAGGAAATTACCCTGCTAGGAACAAGCTCTAGAGAACCCTTCCATTCAAACTTCGGCAACCCCGGCATCGTCAATGTCACAGTTTTTGTGTGATAGTCCAGAATAGCATGACATGGAGACAACCAATATATACCCAGGATTACATCGAAATCAACTATACCGAGTAATAAAAGATCAAACCTAGTCTCCAATTCCAAAATAGTTACCACACACGACTGATACATACGGTCTACAGTAAGAATATCGCCTACCGGTGTAGATACACTAACATATGAAACTAAAGACTCACAAGGCATATCTAGATAATGAGCAAAATAAGATGATACATATGAATAAGTAGAACCAGGGTCAAATAATATAGAAACCTCCTTGTGGCACACTGAAACAATACCTGTGATCAATGCATCTGAAGCAACATCATCTTGCCTAGGAGGAAAAGCATTGAATAGGGCATGACCGCCACCTGATCGGCCTCCCCCTCTTAGGCGGCCCCTAGCTGCCTGACCCCCACCCCGAGCTGGTTGGGCGGGTGGTGTAATTATTGGTGTTGGTATCGTTGGTCGAGAACTCTGTTGTTGAGCCCCACTCAACAGCCTAGGACAATCTCTATTGAAATGACCCAATTCTCCACACTCGAAACAACCCCTCCTCTGACAAAACCGCTGCTCCTGATAACCCAAAGAATTACCTATAGAAGCCTGAGCGGACGAGGCCTACTGGCCTGAGTGAGCACTATAAAATCCGTGGCTAGATGATGCACCACGATTAACTGGACGACCCGCTTGAGCGTGTTTGTAAGAACGGCCCCTACCATGGTAAAACTCACCCCTGAAGGAACACCGCTAAAATCACTCGAACCATGAGGCCTCTTAGCCTCCCTTTCATCCCGCTCCTGGCTGGTAACCATCTCAATCTGACGAGCATTGTCAACAACCTCGTTGAAAGTAGCACCAGACACTCTCTCTCTAGTCATGAGTAATCGCATCTGAAAAGTGAGGCCATCTATGAATCTCCCGATCCTTTCCTTGTCTGTAGGAATCAACGAGATATCATGACGGGCCAATTCTGAAAATTCCATCTCATACTGCGTCACGGACATATCACCCTGACGAAACTGCTCAAACTGCTTACACAACTACTCTCTACGGGACTGAGGTACGCACTTCTCCAGGAATATACCGGAGAACTGCTGCCAGGTAAGGGTGCTGCACCGACTGGCCTACACCTCTTGTAAGACTCTCACCATCTGAAGGCAGCCCCAGAAAACTGAAAAGTAGTGAATGACACCCCACACGTCTCTAGAATGCCCGCTGTCCGAAGCATCCGCTGACACTTATCCAGAAAACCCCGGGCATCCTTTGACTCAGGACCGCTAAAAGATCAAGGTCTAAGCCTCTAAAATCTCTCAAGTTTCCTCTGCTCATCATCTGCCATAACATGAACTATCAGGGCTTGAGCAGCTATAACCGGCTGGGTTGGTAGTGTCCCCGGTATCTGAAGTCCTTGTACTACCTGGTCTGGAGTATAGGCAACGGGAGTATGAATACCTCCTCTGGCCTGAGAAGCGGCAGGTGCGGCCTGAGCCGAAACCACCTGAGCCAGACTAGTGCAAGCTGCCAATATCTGGGCCAAAGTCTCCTGAAGGCTTGGAATCTCAATGGGCACAGCTGGTGGTTGAGCTGATCCTGTCGGCTCAGCTATATTTGGAATCTGCTCTTGACCTAGAGCAATTGGTGGTACTATAGGTTCTGGTCCAACTGTGGTACGAGCTACACCTTGACCTCTACCTCGACCCTGGCCTCTACCACGGCCACGGCCTCTCGCGGTCCTAACTGGTGGCACTGGTGGCTGACCGTCCGATACGGTAGTACGTGTTCTCACCATCTGTGAGAGAATAGAATAACATAAACTTAGTTTCCAGAATCAACAATTTCGCACGACAGAATACAAGAAAGTCAAATTTTCCTAAGGGTTTTGCAGCCTCTCGAAGATAAGTACAGACGTCTCAGTACCGATCCGTAAGACTCTACTAAACCTGCTCATGACTCGTGAGACCTATGTAACCTAGGCTCTGATACCAAGATGTGTCACGAACTAAAATACTAACCTGTTGTGATGGTGCCCATCTCAGTACTAGGCAAGCCAACAATATCAATAACCCCCGATTTCCATTAAATTTTAAAAAATATAACGTTTAATACAATAACAAAAATCTAGCAATTTCCGATACAACACTCCCAAAACCTAGTGTCACTGAGTACTTGAGCATCTAATATGAGTACAAATCTGGAAAATACGGTCTATAATAGTCTGAGACCAAATACAATAAACAAGGAGATAGAGAAGGAGAGACAAGGTCTGCGGAATACGGCAGCTACCTCGAAATCTCCTGAAAATCAACTGCGCGAAATGATCAACACCCGCTATGTTCAGGAACACCTAGATCTACACACGAAGTGCAGGGTGTAGTATGAGTACAACCAACTCAGCAAGTCACAATAATAACTAAGGAACTGAAGATAATGACGAGCTACACAGTCATAGTTCACTTTCAGTAGTTCCAGCAAAGAATAGACATGCTTTCAAATCCGGCAGTTTAAGTCAATTCAATTTTATATAGTTTAATTTCAAGTAATCCAGATATAAATTCTTTCAGCAATTTCACAACAATGACAAATAGCAACCAAGTGCAACAACATATTTAAACCAAGTACAGCATCTCAGGCAACAGTCACTCAGCTCATCACAACAACTCAACCACTCGGCTCTCATCCCTCAGCACTCACACTCAATGGGTACCCGCACTCACTGGCGGTGTGTACAGACTCTGGAGGGGCTCCTACTGCCCAATATCCATAATCTGTGCAGACAACTCATGTGCTGCACGGACAACTCACTTGCTATAATATGCTGCGCGGACAACTCACGCGCCATAATATCCTTACCTCGCCGACAGGCCCTCGGCCTTACTCAGTATTCAACCTCTCAAGTCTCTCGGGCTCTCAGAAATCACAAAGATCAGCCCAAACAAAGACAACATAGTATATCAACAAATATCCAGAAATAATGAGGTATAATACGCAAGAAAAACATAACTGAGTACAAGACAACAATTAGCAAATAATTCAACAAGTACGCGACCTTTACGGGTCTCAACAGTACTATAACATAGCCTAAGCATGATTTCTAACATGATTTATAGTCAAATTTCTTCAACACATAGAGATCATATAGCTAACAATAAGTTATTCAACTTTACAGTTTTCCGGGACGGACCAAGTCACAAACCCCTTGGTGCACGCCCATACGCCTGTCACCTAGCATGTGCGCCACCTCCAAAATAATCACATGATACCAAAAATCTAGGGTTTCATACCCTCACGACCAGATTTATAATTGCTACTTACCTCAAACCGTGTAATTCTTTATTCCGCTATACCCTTTCCACGATAATTGGTCTCCGAAAGCCTCGTATCTAGACACAATTAATTTGATTCAGTCAATACCCATTATTGTAATTAATTCCATAAGGAGATACTAATGTTTCCAATAAAATTCGAAATTAACTCAAAAATCTCCTGTGGGGTCCACGTATCGGAACCCAACAAAAGTTACAAAAGTATGGGACTGCTCCTCTCCATGAATGGAGATTGGACTTGGGATTTTTCTTGATTCTCTGATGGTCGGGTTCCACAGGACAATATTGTAAGGAGAGAGATCTAGAAAAAATAACCCCATGATGATTCTGGAATTGTTGGAGGCTAAAGAAGAGAGACAACAGAATCACGTTGAAGTGAAGGGGCTTCTAAAGAGTATTGGTAGATTTGTTTCGTCTCCATTCCATAACAACTTAGAAAGATTTTTTGATTTTGATAATTTTTTATATCACTTTTGCATCGATCTTGGTGAAAATTGATGAATTGACTATATTCAATTAGTGAACGCCAAGATTTGCAAACGATCTTTAACCGTAAAAACGATCTCACGGGAAATTTTATCAGTACATCGATGATATTATCATGGGCAATGAAGTTATCAGGTATTATCTTTGGGTTTGAGCTAGTACTGTTTGTGGTGTTGAAAGAATGTCACTAGGGTTGGGGTTTAATAAGTGAAGCAAACAAACGCTTTTATGTGAAAAGGATTCTTTAACATCTAACCTTTTGTTATCCTAATTTCACCCAACTTTGTCATGTCGCTTGTTTTTGCCTTTTCCCTGATAGGGTAGGATTGCAATTTTAACTTTTTGATACACGGTACCAATATATCTTCTCACACGAATGTGAGGTACGTGTACAACTGATTTTCAATTATATTTCGCGTCCTTTCAATTTGCTCGGCAGTTTAAAGAGACTTCACTAAACTTGGGCACCATGTTAGTAATCTATATATCTTAAGAAGGATGCAAGTAAGCTTGGGCTACATGTTAATATATATATAAGGAAAGGCAAGTAGTCAGAAGCGGGAAGCATAGGAAAGAGCAGTAAGAGCAAGGAGTTCGCAAAGCAGCTGGTTGAAGCATGACAAGGGGAGAATACTTTTATATAAAGCAGCTGGTTGAAGCATGACAAGGGGAGAATACTTTGAATATATATTTATATATTATAAAAGCATGAATAATTTATGTTAACTATTGAACGACTAAAATAAACTTGAAATATTGATCGACTTTTATAACCTTAATTATTTGTATAATTTAAGGATATAATTGTAAACTATATTAGGCTGATTTTTCGTTCCATTTAAACTATACATGCACCAATGCTGTATAGCCATTTAAACTATGCATGCACCATTTAAACATGTGTCGTACTTCTTTATTTTTCGTCATAGTTTTTAGTTTTGAATATCAAAGTCTTTTACATTGACGTGGTATTATGTTTAAATTGTATACCTTTAGAGATCAATGGTTTGTGTGATTTCAGCTAATGTTAGTGTAACAATATTAATTGTCAACTATTAGATAATATTTTGCAGTGTTTTATTATATATTGTAAGTATTTCGCGCTGCATAATGGAATCAAATTTGGAAAAACAATGTATCCCAACAAATAACCTTAAACCTTATGATGTTCAAATGGTAATTAAGGTATTTTTGTTTCGAAAAGGACCACTAATAAAATTTAAGAACAACAGAGGAGAGGGTTCGTGATGAGCGCAAAACACAATACAAAATTATTGCTCGCTCATCAAAGAAAGTATAGTTTAATTATCGAATAATCTTCAGTCGATTACTATCGAGGAAGATTAATACTTGATTTGATGATTATCAACTACGATTAACTACTAAAAATTAAGCAATTTATAATTGATCACAAAATTCAGCAGATGAGTAATGAAGAAATATCAATGAGAGAAATAAGAGTAATTCACTAGATAGGTGCAAGATAATTGACTCTGGATCCAATTCTTGAGTTAGTTCACTCTATAACACAGTTGTTTCTCACAAAATGAATATATAATTAGATTACACTTAAAGTTAATGCTCCTCTTTCGATTAAACGTCAATTTAAATAATTAATCTAATTGAAGTGGGGTAAACAATTACAACGAATAAAATGATAGTTATGGTCTAAAGGGTAACTTCTCATGAATATTTTCTATTTTCTTGGTCGGGTTAGTATTTAAGGAAGAAAACCTTATTGTAGGTTCTTTTTTTATTTATATAGTGCCAAATTAAAAAATAAAAGAAAAAAGATGCTTGTAAGCACATTAGATCTGCTAATTCAATTTATCCTACTGTTTGTAGATCAGGCTTCCCGTTTGTTAGCTTTGTATTGGCTCCCATCTTACTTAATGAGGCCCTTAGTTGAATACCGATCAAAATTGTTTGAAATTTTAAAACTTTTCCAATATGGAATTATTTGTTATGTTAAATGAGCTCATTAGTTTACCTCATCTATTTGAATGATCGGTCTCAACTCAGTAGGAAAAACTAGTAATAGACACAAAACCATCCATTCTGGCTCTATATTTGTTCGAATAAAATGCTTAGGCAATTCCACGCGTCTAACCAAAAAGTCCTTTATTCTTTCAACTTTTCGATCTTCCCATTCATTCCCCGTGTGCCCTTCTTCCTCTATTTCTTCGCATTCTTGAGGTTCTCTTCCTCCCCCCTACCATTTATCCTTTTGGACCCTTGGGAAAAAGAAAAGAAAAGTGAAAACTTAAAGAAAGAAGAGAAATTGGGCCATCTTTCCCGATAGAGGTTGCCTTCTCTCAGGCCAGCAGTCTTCTACTTCTAGTCGGCTGCTCTATGACAGGCTTTCATCTTTCCTTGGCTTTGCTCGCTCGTCTACGCTCCGACCCAGCAAGTAATAATTGAAAAATAATTCGCGGGGTGATTGGAAAAGAAAGGAGTATTTAATTCTTTTATAGCCTTCCATTCCACTATTCTAATCAAATTAATTGCTCTTCCGAACGACCAAGTCATAATGACATTGAAAACCGATGCTTCCTTGGCTGTGGGGAACATGGATTAGCATTATGTCATTCATACAAGTGATGAACCACCCAAGATTTCTATGTACGGACTTAGAGATCAAATATAATATGTTTCTTTCCATTCCTCGTGAGCCACTTATTTCTCCGAAACAAGAGATTAAAGTCATCTTCCTCCTTTTTCCAAAGAAGTCGACGACGTTACACCATTGGGATAATTAGAATAAATTTGAGTACATATAGGATACACCGGTGCTAAAATCCTTTCTCAAGATATCTTCCAAACTGTTGGGGTCGTTGCTCCGAATCTTGTTCTCCAGTTATGAAATTAGTTGGTTCCGCAGTTTTAGAATTTTGCTGATCCCAAGTACAAGACTTCACATGTACCCCTGCTAATTATTTTTCTAATACGAAGGCCGCATATCTGTACCCATTAGTAGGAAAAAGCCCTTCACTTCAAAACAATCAAATAGGATTGATGCCATTCACGCTTCTTCTAACTATTGAAAGTTGAAGTTCAAGCTTTGAAGCTCATTTTCCAGCATTCCTTTCATTCTTTCAACCGATTCGGCAACTTTCAGCTATACAAAGTTAGGTTATTTACCGGGTCGACACTCATCTTGATTTCGGCCTTTGTTTTCTTCCTTTGAAACGATTGACCTGACCCACTTGAAACTTGATTTGATTATCTAAGGAAGCCGAGCCAATTGATAACTATATTTTTTCAAACGAAGACTGTCACAACCCAATTTTACCTATAGGTCGTGATGGCGCCCAACATCACCGTTAGGTATGCCAACTAGTGAATTAGACATATTATTCCTCTTTTAATAAATTCCCGAGCAATTCAGCCTTATTTATTTGCAAGATTTAAGAAAATATAAAGGTTAAATAAATAAACCAAAGTAATAGTTCAAGACCACAATTCTACTAGTGTATGTGCCAAGACCTGCTGTCACAATTGTATGAGAATCTAGTAGATTATACAAAATTCTAAATAATGTCGGAACATAAATAGACATAATACAAATACAAAGATAGGCACTAGGTGTTGCGGAATGGTTCAGGAAAAGTAGCTCACCACTAGGCCTCGGGATATCGAAAATGCGCACCGGTAGGACCACATGATGCACCTGTCTCAGATCCCGCAAAAAAGTGTAGCAAGTGTAGCATAAATACGTAAACAACATGTACCCAGTAAGTATCAAGTCTAATCTCGAAGAAGTAGTGACGAGAGGTCGACTTCGACATTCACTATGGGTCAATATTATTCAGATAAAATCTTAAATAAATATTGGATGTGTAAATAAATTCAAATATTCTCATCAAGCAAGAGTAAATAATTCTTTCACAATTATATAATTTCCAAATAAGTCATTCCTTTTAAAAGTTGCAATCTTATAGGCCACCATAATATATCGATGTCATCGAGTATTATTATTAAGCACGATTTATGTCGAGTTCGTATGGCCCGATCCAGAGTGATGTGTATACTGCCAAGGGACGTGCGACACAATCCATAGATGCATTTATCTACTCCCAAGTTGTTCAGCCCGCTCCATAAGAAGGGAAGGATACTTTATAAGCACTTAACTTAACGTGATTAAGGATTTATATACAGGTAATACAAATTTCGTTAACTAACTATCAAAATTTCTCTAACAAGTTTTAATATAATTCAGGAATTTTAATTTAACAAGTATGGTGCCAAAATTCCAAATAGTTCATTAATTGAGTCTTAAAACTACCCGGACACAAGTATAATAGTAGCTACGCACGAACCCTCGTCACTTCGTACGTGCGTAGACCCCATAATTAGAAGCAAATATTTATTTAAAACACCTATGGAGTAAATTTCCTATTACAAGGTTAGACAATAGACTTACCTCATCTCAAAGCTAACTTCTCGGTCACGATTTCACGTTAAAGACTCAATTTGGTGCCGAAATATCCGAAACTAGCCAAATGTTATATAATTTAATCAATAAATACTCAAATTTTCATAATTTATCTATTAGATTAATTACCCAACCCAATTTGGTAAAATTTCTAAAATTTACCCCGGGCCCACGTGCCTGGATTCTGGTAATTTTTGGAGGAAATCGTGACCCATAACCTTAAGAACTCAAATATAAATTTTTCATCCTATTCCATAACAATTTTCGTAGTTAAAATCTCATTTTTATCAAAATCTAGGTTTTTCATCTAAACCCTTGATTTTCACAATTTACATGTTATAATCTACCCATAATCTATGTATTTAACTCACAATAGGTAGAATTAATTTACATCCAAGTTTCTAGCTGAATACTCTCAAGAAGCTCCAAAATTGCCAACTAATGGAGAAAATGGGCTAAAAAATGGCTAAGCCCTATTTTTAAGACATTCTGCCCAGCACGGTAAAGTCCTTCTTCGCGAATGCGGTAAAGGCCTCGCGTTCATGATCCCAGGCCCTTAAAATGCTCTTTACGAATGTGACATGGGTCTCGCGAATACGAAGGCTTACCTGGCCTGCCCTTCGTGAACGCGTGAGCTCCTCGCGAACATGAAGGGTAAAATACATTCATCCCCTCATGCCCCGTCCTTCTATGCGACCGCGAGAAGGCCTTCGCAAACGCGTATGCCTGGGATCATCAAGCTTGGCGAACGTGCCCGTCATATCCCGACTCCGAGGTCATTTAGTCAAAACTATAACCGAAGTCAAACTTGGCCTTTTAAAGCCAAACTAAGGAACCAAGTGTTTCGATTTCAACCTGAACCCTTCCAATTTCTGAACTAACCATCCCCTTAAGTCATAAAATAATAAATGCACATACGAGGAGTCTTATTTAGGGAAACGAGGTTCTAGAAGGCTAAACGACCGGTTGGATCATTACATTCTCCACCTCTTAAACAAGCGTTCGTCCTCGAACGGATTTAGAATCATACATGGAATGTTGAATAAGTGTGGATATATACTCCGCATGTCCTCCTGGGCCTCCCAAGTCGTTTCCTCGACCGATTGGCCCCTCCACTGATCATTTACCGTAGAAATCTTATTGGACCTCAACTGGCAAACCTGCCTATCAAAAATGGGAATTGGTTCCTCTTCATAACCCAAACTCTCATCTAGCCGAACTGTGCTGAAGTCTAACAAATGTGACAGGTCGGTATGATATCTTCGGAGCATAGATACATTGAAAAGATTAAGTGATTGTGTACAAATTGTGGCTGCGAAAGGGTATAACAAGATGCCAATTTGAGGCTAAGCAGGTGGGTTATCTCCTACGGAGTAATCTACGTAGGTGTGTTCCTTATAATGTTGAGCAGAGAGTTTTGTTTCTACCAGCGGGGTGTATGTGTTGAGATCTGAATTTGAATCTGGTTGAGAAAGTTGACTTGACTGTCAAGAGAATAAACGCGAGCTTAGCGGATGATTGAGTTATTTTATGGTTGTGTTGCATGAGTTTGAGAATATTTTTTGTTGAACTTACTACGGTATTATGGCAGTAATAGGGTATGGTTATTGTGAGTTATGGAATATTTTAATCGATGGCTTTGAGCCAAGTGGGGGAGCTTGCTATTGACAATTTAATTTCATGGTTATAAGTAAAAGTTTAGTTTTGGTCTGAGGCATACTTATGGGTTAGTTATGACTGCGGATGTTGAGATCGAGAATGACTCGAGTAAGGAAATTTCTGAATACGGGTTATATTGCAATTATGAATATATAAAAATCATGGGATAAGTGAGTTGTTATTTGTGAAGGATGTAGTGCGTACAAAGTATGATATTTATTGGTGGTGTTAAGGCAAGGTTACTTCTTTGGGTGTTGTTGCGCTAATGAAGCATGTGTATTTCGGCCCGTTTGGGCGGTATAATTTGGATCTGATCAAAGTGGGTGACTCTCGAAAAAGTTCTAATGGGTTCAAGATTTATATATAGCAATTGAGAATTTCTCTAGACTTATGTATGGGTCAAATCTGAGATTTGCATTTGATGGTGTCGGGACTTGCGGTAATTCTGTATGAATATGGATTCTACATTCCAGTATAAGAAAGGAAAAAGAACAATTTTTAACTCAAATAAGGTATTTTCAGAGTGGGAGTTTCGGTTGTGATACTTATGGGGTTGCTTAATAAGAGTACAATGGGTTATGGGCCTTAGGCGGTGTGGTTTTATGTTAGGATGTCTTATAGTGAGCTTTGGGTAAGGATCGTAGTGTTCTGACAAGGAGAAGTGTCAACTTGAGGGTAATTCAGAAGAAACTCGGAGAAAATTGGACAACTGGGTAATAGGCTAGACCAGTATTGTAATAGTATGCTCGGTTCTTTTGGGTAATTATGATGTGTTTCAGCTCTATAGATGTTTTGGTAGCAATATTCTTGGGTTTGGTGGCGTGCATAGGTTGGTCGAGTTAGATAAATATAGATCTGATAGCTTGGTTATGTGCAAATAGATTTCAAAGTGTTCTTGATGGTTTCTACCATGGTTTGAACCAAATATTTTCTACCGGTGTGGGGAACATGTTGTGTATTATGATTTTCTCCTGTATGGGAGCAAGAGGAAGGTTTCTAACTGACCCGGTATGTAATTTGCTGGTTACCCAAAGTTGATAATGAGATTCTAATGCTTGTCACAAGATGGTATGATATATGTAGTGTGTTGTTCGGGATTAAGAATTACATGTACAATGTGGTATTTCAATCTTGAAGAGAAGGTCATGAATTCTGGACCGAATGGTTAGTTTCTGATATTTAGATCAATGTTATAACTGCTCGGTAATGCTTAACAAGGGTTCATATTTTAGAAGGCGCATTGTGTTTTGACTTACAGATGTTCATCGGTATTGCAGTACTCACATAGTTAATAGATCACCAATATTCAAATTTTTGTTATGTGGCACGAAAGAATTATGGAAGTATTCCTAGTGGGTTGAAAGTGCATGAAGGATGTGATAGTTATTCGAGTGCTGGAGTTGGGATCAGATATGGTGATTCGCGCGTTCTATGTATTTGGAGACCGGGAAATATCAGAAGCAGATTGTTTCGTGGTTACTAGCTGATAGGATGTGGCTAAAGCTAGCCAGATGACGGTATGTGAAATGGTTAGGTCATTGTGGACCCTGAGAGGGAATTTATCTATTTGTGGATGACCAGAGTTGATTTGGGACCCAATTGGTAGACCCAATGAGGATGTGTATTCTACACCGAGTCGGATTGGTTGACTCCGTACTGCTATTATTGAGGAATATGCCATTCGGTTAGAATTGATTTTATTCGTATATGATATGTTCTATGTGTTACTCTTCTATGCTACGAGGGGTTGTCATTCATTCGTTATATGCACGGATGATGCGGTTCTATTTGGGCCTTATAGCCGAATTTGAGCGAGATGGTGATTGAGGTGTGGAATGGTTGATTGCGCCTTGGTTATGGTCTTTCTGGGCTGTGGTATATTGTGTTATTAGCTTCTCCATGGTTATGGTCATGTACTTCGAGTACTTGATGTAAAATTGTGTTTGTTGATTTTGAGCATTGTGGCTTGAGGTATTTCATATGGACCAGTGTTTGGATGGTCAGACATTGCAAAAGGGCTATGTTGGGGGTATGATCCTTTGTGTTAGATTCATGTGTGTTGGTCCTACTATGTGTAATGGGTTAATAGCATTTTGTTTTGGTAGTACTTGTTGAGCTTGCAGGATGGTTCTCTCATTTGAGTCATTTCCCCGATTGAGTACATTTGAATTGTTGCTTGTTGGTGCACAAATTGCACGGTTATGACTTTAGGTTATATTGGTATGGCATGTCAATATAATAATTGTGTTTGATAATATAAGGTCATTAGACCTATAATGGGTATCCTCAGGTTTCATCACGACGTGTTTGGGAGAGTAATTCTAGAAATCTGCTTAGATAATTGGCTATGGTACTTGTTGAACGAGGGAAAATCCCTGACCTGTTGATCCTACGAGTGGTTATGAGGTTTCGCGTGTTTCTTTCATTATCGACAATGTGTGAAGGTGTTGGAACGAGGTTTTTTGATTATATCTGGGGTTATGGTTATTGCTTGATACAAGTTGTTTAGACTTATACAATGTTAAGATGCGAGACTCGGGTCTTGTAAGAAATTCTGACTGTTGGAAATTAAGTTCTAAGTTCTATGGGCTAAGGTTAAAGTAATGATCTTCAATTATGTTGTGTTGTCAGGCTTGAATGGAATAGGGTGGCGTGGGATCACCCCCGGGTATGTGCATGGTAGGGTGGAACATTGATTTAAAGGATTAGGAACAACTCTTGGCACGTTCTAGGACGAAAGTATGTTTAAATGGGGGAGAATGTAACGAACCGGCCGGTCGTTTTCAATGTTACAGCCCTGTTCCCCCATTTACTGCTTATCCTGTGTTCAATTATAATTTTGTGACTCGTCGGACAGGTTTCAAAATGAATTGGAACACTTATTTCCAAGGCTTAAAGCTCAAGTTGAAAAGGTTGACTGGATGTTGACTTATTTTGTAAACGTCCCCGGAATAGAATTTTAAAGATTCTAATAGCTCCGTATGGTGATTTTGGACTTGGGAGCGTGTCGAGAAAATTATTTGGAATTCCTTAGTTAAACCTAACATTAGGTTGAGTGTATTAGAGACAGTTTAATATTATTTGAAATGGATATTTATAAATTGGCTTACCTAATGGGTTGGGTTAGGTGTCGTCACGGCTAGTCGGATTTTGGGTCATGACGCCTATAATATTATGGCAGTTATAGATTATAGATAAAATACTAAATATAATAAATAATTAAAAGGAAGAAAGTAAATAATACTCAATATATTATTGATAAATTTAGATAATTAAAGAATCAAGCAAGCTTGAAAGTGAAGCCAAGTTGATTGTCAAACTTGATATGAAGATAATATATTAAAAGTTGTATAAATTATATTAAAAGGATGGTAGTCAAGCTTGATATGAATCTGTCACGACCCCAAATTCCCTCTATAGGATGTCGTGATGGTACCTAGTTTCTATGACAAGGTAAGCCTATCAATGCGGAATAACATAATAGAAATCTGAAATAACTTAAACTGCAATTCAAATAATTACAACTCCCAAAAACTGGTAGAAATAAGTCACAAGCTTCTAAAAATTTATTCTAAGTGTTTCTATACATCAGAGTTTACAGAGAATAAGGAAAACAATATAATAAGGATAGAAGGGGTCTCTGAGGTCTGCGGACGCTGGTAGATGTACCTTGAAGTCTCTGTGTACAGTCTAGTTCAGTGATACCTGGTCTGATAGGGAGTACCTGGATCTGCACAAAAAAAAATGTAGAAGCGTAGTATGATTACACCATAGCGATACCCAGTAAGTTCCAAGCCAAACCTCGGTAGAGTAGTGACGAGGTCAGGTCAGGCCCTACTGGAAATTATAAAACATAAGGTGAAAAGTTTAACAATATAATAATTTAACTACATACAATAAGGGCAAATAATACCTCGCGGAAGGAAAACAAAGATTTACAACTTTAAGGAAAATCACAAAATAACCAAAGGCAAATGTAGCCATAAAGAAATATCAACAAGGGCACTCCTTAGGTACTGCCTCGTAGTCCCAAATCATAAATAAATTCACAATATCTCATTTTATTATATCACCGCGAAAGCCTTCACGTTTAATTTTAAAGAAATTATTTTTCCCGAAATAGCATCCCGCATTTTAGCCACCCTTATCACACCGCATTACTTCTAGTAGTTCCCCTACTAGCCACGCGTATCAAGCCACCCTTTTCTCACCGCATGCGTTTCAACACCCAGACCTTATACCATCGCATGCATATCAATATCATAATATATCATAATTTGCACCTCAAGTGCTCAAATATTTCAATTTGCCAAAATAAGTCAATTTTCTACAATAAGGAGCTCACGTCTCAATCACAATGAGTACAAAATCTCACAAAATATTCGGGATTGAATAACTCAACAAAAATAATACATAACAATTTAACACCTTACCTCAGTACCAAATTTTTAATGTCAAATACTTCATATTAATAATATTTAAATAAAGAAATCCAACCTTCAAATAATGCACAGTATAAAAGAAATAAAGTTTCAACCACACACGTAAAACAATTAGCAGGAAAAGGTGAGGCAAATTTTAAATATAAAAATAGATTCATGATGATGAATATAACAGGATAAAATAATTTAATTAATATGCAATAGTGGTCTACACAATTTAAAGACATAATCTTCTACATTTAGCCCGTATACACTCTCGTCACCTCGAGTACACGACTTTCAATATATCATAATTTTTCACATCAATACCAATCCTAAGGGGACTTTTCCCCACATAAGTCACTTACCTTAAACCGTGAAATTCTTCACTCCACTTTGCCTTTGCCTCGTGAATTGTCCTCCAAAAGCCTCGTATCTAGTAACAATTAATTCGATTCAATCAATACAAATTATTGGAATTAATTCCATATGAAAATACTAATTTTCCAACAAAATCTGAAATTTAACTCAAAAATCGCTAGTGGGGCCAATGTGTCGGAACCTAACAAAAGTTACAAAATATGAACGCCCATTCAACCACGAGTCTAACTATACCAAATTTACCAATTCTGACATCAACTCGACCTCCAAATCTCAAATTCTTATTTCAAAATCCCTAGGACCAAATCCTCTAATTGCACCTCAAAAAATGTAATCTAGTCGAAATACTCAATGATAATCCAATATTATTGACTAACAATAATTACATGTGACTTACCTCAAGTTTTCGTGTGAATTATCTCTGGAAAAACGTCCAAAACCGTGTTGAAAATGTCCAAAATGACTAAAATGTCGGAACCTCTCTTATTTATAATCTGGTCAGTGCTTTCACACCTGCGAAAACTTAGCCGCTACTGCGGACTCGCATGTGAGAGAAAACAACCGCTCATGCGGTCTGCCCAGGCCAGCACTACCTCCCCTTTTGCACCCTTCCCGTCCGCATTTGCGGTCACGCAGGTGCGGAATTTCCTTTGCACCTGCGACCACTGCCTCACCAGCCCCCTATCCACTTGTGCGAGTCCATACTCACTTGTGTGAGTCCACATATGCGGTCAGTCTCTCCGCAAGTTCAAAAATTCATCCGGTTTCGATCTGAATCACACTCGGGGTATTCGGGACCCCGTCTGAATATACCAACAAGTCCTAAAACATCATACAAACTTAGTCAAAGCCTCAAATCACATCAAACAACACTAAAAATATTAATCATACCGCAATTCGAGCCTAAACCTATCAAATCAAGTCCGATTGACCTCAAAATTTGCACACAAGTCATAAATGATATAACGGACCTACTCCAATTTCCGGAATCAAATTTGACCCCAATATCAAAAAGTCAACTCCTCGGTCAAACTTCCAAACTTAAAATTTTATTTTAGCCATTTCAAGCCTAATTCAACTACGGGCTTCCAAATAATTATCCGGACACTCTCCTAAGTCCAAAATTACCATACGGAGCTATTGGAATCATCAAAGTTCTATACTAGGGCCGTTTTTACATAATTTAACATCCGGTCAATCTTTTCAACTTACGTTTTTCTCTTGGAGACTGTCACGACCCAAAATTCAGCTAGTTGTGATGGTACCTAACCCAACATGCCAGGTAAGCCAACTTTCAATAATCCAATTCCAATAATAGTTATGAAAGCAATTTAAGTGAATAAAAATCTTAATCTTATACAATCCCCAAGAACTCGTAGTACAAATCATGAGCTTCTAAGAATAGAGTATACAAAGCGTTAATGAAATAAATATATAGTCTGTTTGAATCGTACATAAACAGAGCTTTTATAAATTTAAGGCTACCATGAACAAGAGGCAGCTACAACATGAATGCAGGAACATCTTCAAATCCCGCAACCATCGAGCACAGCAACAACAACATTCATCATCTGCACACAATGTGCAGAAGTGTAGTATCAGTACAACCGACCCCATGTACTGAGTAAGTAACAAACCTAGCCTTAGGTTGAAAGTAGTGACGAGCTTCTACCAAGGTCGGGTCCAAATCCACTAATCCACAAGAGTTAATAACAACATTAAGCAAATAATACTAGAAGTAACTCAGAGATAAAATGCTCAGTCATATCATGATTTCAGCAATAATAGTTCTTCCTTTCAAGTACATCAGTTAAAACCCAAATCTTTTGCCAAAGTTACCAAAAATGTGAATAAGTTTGAAAACAGAAATATTTCCAAAATCCTTTCAATAATAAATAAAATATCTCATTTTCTTTTCAAATAACCATTGTAAAACAAATGCATCACTATGCCCATATGTCAACATGTGCGAGAAATCATGAATAATGTGATACCGTATAGCATGAGGAAAATACATCTCTATGCATATATGTCATGTGTGCATGTCAATGCAATGTATCTCAGAGATTGTACTCATGTACTCACACTCTCAGAGTACTCAATCTCGCAGTCTCGTATTCTCTCTCACTGTGCTCAGCACACTCAATCACTCAGCGCTATACAATACCTGTTGCGGCGTGAAGCCCGATCCCTGTTTATAGTTGACTGCTCTCACTAGGGGTGTGTACAGACCCATGAGGGGCTCCTCCAGCCCAAGCGCTATAAGCACGGACAACTCACGTGCTGCACGAACAACTCACGTGCCATAATACAAATATTTGGATCCGCACGGCCAACTCACGTGCAATAATAATATAAGGATCCACACGGGCAACTCACGTGCCGCATGACCAACTCACATGCAATAATAATATAAGGATCCGCACGACCAACTCACATACAATAATAATATAAGGATCCGCACGGCTAACTCACATGCTGCACGGTCAAATCACGTGCAATAATAAACCAATAAGGCATGCTGCAGGCGGGAAGCCCCGATCCATATAATAGTAATAATATATATAAAGCCAACATGGCATGCTACAGAGTGCAGCCCAATCCCAAAAATATCCTCACAACCAGTCTCTCTCTCATGGGCTCACAATGTCATGAGAATAGCCCAAAAATGATGATATGATGTATCAATAAATAACAACAGAGACTGAGATATAATATGCAATGAAATGAATATGACTGAGTATGAATTTTCAACATAACCAATAATTCACATCAATATGACATATGTGGGTCCCAATAATACAGGTACATAGCCTCCACATGATTTATTAATATGCTTTTCAGCTCAATTTCTTTAACTCATAAAACCGAATATAAAATGCCAAGATTATTTAACTTCAAAATTCCACAGAAACAATTATGTCACAATTTCTATAGTGCACGCCCACACGCCTGTCACCTAGCATGTGCGTCACCTCCCAACAATTCACATAATACATATATTCAGGGTTCATACCCTTAGCTCCAAGATTAGAAGAGTTACTTACCTCGAACAAGCCAAATCCAATGTCGAGCAAGCTAAACAATGCTCAACAAAATTCACCCGTGGGGCCCACATCTCTGTTACGATAAAACTCACAAAATCTGAACCCCCATTAAACCACGAGTCCTACCATACAAAAATTACTCAAATCCGACCACAACTCGGCCTTCAAGTCCTCAATTTAAACTAAGAGGGTTTTCAAACTTTTCCAACATAATTAATCAAATAAATGATAAAAACAACCATGGATTCGGATAATTAAACCAATAATGAGTTAAGAACACTTACCCCGTTGTTTTCCTTGAAAAACTCCCGAAACTCTCCTCTTCCCGAGCTCAAATCCGTCAAGATCTGAAAATAGGACAAAGTTCCATTTTCAGAACTTTAACTCTCTATCCAGACCTTTCTTCTTCGCGAACGCAACAGGTCCCTCGCGTTCGCGAAGCACAACCCGACTGCCCACAAATTTAACCCTTCGCGAACGCGCCCATGGCTTCGCGAACGTGAAGCTTTGCAAACCTTACCCTTCGCGAACGCGACCACTACTTCGCAAACGCGAAGCTTTACCAACTCAGACCTTCGCGAACGCGTAGAACAAGGACCCGGGGGTCCCCAATAGCCTCACTCTTTTTCGCAAATGCGACACCTCTCACGCGTTCGCGATGCACACACATACCAGACCTTTGTGTTCGCCTCCTCCCTTTTGCGGACGCGAAGAACAAAACCTCACACTCAGAAAACACTCTTCGTGAACGCAAGGTCCCACTCACGAACGCGAAAGAGAAAATCAGAAAAATGCAGCAGGAGATATTAGCAATCTCACCAAGCACAAAAATGATCCGTTAACTATCCAAAACTCACCCGAGCCCTCGTGACCTCAACCAACTATATCAACAAGTCCTAAAACATTATATGGACTTAGTCGAAACCTCAAATCACCTCAAACAACGCTAAAACCATGAATTACATGGCAATTCAAGCCTAATGAACTTTGAAAGTTCTAGTTTCTACAAAAGACTCCGGAACCTATCAATTCACGTCCGATTGACCTCAAATTTTGCACACAAGTCATAATGACATAACGGAGGTGTTCAAATTTTCAGAATCGGATTCCGACCCTGATATTAAAAAGTTAACCACCCGGTCAAACTTCCCAAAAATTCAACATTCGCCATTTCAAGCATAATTGCACTACGGACCTCCAAATAATTTTTCGGACAAGCTCTTAAGTCCAAAATCACCACATGGGGCTTTTGGAATCATCAGAATTAAATTCCGAGGTCGTTTACACATGAGTCGACATCCGGTCACTATTTTAACTTAAGCTTTAAACCTTGGAACAAAGTGTTCCAATTCATTCCAAAACCTCACCGGACCCGAACCAATTGCTCCGGAAAGTCACACAACAACTGTAAAGCCCAATTTGAGCAGTAAATGGGGAAACAGGGTTGTAATACTCAAAATGACCGGTCGGGTCGTTACATTATCTCCCACTTAAACATACGTTCATCCTCGAACGTCCCAAGAGTTTTTTTCCCATCAAATCACTGTTCCATCTTACCACACACGTACTCGGGGGTGAACCCATGTCACCCTATTCCATATGTTCTTGACAACACAATACAACTGAAATCATTGATTTAACTATAGCCCATAAACCTTGGAATTTAATTTCCAAGCTTTAGAATTTCTTTCAAGACAGGAATCCTACATTTAGACCCTGTATGAGTTTGAACAAGCTATATCAATCCATAAACATAACTATAACCACAGACATAATCACCTAACATATTACACAACTTGCATGCTCATAGCACCATTCCTGACCACAATGACTACTCCAAAACCAACCAAATACTAGTATTAAACCCATATCGAACCAAACCTGATCCCAAAACCTTCATACACAGTTGATAATAAAAGAAACATTCGAAATTTCATGACCACTTATTAGATCAACAAGTCACGGAGCTCTCTCGCCCCAACCAGAACCATAATCACTTCCTGAGCCGACTCTCAATATTATACTCCCGAATATACCGAAATCAAACCTTATACTACCCATTCTAGGTCCATTGACCTTATATTACTAAACACAAATATTCCATAGACATGCCGCACCAATATAACTCAGAGCCACATCACGTGCCATCCGTGCACCATTGCACAGCAATTCAAATGTACCCAGTCATGGAAAATGACTCAAATAAGAGAACTGCCCCGCCAGATTAACAAGTACCACCACAACAAAACGCTGAAAATTCATCATACACAGTAGAACCATCACCCGATTCTAACACGAGGTTCATATGATATACTCCGAGCCACCCTGCTCCAAATTAATAAGGACGGAGAGTCAAATGACAAAAATACCACACAAAACCTGAAAGGACATAACCATTACGCTATCGATCATGCAATACCCAAATACTCATCACACTCAAAATCCGCTATTAAGCTCAACTAGAACCGCACCATCTGTGCACATAACCAATGAATCACAACTCCTCGTATCATAAAGGAGTAACTTACAGATCATTTGAGAACACGAATAAGTTCAACATCAACCAAATGACACATCCCTCAATAATAGCAGTATGGATCCAACCATTCTAGCTCGGTGTAGAATACACATCTTAATTGTGCCTTGCCTATGGATCGCCAAATCAACTCGGGTTACCCACAAATAGATAAAAATCCATCCGAAAATCCATAATGACTGAATCATAACACATTTTATCATCTGGCTAGCTCCGGCCACAACTTCACAGTCCACAACCATGAAACAATATGCTCATGGGAACTCCAAATCTCCAAATCCATAGAACACGTGAATCACCATATTTTATTCCATCTCCACCGCCCGAATGCCTAACACCTCTCTCATATAAGATCATCCCACGAGAAATACTTTAAAAGTTCTTCCGTTCCACTTGACAAAAATTGAATATCAACAGTCTATCAACCATATGAGTACCACAATACTAATTTATACATCCGTAAGTCAAAAATACAATGTGCCTTCTGAAGTCCACCCCTTTCTCATACAACACCAAGTAGTAATAGTATTCATCTAGTTATTTGAAACCGTCCATGAAAATACTGCCACCTTGTACATGAAAATCTAGCTTTCGTACAACACATAACATCTATCTTGCCATCATGTGGAAAGCACAAGAATCTTATTATCAGCTTTGAGTCACCAATAATTTACATACTATTTTAGTTAGAAACCTTTCTCTTGCTTCTTTCCTGGAGGAAATAACAATTCATAACACGTTCTCCACACAGGTAGAAACCATCAAGAATACTTCGGAATTCATTTGCACATAATCAAGCCCTTAAAACTAAATTCCTCTAACTCGACCAAGCCACGCAGGTCGCCAAGTCCAGGTGTATTGCCACAAAGCACCTGTAGAAAACCCACACATCATAAGTACCCAAAGAACCGATCATATCCATTACCATACTAATCCAACTTACTACCCAGTTGTCCTATTTTCTCCGATTCCCTTCCGAATTTGTCTTCAGATTGATACTTCTTCTTGCTAAAATACCATGATCTTTAACCACAACTCACCCTACAAACCTTAGCATAGAACCACAACGCCCTACGGCCCATAAGCAACTGTATTCTTCTTAACTACCTTCAAAAACACCACAACTATAACACTCACTCTGAGAATGCCTTATATGAATTTGAAATTGTTCTTCTTACATTCCTTATACTAAAATGTAGAATCCCTTATCATACAGAACTTTCGTAAGTCAAGGCACCATCAAATACAAATATCAAGTTTTATCCATACACAAGTCCGGAGAAATTCTCAATTGCTATATAGAATTCTCAAACCCACTAGAATTCTCTCGGAAGTCACCCACTTTGCCCAATCTAAATTGCATTGCCCAAATGGGCCAAAGGACACGTGCCCCATTAGCACAACAATACTCAAAGAAGTAACTCTACTCTAATACCCCCAATCAAATTCATACTCTGTGCGTACAACATATTTTGAAAATAACAACTCACTCACCCCATGATTTCCACATACTCATAAAGTACAATATAACCCATATCCAAGAATTTCCTTATTCGAGTCATTATCGGTCTCAACTTCGCAAGTCATAACGGACCCACTAGTATGCCTCGGCCCAAGACTAAACCTTTACATAAAAATAATGTAATTGAATTATCAATACCAGGCTCCCCTAGTTGGCTCAAAGCCATAGATTAAAACATTCCATAACTCACAATACCAATACTCTATTATTGTCATAATGCCACAGTCAGTTCAACGAAGCTTCTTCTCAAACTCATGCAATGCCAACCATAAAAATACCCCAATTCATCCTCTAAGATGTCAATCATTCTGTTGAAACTCAAGTCGACTTTCTCAGCCAAATTCGAATTCAAATCTCCACACCTGCGCCACACTGGCAGAAAAGAAACCCTCCACTCACATTACAAGGAACACACCTACGTAGATTACTCTCTAGGAGATAACCCACCTCCCTGGCCTCAAATTGGCATCTTGTTATCTTTTCGCAACCATAATTACTATTCAATCACTTAGTCTATCTGAGTCCAAACTCACTAACCAGACATGAGAATTTAAATTGGTCCACAAATTTAACAATCGTCAAAGATCATTCAAAACATTAACAATCGATAATGCACATCACATCAAAACGAAAATCAAGCACCCAATGGCCTTCCTTTATATTTCAAGGAAATACTTCTCATCACATTCAAATTGTCTTAACATATTCCGCAGTTACATCATACTCATCACAAAGCCATTCCACCGCCCATCAAGCCACAAATTCCACTGTAGGGTCATTTCCGTACATATGAGTCCAATTGTACAGGTTACAACTAAAGCTACCGAGCTCAAGCTACGGTCTAACCATTGCCTCAAGTCCTACATACTGGCCCATCACCAAAACATAGAATACTCACCTCGAACCTCGTTCATAGAATCACAAGCCGTCGATGCACAATTGATACCGAGCGCTCATGTGCGCATACAAATACGTGGAAGGAATTCAAAGAGTTATATTTCAAGCTAAATCAATTCAGCACGATAAAGAAAGAAAGATGGCAAGTATATATCCTAAATGCCATGTAGCCTCTCGAATATAAATATGGATGTTATCATACCGATCCGCAAGACTCAACTAGACACTTGCTCATGACATGTAGAACCTATGAACCTAGGGCTGTGATACCATATTGTCACGACCCAAAATCCAACTAGTCGTGATTGCACCTAACCCAACCCTGCTAGGTAAGCCAACTTTCAATTATCCAATTCCAACAATAGTTATTAAAGCAATTTAAGTGAATAAAGATCTTAATCTTATACAATCCCCAAGAACTGGTAGTACAAATCATGAGCTTCTAAGAATAGAGTACAAACCGGAAATGAAATAAATACATAGTCTATTTGAATAGTACATAAACAGAGCTTTTATAAATTTAAGGCTACCATGAACAAGAGGCAGCTACAACACGAATGCAGGTACATCCTCAAATCTCGCGACCATCGAGCACAGCAACACCAGCAGTCAACATCTGTACGCAATGTGTAGAAGTGTAGTATCAGCACAACCGACCACATGTAGTGAGTAAGTAACAAACCTAGCCTTAGGTTGAAAGTAGTGATAAGTTTCTACCAAGGTCGGGTCCAAATCCACTAATCCACAACAGTTAATAATGACAAAAAGAAAATAATACTAGAAGTAACTTAGAGATAAAATGCTCAGTCACATCATGATTTCGGCAATAATAGTTCTTCCTTTCAAGTACATAAGCGAAAACCCAAATCTTTTGCCGAAGTTACCAAAAATGTGAATAAGTTTGAAAACAGAAATTTGTCCAAAATGCTTTCAATAATAAATAAAATATCTCATTTTCTTGTGAGATAACCATTGTAAAACAAATGCATCACTATGCCCATATGTCAACATGTGTGAGAAATCATGAATAATGTGATACCGTACAGCATGAGGAAAACACATCTCTATGCATATATGTCATGTGTGCATGTCAATGCAATGTATCTTAGAGATTGTACTCATGTACTCACACTCTCAGAGTACTCAATCTTACTGTCTCGCATTCTCTCTCACTGTGCTCAGCACACTCAATCACTCAGCGCTATACAATACCTGCTGCGGCGTGCAGCCCGATCCCTATTTCTAGTCGACTGCGCTCACTAGGGGTATGTACAGACTCATAAGGGGCTCCTACAGCCCAAGCACTATAAGAACGGACAACTCATGTGCCGTAATATAAATATCTGGATCCGCATGGCCAACACACATGCTGCACGGCCTACTCACGTACAATAATAATATAAGGATCCGCATGGCCAACTCACATGCTGCACAGCCAACTCATGTGCAATAATAATATAAGGATCCACACGGCCAACTCACGTGCAATAATAAAATAAGGATCCGCACGGCCAACTCACATGCAATAATAATATAAGGATCTGCATGGCCAACTCACGTGCAATAATAAGCCAATAAGGCCTGCTGCAGGCGGGCAGCCCCGATCCATATAATAGTAATAATATATATAAAGCCAACATGGCCTGCTACGACGGGCAGCACGATTCCAAAAATATCCTCACACTCAGGCCCTCGGCCTACCTCAGTCATCAATCGCTCTAGTCTCTCTCTCATGGGCTCACAATGTCATCAGAATAGCCCAAATATTATGATATGATGTATCAATAAATAACAACAGAGACTGAGATATGATATGCAAAGAAATTAATATGACTGAGTATAAATTTTTAACATAGCCAATAATTCACAGCAATATGACATATGTGGGTCCCAACAATACTGGCACATAGCCTCAACATGATTTATAATATGCTTTTCAGCTCAATTTCTTTAACTCATAAAACCGCATGGAAAATGCCAAGATTATTTAACTACAAAATTCCACAGAAATAATTATGTCACATTGCCTACACACCCGTCACCTAGCATGTGCGTCACCTCCCAACGATTTACATAATACATATATTCAGGGTTCATACCCTCAACTCCAAGATTAGAAGAGTTACTTACCTCGAAAAAGCCAAATCCAATATCGAGCAAGTTAAGCAATGCTCCAGAAATTCCATTCTGCACATATAAACTTCCAAATGGCTCGAATCTAGTCACAATTATTTTGATTCAGCTCACAAAAATTATAGGAATTAATTCCATATCAAAATACTAATATTTTTTAAAAATCCAAAATTACGCCCCCAAAATCACCCGTGGGGCCGATATCTCGGAATCCGATAAAACTCACAAAATCCGAACCCCCATTCAACCACGAGTCCAACCATACCAAAAGTACTCAAATCCGACCACAACTCGGCCTTCAAATCCTCAATTAAACTTAGAGGGTTTTCAAACTTTTCCAATTTAATTCACTAATTAAATAAAAAAACAACCATGAATTCGGGTAATTTAACTAATATTGAGTTAAGAACACTTACCACATTGTTTTCCTTGAAAAACTCCCGAACATCGCCTCTTCCCGAGCTCAAATCCGTCAAAAACTGAAAATGGGACTTCAACTCTCTGTCCAGACCTCTCTTCTTCGCGAACGCGACAGGTCCCTCTCGTTCGCGAAGCACAACTCGACTGCCCAAAAATTTAACCCTTCGCGAACGCGACCGTGGCTTTCCGAACACTAAGATTTGCAAACCTTACCCTTCGCAAATGCGAGCACGGCTTCGCGAATGTGAAGCGTTACAAGCTCCGACCTTCGCGACCGCCACCTCGCGAATGCGTAGAACAAGGACCCAGGGGTCCCCAATAGCCCCACTCCTCTTCGTGAACGCGACGCCTCTCATGTGTTCACGATGCATACATAGACCATACCTGCGCATTCACATCCTCCCCTTCGCGGACGCGAAGAACAAAACCTCACACTCAGAAAACACTCTTCGCGAACGCGAGGTCCCACTCGCGAACGCGAAAGATAAAATCAGAAAAATGCAGCAGTAGATATCAGCAATCTCACCAAGGCCAAAAATGATCTGTTAACCATCCAAAACTTATCCGAGCCCCTCGGAACCTCAACCAAATATACCAACAAGTCCTAAAACATCATACTAACTTAGTCAAACTCTCAAATAACCTCTAACAATGCTAAAACCATGAATTACACGTCAATTCAAGCCTAATGAACTTTGAAATATTTAGTTTCTACAAACGACTCCAGAACTATCAATTCACGTGCGATTGACCTCAAATTTTGCACACAAGTCATGAATAACATAACAGAGGTATTCAAATTTTCAGAATCAGATTCCAACCCCGATATCAAAAAGTCAACCCCCGGTCAAACTTCCCAAAAATTTAACTTTCGGCATTTCAAGCCTAATTCCACTACGGACCCCCAAATAATTTTACGAACAAGCTCTAAAATCCAAAATCACCATACGGAGCTATTGAAATCATCAGAATTAAATACTGAGGTCGTTTACACATAAGTTGACATCCGGTCACTATTTTAACTTAAGCTTTAAACCTTGGAATTAAGTGTTCCAATTCATTCCAAAACCTCACCGGACCCGAACCAATTGTCCTGGCAAGTCACACAACAATTGTAAAGCCCTATTTGAGAAGTAAATGGGGAAACGGGGTTCTAATACTCAAAACAATTTATAATATGCTTTTCAGCTCAATTTCTTTAACTCATAAAACCGCATGGAAAATGCCAAGATTATTTAACTACAAAATTCCACATAAACAATTATGTCACAATTTCTATAGTGCACGCCCACACGCCCGTCACCTAGCATGTGCGTCACCTCCCAACGATTTACATAATACATATATTCAGGGTTCATACCCTCATCTCCAAGATTAGAAGTGTCACTTACCTCGAACAAGCCAAATCCAATGTCGAGCAACCTAAGCAATGCTCCAGAAATTCCATTCTGCGCGTATCAACTTCCAAATGGCTCGAATCTAGTCACAATTAATTTGGTTTAGCTCACAAAAATTATAGGAATTAATTCCATATCAAAATACTAATATTTTCCAAACATCTGAAATTACGCCCCCAAAATCACATGTAGGGCCCACGTCTCTGAATCCGATAAAACTCACAAAATCCAAACCCCTATTCAACCATGAGTCCAACCATAACTAAATTACTCAAATCCGACCACAACCCGGCCTTCAAATCCATAATTTAAACTAAGAGGGTTTTCAAACTTTTCCAACTTAATTCACCAATTAAATGATAAAAACAACCATGGATTCGGGTAATTTAACCAATATTGAGATAAGAACACTTACCCCGTTGTTTCCCTTGAAAAACTCCCGAGCTCAAATCCGTCAAAAACTAAAAATGGGATAAAGTCCCATTTTCAGTACTTAAACTCTCTGTCCAGACCTCTCTTCTTCGCGAACGCAACAGGTCCCTCGCGTTCGCAAAGCACAACTCGACTGCCCACAAATTTAACCCTTCTCGAACACGACCGCGGCTTCGCGAACGCGAAGCTTTGCAAATTTTACGCTTCAGGAATGCGACCACGGCTTCGCGAACGCAAAGTTTTAATAGTTCAGACCTTCGCGAACACGAACGCCACCTCGCAAACGCGTAGAACAAGGACCCGGGTCCCCAATAGCCTCACTCCTCTTCGCAAACGCGACACCTCTGACGCATTCGTGATGCATACACATACCATACATTCTGCGTTCGCGAAGTCCCACTCGCGAACGCGAAAGAGAAAATCAGAAAAATGCAGCGGCAAATATCAGCAATCTCACCAAGGCCAAAAATGATCTGTTAACCATCCAAAACTCACCCGAGCCCCTCGGGACCTCAACCAAATATATCAACAAGTCCAAAAATATCATACGGACTTAGTCGAACCCTCAAATCACCTCAAACAATGCTAAATATATGAATTACATGCCAATTCAAGCCTAATGAACTTTGAAATTTCTAGTTTCTACAAGTGACTCTGGAACCTATCAATTCACGTCCGATTGACCTCAAATTTTGTACACAAGTCATAAATGACATAACAGAGGTATTCAAATTTTCAGAATCGGATTCGGACCCCGATATCAAAAAGTTAACTCCCCGATGAAACTTCCCAAAAGTTCAACTTTCTGCATTTCAAACCTAATTCCACTACGGACCTCCAAATAATTTTGCGGACAAACTCCTAAGTCCAAAATCACCATACGGAGCTATTGGAATCATCAGAATTAAATTCCAAGTTCGTTTACACATAAGTCAACATCCGATCACTATTTTAACTTAAGAGTTAAACCTTGGAACTAAGTGTTCCAATTCATTCCAAAACCTCACCGGACCCGAAATAATTGCCCCGACAAGTCACACAACAACTGTAAAGCCCAATTTGAGCAGTAAATGGGGAAACTGGGTTGTAAAACTCAAAACGACCGGTCTGGTCATTCCATTCTCTCCCACTTAAATATACGTTCGTCCTCGAACATGCCAAGAGTTTTGTTTTCCCATCAAATCAATGTTCCATCTTACCACACACGTACACGGGGGTGAACCCATGTCACCCTATTCCATATGAGCTTGACAACACAATACAACTGAAATCATTGATTTAACTTTAGCCCATAATCCTTGGAATTTAATTTCCAACCTTTCGAATTTCTTTCAAGACACGAATCTTATATTTACACCCTGTATGAGTTTGAACAAGCTGTATCAAGCCATAACCATAACCATAACCACATACATAATCACCTAACATGTTACACAACTTGCATGCTCATAGCACCATTCCTAACCACAGTGACTACTCCAAAACCAACCAAATACTAGTATTAAACCCTTATAGAACCAAACCTTATCCCAAAACCTTCGTACACTATTGATAATAAAAGAAACATGCGAAATTTTATGGCCATTTATCAGATCAACAAGTCACGGAGCTCTCTCGCCCCAACCAGAACCATAATCACTTCCTAAGCTGACTCTAAATATTATACTCCCAAATATACCGAAATCAAACCTGATACTACCTATTCTAGGTCCAATGACATTGTATTACTAAACATAATTGTTCCATAGACATGTCGCACCAATATAACTCAGAGCCACATCACGTGCCATCTGTGCACCGATATGAAGAAATTCAAATGTACCTAGTCATGGAAAATGACTAAAATGAGAGAACTGCCCCGCCAGATTAATAAGTACCGCCACAACAAAACACTAAAAATTCATCATACACCGTAGAACTATCACCCGATTCTAACACGAGGTACATATTATATACTCCGAGCCACCCTTCTCCAAATTAATAAGGACAGAGAGGCAAATGACAAAAATACCACACAAAATCTGAAAGGACATAACCATTACGCAATCGGTCATACAATACCCAAATACTCATCACACTCAAATTCCGCTATAAAGCTCAAATAGAACCGCACCATCTGTGCACATCACCAATGAATCACAACTTCTCATAGCACAAAGAAGTAAGTCACAGATAATTTGAGATCACGAATAAGTTCAACATCAACCAAATGACACATCCCTCAATAATAGCAGTATGGAGCCAACCATTTCGGCTCGGTGTAGAATACACATCTTAATTGGGCCTACATATGGACCCCCAAATCAACTCGGGTTACCCACAAATAGATAACAATCCCTCCGAAAATCCATAATGACTGAATCATAACACATTTTAACATCTGGCGACCTCCAGCCAACATGGCCTACTGCGGCGTGCAGCACGATCCCAAATATATCCTCACAATCAGGCCCTCGGCCTCCCTCAGTCATCAATCTCTCTAGTCTCTCTCTCATGGGCTCACAATGTCATGAGAATAGCCCAAAATGATGATATGATGTATCAATAAATAACGACAGAGACTGAGATATGATATGCAATGAAATAAATATGACTGAGTATGAATATTCAACATAACCAATAATTCACAGCAATATGACATTTGTGGGTCCCAATAATACTGGCACATAGCCTCAACATGATTTATAATATGCTTTTCAGCTCAATTTCATTAACTCATAAAACCCCATGTGAAATGCCAAGATTATTTAACTACAAAATTCCACAGAAACAATTATGTCACAATTTTTATAGTGCACGCCCACACGCCCGTCACCTAGCATGTGCGTCACCTCCCAACGATTTACATAATACATATATTCAGGGTTCATACCCTCAGCTCGAAGATTAGAAGAGTTACTTAACTCGAACAAGCCAAATCCAATATCGAGCAAGTTAAGCAATGCTCCAGAAATTCCATTTTGCACGTATCAACTTCCAAATGGCTCGAATCTAGTCACAATTAATTTTATTCAGCTCACAAAAATAATAGGAATTAATTCCATATCAAAATACTAATATTTTTCAAAAATTCAAAATTACGCCCTAAAAATTACCTGTGGGGCCCACGTCTCAAAATCCGATAAAACTCACAAAATCCGAACCCACATTCAATCACGAGTCCAACCATAACACAATTAGTCAAATCCGACCACAACTCGTCTTTCAAATACTCAATTTAAACTAAGAGGGTTTTCAAAGTTTTCCAACTTAATTCACCAATTAAATGATAAAAACAACCATGGATTCGGGTAATTTAAACAATATTGAGTTAAGAACACTTACCCCGTTGTTTCCCTTGAAAAACTCCCAAAAATCGCCTCTTCCCGAGCTCAAATCCGTCGAAAACTGAAAATGGGACAAAGTCCCATTTTTAGAACTTAAACTCTCTGTCCAGACCTCTCTTCTTCGCGACCGCCACCTCCCGAACACGTAGAAAAAGGACCTGGGGGTCCCCAATAGCCTCACTCTTCTACGCGAACGCGACACCTCTCACGCGTTCGCGATACACACACAGACCATACCTTCGCGTTCGCATCCTGCCCTTCGCGGACGCGAAGAACAAAACCTCACACTCAGAAAACACTCTTCGCGAACACGAGGTCCCACTCGCGAACGCGAAAGATAAAATCAGAAAAATGCAGCAGCAGATATCTGCAATCTCACCAAGGCTAAAAATGATCCGTTAACCATCCAAAACTCACCCGAGCCCCTCGGGACCTCAACCAAATATACCAACAAGTCCTAAAACATCATACGGACTTAGTTGAACCCTCAAATCACCTCAAACAATGCTAAAACCTGGAATTACACGCCAATTCAAGCCTTATGAAATTTGCATTTTCTAGTTTCTACAAACCACTCCGGAACCTATCAATTCACGTCCGATTGACCTCAAATTTTGCACACAAGTAATTTTTTGGACAAGCTCCTAAATCCAAAATCACCATACAGAGCTATTATAATCATCAGAATTAAATTCTGAGGTCGTTTACACATAATTTAACATCCGGTCACTATTTTAACTTAAGCTTTAAACCTTGGAATTAAGTGTTCCAATTCATTCCAAAACCTCACCGGACCCGAACCAATTGCTCCGGCAATTCACACAACAATCGTAAAGCCCAATTTGAGCAGTAAATGGGTAAACGGGTTTGTAATACTCAAAATGACCGGTCGGGTCTTTACAGAGACTAAGTGTGTGAGTTCATTTCAAAACCTCACCATACCCGAAATGACTACCCTGGCTGTAACGACCCGATTTGTCGTTTTAAGAAATTACACACCGTCCAGTGACATAAGGTCTCGAGAAGCTTCACAATATGTATTATGACCCGCGTGTGTGGTCGAGTTTGGTTTTCGGAAGATTCGAAATTTAATTTAAAGAAAAAGAAAATTCTTATTTAGAAGCTTAAATGGAAAGAGTCGACCGGAGAGTTGACTTTGGAACAAATGACCCCGTAATGGAATTTATATGATAGAAATATCTTTGTATGATACTTTCGGACTTAAGCGTATGCTCAGATTTGGATGTGGAAGTCCGTAGGACAATTCAACACATTTTGACGAAAGTTGGAAATTATAAGATTTTGAAAAAAAAGAACGGGCGAAGGGTGAATTTTTTATAACGAGGTCGGATTTCGATTTCGAAAATGGGAATAGCTCCCTTACGTTAATTATGACTTGTGTGCAAAATTTGAAGTCATTCCGGATTTATTTGATACGTTTTAGCGCAAAATATAGAAGTTGAAAGATTTGAAAAACTTATAATTTGATTCGATGCACGATTCGTAATTCCTATGTTGATCGATGTGATTTGAGGCCTCACACAATTTCGAAATTTGTTATGGGACAGGTGGGTATGAATGGTTAAGGTCCCGGGGTCCTCGGGATGGTTTCGGATCATTTGGAGTTGTTTTGGAACTACTGATTCTGGTGTCTGGTTTCTTTCTTCGCTAACGCGAAGGAAGTCCCGTGTTCGCGAAGAAGAAATTTTGGGGGTGCTGGATTTGAACTTCGTGAACGCGAAGGAGTGTACATGAATGCAAGGCAAGGTCTGGTCAAGCTTACGCGAACGCGATGCAGTGGTCGCGAATGCCAATAAGGAAGGGGAGCCGGGACCTTGAGCCATTAACCATTCGCGAACACAAAGCATGGACTGCGAACACCAAGAAGGAGGGCATTTGGCTACCATGAATGCGAGAGCTTGAACGCGAAAATGATACTGTGTGTGGTCAGGCCTTCGCGAACGCGAAGAAGAAAAGCCTGGGCAGTGAGTTTAAGTTCAGAAAATGGGACTTCGTCCCATTTTCAATTTTTGACGGATTGGAGCTCAGGATGAGGCGATTTTTGAGAGATTTTCTAAGGAAACAACGGGGTAAGTGTGCTTGACTCAATATTGGTTAAATTACCCAAATCCATGGTTGTTTTTAACATTTAATCGGTGAATTATGTTGGAAAAGAATTGTGAAACCCCTCTTGATTCAATTTAAGATTTGGAAGTCGAGTTGTTATCGGAATTGAATAAAATTGCTATGGTTGAACTCGTATCGGAATGGGCGTTCATATTTTGTAACCTTTGTTACGTTCCGATATGTGGGCCCCACGGGCGCTTTTTGGGTTAAATTTCGGATATTTGTACAAAATTTGTATTTTAATATGGAATTTATTCCTACAACTTGTATTGATTGAATCTAATTAATTATGACTAGATTCGAGCAGATAAGAGTCGAAAAATCAAGGAAAGGGCATACTACTTGACTGATTGAGCGCAGTTTGAGGTAAGTATCTTGCCTAACCTTGTGTGGGGGAACTACCCCTTAGGATTTGAGTCACCTATGCTGATTCTAGTCTGTGTACGCGAGGTGGCGAGTGTGTGCTCAGACTTATTTGTGGAAAGTTGGCCTTTTAGGGTTCTTATATTCACCGTGTATGATGTTGTTCTTGATACGCTTGAATTCCCATTTGCTAGTTTCACTTTTACATGCTTTGATTAGAGATAATTGCTTTGGATTTACTCTTACTGCCTATTTGACCCTTATTTGACGTAACCAAAGATTTTACCTCTTCTATCGTCGTGCTATATTTTTCATAACTGCTTATCTTTAATTAAAGTCATTATTTTCTCATCCTATAATTGTTTAGTCTTAATTGGAGTTATGATTATCTTCCGTTGCATATCCTTACTTGAGTTGTTGAATATTCCTCATAATTTCTCAACCTTAAAAAGAGTTTAGATAACCTATTTCTTAGTTGACTTTCTTTTATTTGGAACTATTTGACTCGTGTTGGCTTCTTATCGTTGACTTGAATATTGTGGAATTATTGTTATATCTTGTTTTGTTTTCCCTTGTTAAGTTATTCTCCTTGTGCCTAGCATTCTTCACTGTGGTTATTCCTTGTGAATGAGTTCTACCGTTCTTGTGATTTAAGTTCTTGAGTTGATTTGCTCGTCGTACCTTGCATCTTTGTCATTGTTGCTTTTGTACTTTTTGTGGTGATGTACGAGGTTTCGGTCGTGTTATAGTTGTTATCTCTGTTGTTTGTGCTGCATATTTAAATGGGGACTATGGACGTATTCCGGGAGATCCCCCTGTCTTGCATATTTACGTTGGGACTATGGACGTATTTCGGGAGATCCCCCAGCACTGCATATTTAAATTGTGACTTCGGATGTATTCCGGGAGATCCCCCTGTCTTGCATATTTACTTTGGGACTACGGACGTATTCCTGGAGATCCCCAGCACTGCATATTTAAATTGGGACTACGGATATATTCCGGGAGATCCCCCTGTCTTGCATATTTACTTTGGGACTACGAACGTATTACGGGAGATCCCCGAGCACTGCATATTTAAATTGGGACTACAGATGTATTCCGAGAGATTCACCTATCTTGCATATTTAATTCGGGACTACGGGATGATATCCCAGTAGATTCCTCTATGGTTATATCTGTGTTCGGAGCTGCTAATCTTCCATGCTTAGGTGTCACAGGGTGACTTATACTCGAAAGATATTATTGGAAAAGTTTATATTTGAAAGGTTTTTTTTTTATCTTGAAAGAACTATATTTGAAAGATATTTATTTGAAGGAAGAATATTTCAAAAAAATAAATTTCTTATTGGAAAGGATTATATTCTAAAGACCTAAATTTTAAAACTTACGGATGAAAGTTTACACTTGAAGGATTTGACTAATTTATTGGGGTTTGTTGGCTGAGTCCTGATGTGAAAATTATTGCAGTTGCAGAGTTACTACTTGTCTTTACTATATTGTGATTTTTGGATTTGGGTTGTGCTTTCGTTCATTCTTCTATGACTTATTCTGGTGTTCCATTGTTACTTGCTGTTTTTCCTTCCTTATTGCAGTTATTATGCCATTAGCCATATCGTGGGGTCCTTAGATAGATGTCATGTTCTGTCATTCCTATACTTATACTTGTTCAGTTTATTAGACCAGTGGGTGTCTTGAATAGTCCTCGTCCCTACTTCACTGAGGTTAGTCTTGATACTTACCGGGCACCACTATGGTGTGCTCATGCTACTCTTCTGAACATTTTTGTGCAGATCCAGGTATCGATCGTAAGTAGTTGTGCGGATCCTTGCTGAGAAGACTCAAGGTAAACCTGCCGCTGCGTTCGCAGGCTTCAGAGTCACCTTCCTATTTTGTATTTACACTGTTTTTAGAGCTTATGACTTGTAGTATCGGCTTTAGGAAATTGTAAATTTTGTAAAAATTTCTATATCGAGATTGTTAGATTTCCTTTGTTATTGTTATTACTCAATAAATATTAGGCTTACCCAGTCCATAAGACTAGGTGCCATCACGATACCCAACGGAAGGGAAATTGGCTCATGACAAGTTGGTATTAGAGCTCTAGGTTCATAGGTACTATAAGTCATAAGCGAGTTTAGTAGAGTCTTGCGGATCTGTACGGAGACGTCTGTACTTAACTTCAAGAGGCTACAAAACTATTAGGATAATCTCACTTCTTTCATTCCATCGTGCGAGTTCATTGATCTTGAAGTTTGAACTTTTATCATTCCATTCTCTCACATATGGTGAGGAAACGAGCTGCAATTGCTGATAACATTACCCCGGAGCGGATGTCACTAGAGGCACAGGCAGAGGCTTACAAGGAGCATGTGTAACTCCAGCTAGTGTAACTCTAGAACAGCAGGTTCTCCTTGGTCAGGTTTCGGGTATAGTACCAGTATAACCCGTTATTCCGGTTCAGCCAGAGGCATCATAAAAATAACAAAAGAGGCTTGAGAGGTTTAAGAAGTTTAACCCACCTACTTTCAGTGGCATAGCTTCAGAGGATGCCCAAGGATTTCTAGAAAAGTATCACCGTATTCTCCGTACCATGGGTATTGTGGAAGTGAGCGGAGTTGCCTTTACTACATTTTAACTGTTAGGCGCAGTGTATCGGGGGTGGAAAATCTATGAAGAAGGTAGACCAGCCAATGCAACACCACCAACTTGGCTCAATTTTTGGAAATGTTCTTCAACGAGTTTGTTCCCCTGATTCTCCGAGATGTGTGACGCATAGAGTTTGAACGATTGCGTCAGGGCACTATGGCAGTATCAGAATATGCTATCAGGTTCAGTGAGTTATCCCATCATGTACGTGTCTAAGTTCCTACAATCAGAGAACGGGTCCGTAGATTCATTGAGAGGCTCGATTATGATATTAAAATATACAAGGCTCGAGATTTGCAAACTAATTCTCCATTTCAACAAGTAGTGGAGATTGTAAGGAAGATTGAGGGTGTTTCAGACGAGGAAAGGGAATCTAAGGAGGCTAAAAGATCTCGAAGATCTGGAAGGTTCAGTGGATTTTACTCTTCAGCTAGGACCCATTATAGCGGAGGCTCGAGCAGTCGGTCAGCTCAGTCTGCACATCAGATTACTCGGAGTGCTCCAGTTTACAGCGCACCACCGGCACGAGATTTCTATAATGATCATTGCAGTTATCCGACACAGGCTGAGTACGAGCATCCACGACCTCATAGGGGATGTTATCAGTGTGATTGTACCACATGCATCAAGAGGAATGCCCCATCTTTGAAAGAGACCGATCTCATCAGAATATTTAGGCTACAAGCTTTATTCCAGTTAATACTCCATGTGCACAGTCAGCTAGAGGTGGAGGACAGGCGGGCAGTGGACAGTTGAGAGGTGGAGACCCGACACGTTGATATAATTGCTATGATTTGGCTGAGGCCAATACACTAGATGGCGACGTTACAGGTACGATCCTGATTTTTTGTTATAAAAGGATGTTTTTCCCTTAATTTGATTCGGTTTTGAATATTGAGGTGAGTCCTCCTATTATGCTCCGCTTATGGGTGAGCTTCCTAAATTTTGTGACCCACTTATATGTTTATCCCTATTGGGAGAATTGAAGATGTGAGCCCGCGTCTGTCATTTTATTTTTGTACGCCATTAAAGGCTATAAGTCCAAAAGAAATTTTTATTACTCACTACAGTGGGTTTTGATGTGTTTTGGAAAATTGATTCCAATTTTATGAATTATATGCCCTACCGGTATGAGGGTTCATTATGGGTCGTGAAAACAGTTTATGAAATTTATTGAAAGGAAGAAAGAAAGGAAATTGAAATTTCAGTTAGCACAATGTTCAAAATACTTTTGATTCGGAGTTGAGGATGAGATCCTCGCTTTTTTTATATGATGTGAAATATTTAAATCGGGCTGCAAGCCGCGATGGAAGTTATATAAGGACGAGGTCCTTGTGGTGATATATTTATGAGTTTAAAATTCTCCCTTTTGTGAAAATTAATTTGTACAATAATATTAATAGGTAGTCATACATGTTAGGATTTTCTGATGATTCTTGTATATTTTCTGTGCATATTCAGCCATTTTCGTGCTGTAAATATTGAGTTTTAGCCTATGATATGAGTGCCCAGGTGACGTTAAATATGACTCAGTAATCTGAGTAAGTAATCATGAGGTCTTCATGCCTCACATTCTTTTGTCATTATTGTGAAAATTTGAAATGAGGTGGATGATGCTGAAATTTATTTATGAACAACTTTTAAGACCAGAGATGTGATGATGAGTGTACATATGATGTGCATCATGCCCAGATATCATTATGATAATGCATTACTTATAATACAGAGATTAGTGTTATTGATATATACATTGTGGTGCTTTATTGGGTTGTGGATGTGTTGTCAGGAGTTGTTTGGTGTTACTCTGGCAGGTGGATAGGCCAAATACATGGGAGACTCTGCCGAAATTTCTGAAATATTTGGGAGTTAACAAAATTTGGGAGATCGATATTTGTAAAAGAAGAGATAAATTATGTTATGTGTTTGAGAGCGAACGATCCTAAGTGGGGAATAACGTAACACCCCAGACTCTGCATAGGCACGACTTGCTATAGCCAGTTGAGACTAATACTATGCGTTGTTGTGAGCAATCAGGCCTTTTGAAAATATTGGAGCGTAAGAAAATGTCCTTAAAGTTTTCAAGTATGGATAAAAGAAATAATCTCAAATGAGATGATGTTGTCACGCTTATCTCAAATGTGGTAGCGTGGAATCAACCGTGATTATATGTGTAAAAGTAAAATCATCAATTTGGTAACCTCAGAATAATTCTTAGAACGTTCGAGGATGAACGTTTGCTTAAGAGGTGGAGAATGTAACGACCTAACTTGTCGTTTTAAGAAAATACTCCCCGTCTAGTGACTTAAGGTCTCGAGAAGCTTCATACTATGTTTTATGATCCGCGTGTGTGGTCGAGTTTGGTTTTCGGAAGATTCAGAATTTAATTTAAAGAAAAAGAAAATTCTTATTTATAAGCTTAAATGGAAAGAGTCGACCGGAGAGTTGACTTTTGAACAAACGACCCCGGAATGCAATTTCGATGATGGCAATAGGTTCGTATGATGATTTCGGACTTAGGCGTATGTTCATATTTGGATTTGGATTTCCGTATGACAATTCAACACACTTTGACGAAAGTTGGAAATTATAAGATTTTGGAAAAAAAGTCCGACCGAAGGGTGAATTTTTGATAACGAGGTCGAATTTCGATTCCGGAAATGGGAATAGCTTCCTTACATCAATTATGACTTGTGTGAAAAATTTGAAGTCATTCCGGATTGATTTGATATGTTTCGGCGCAAAATATAGAAGTTGAAAGATTTGAAAAACTTATAATTATATTCGATGCGCGACTCATAATTCCGGTGTTGTTCGATGTGATTTGAGGCCTCGACCAAGTTCGTAATGTGTTATGGGACTGGTTGGTATGAATGGTTGAGGTCCCGGGGGCCTCGGGTGTGTTTCAGGATGGTTTCGGATCATTTGGAACTGTTTTGGAACTGCTGATTCTAGTGTCTGGTTTCCTTCTTCGCGAACGCGAAGGAAGTCCTGTGTTCACGAAGAAGAAATTTTGGGGGTGCTGGATTTTACCTTCGCGAACGCGAAGGAGTGGACACGAACGCGAGGCAAGGTCTGGGCAAGCTTACGCGAACGCGACGCAGTGGTCGCGAATGCGAAGAAGGAAGGGGAGCCGGGTCCTTGATCCATTAACCCTTCGCGAACGCGAAGCATGGACTGTGAAGGTGAAGAAGGAGGAAAGTTGGCTACCGCAAACGCGATGCTATGCATGGTTAGGCCTTCGAGAATGCAACACTGGTCACGCGAACGCGAAGAAGAAAAGCCTGGGCAGTGAGTATAAGTTCAAAAAATGGGACTTTGTCCCATATTCCATTTTTGACGGATTGGAGCTTGGGATGAGGCAATATTTGAGAGATTTTCAGAGGAAACAACGGGGTAAGTGTTCTTGACTCAATATTGGTTAAATTACCCGAATCCATGGTTGTTTGTAAGATTAAATCGGTGAATTAAGTTGGAAACGAATTGTGAAAACCCTCTAGATTCAATTTAAGATTTGGAGGTCAAGTTGTTATCGGAATTGAATAAAATTGCATGGTTGAACTCGTATCGGAATGGGCGTTCATATTCTATATAACTTTTGTCTCGTTACGAGACGTGGGCCCCAAGGGAGATTTTTGGGTTAAACTTCGGGTTTTTGTAGAAAATTTATATTTTCATATGGAATTTATTACTACAATTTGTATTGATTGAATCTAATTAATTATGACTACATTCAAGCACACCGGAGTAGGAAAATCGAGGAAAGGGCATACTACTTGACTGATTGAGCGCAGTTTGAGGTAAGTATCTTGCCTAACCTTGTGTGGGGGAACTACCCCTTAGGATTTGAGTCATATATGCTGATTGTAGTCTGTGTACGCGAGGTGGGAAGTGCGTGCTCAAACTTATTTGTAGAAAGTTGGCCTTTTAGGGTTCTTATAGTGCATGCCCACACGCCCGTCACCTAGCATGTGCGTCACCTCCCAACAATTCATGAAATACATATATTCAGGGCTCATACCCTCAAGTCCGAGATTAAAAGAGTTACTTACCTCGAACAAGCATTTTCCAATGTCGAGCAAGCTAAGCAATGCTCTAGAAATTCCATTCAATGCGTATCGACTTCCAAATGGCTAGAATCTAGTCACAATTAATTTGATTCAGCCCACAAAATCTATAGGAATTAATTCCATATCAAAACACTAATATTTTCCAAAAATCCGAAACTACGCCCCAAAAATCACCTGTGGAGCCCACATCTCGGAATCTGATAAAACTTATAAAATCTGGAAGCCCATTCAACCATGATTCTAACCATACTAATTTTACCAAAATCCGACCTCAACTCGACTTTCAAATCTTCAAATCTTATTTTCAAATCCCTAAGTTCAAACCCCCGATTTACACCTAAAAAATATGTAATCTAGTCGGATTATTCGATGATAATTCAATATTATGAAGTACAAATGATCACAAGTGACTTACCTCAAGTCTCCCTTGAATTCTCTCTCAAAATCTCCCCAAAAACCGTGCTTGAAGGTCCAAAAATGGCAAAACTCGGAACCCCCTCTATTTTTAATATTCTGTCCAGGATTTTCGCATCCGCGGTGATTTCTTCGCACCTGCGGTCTTCGCATCCGCTGTGATTTCTTTGAACCTGCGGTCTTTGCATCCGCGGTGATTTCTTCGCACCCGCGATGACTGTTTTCGCACCTGCGGTGATTTTTTTCTCACCCGCGGTGCCCGGACATCCCATGCATTTTCGCTTCTGCGAATCATTCCTCGCATCCGCGATCTTGCACCTGCGAGCTCGCACCTGCGGCCCTTTTTCGCGCAGGTGCGATAACACCAGCAACCTAGCTGCTTCAGCTCCTCCTCCAAATCCAAATACGATCCGTTAAATATCCGAAATTCACCCGAGGCCCTCGGGACCCCGTCCGAATATACCAACAAGTTCCATAACATAACACGGACCTACTCGAGGCCTCAAATCATATCAAACAACACCAAAAGGATGAAACACACGTCAAATCAAAATCTATGAACTTTGAACTTTCAAATTCTATATCTTGCGCCGAAACATATCAAATCCATCCGTAATGACTTCAAATTTTGCACATAAGTCATAAATGACATAATGAAGCTATTCAAATTTTCAGAATAATATGTCGACCCTGATATCAAAAAGTCAACCCCCCACTCAAACTTTCCAAAATTAAATTTTCGGCATTTCAAGCCTAATTCCACTACGGACTTCCAAATAATTTTCCGGACACGCTCCTAAGTCCGAAATCACCATATGGAGCTACTGGAATCATCAAAATTAAATTCCGAAGTCGTTTACTCATAAGTCAATATCCGGTCAACTATTTCAACTTTTGCTTCCAACGTGAAAATTCATCCTTCCAAGCTAACTTTGAAATACCTTAAAACCAAAATCGATAATTCACATAAGTCATAATACATCGTAGGAAGTTATTTAAGACCTCAAATAGTTGAAAGGAGCGTAAATTCTCAAAACGACCGGTTGGGTCGTTACAATCTACCCCACTTAAATATACGTTCGTCCTCGAAAGTTCCATGAATTGTTTTCAAGCCACCAAATCACTATTCTATCTTATGATCTTGACAACACAATACAACTAAAAATCCTTAATTTAACCTTAGCCCAAAAACCTTGGAATTCAATTCTCAACTTTCAGAATTTCTTTTCAAGATACGAATCTTACATTTACACCTTGTATGAGTCTGAACAAGCTACATCGAGCTATAGCTATAATCATAGATACAATTTAAATAGAATATTAGACAACTCGCCCGCTCATAGAACCATTCATGATCACAGTTACTACTTGAAACCAACCAAGTACTAGCATCAAATCTCATATCGAACAAAACCTCATCCCCACACCTTCGTACACTGTTGATAATAAAAGAAACACGCAGAATATCGTAACCCCTTATCAGATCAACAAGTCATGGAGATCTCTCGCTCCAACTAGAACCATAATCACTTTCTAAGCCGTCTTTCAATATTATACTCCAGAATATACCGAAATTAAACCTGATAGTACCCATTCCATATCCAATGACTTTATATTACTAAACATAACTGTTCCACAGACATACCGCACCAATATAACTTGGAGCCACAACCAGTGCCATCCGTGCACCAATATGCAACATTCAAATGTACCCAGTCATGGAAAATGACTAAAATGAGAGAACTGCCCCACCAGATTAACATGTACCGCCACAACGAAACACTGAATATTCATTATACACCGTAGAACCATCACCTGATTCTAACACAAGGTTCATACCGTTACATAACTCTGATGCAATGCGTCACCCCATCCAAACGCTAGTCCATAATATATACCTCGAGCCATTCTGCTCAAAATCATAACCGCAGAGAGGCAAATGACAAAAATGCCACACAAAACCTGAAAGAACATAACCATTACGCAATCGATCATGCAATATACAAATGCTCAACACGCTCAAATTCCGCTATAAATCTCAAATAGAACCACACCATCTGTGCCCACAACCAATGAATCACAACTCCTCGTAGCATAAAGAAGTAACTCACAAATTATTTCAGAACAAAAATAAGTTCAAGATCAACCGAATAACACATCCCTTAACAATAGCAGTATGGAACCAATCATTCCGTCTCGGTGTAGAATACATATCTTAATTGGGCTTACCAATGGACCCCCAAATCAACTCGGGTTACCCACAAATAGATAAAATCCCTGCGAAAATTCATAATGACTGAATCACAATACATTATATCATTTGGTTAGCTTCGGCCACAACTTCACAGTCTACAACCATGAAACAATTTGCTCCTGTGAACTCCCAAATCTCCAAATCTATAAAACACGCGAATCACCATATTTGATTCCATCTCCACCGCCCGAATGCCTAACACCTCTTTCATACACGATCATCCCATGAGAAATACTTTAAAACTTCTTCCGTGCCACTTGGCAAATTTTGAATATCAGCAGTCTATCAACCATGTGAGTACCGCAATACTAATTAAACATCTGTAAGTCAAAATACAATGCGCCTTTTGAAATACACACCTTTCTGATACACCTAGTAGTAATTGTATGCATCTAGTCATTTGGAACCGCCCATGTTGTCTAAGAATTCATGATCATTCTGCCCAAACTTCGTTACCTTCCTTCAAGACTGAACTGCCACCTTGTACATGTAAATCTAACTTCCGCACAACACATAACATCTATCTTGCCATCACGTGAAAAGTACAAAAATCTCATTATCAACTCTCGTCACCAGCAAATTACATATCCAGTTAGTTAGAAACCTTTATCTTGCTTCCTTCCAAGAGGAAATCACTATACATAACACGTTTCTCACACCAGTAGAAAATATCTGGTTCCAACCATGGTAGAAACCATCAAGAACACTTTGAAATCCATCTGCACCAAACCCACGAATATTATCACCAAAACATTTGTAGAGTCTTACCGCATCATAATTACCCATATAAATACCACAACCGAAACACCCATTCTGAAAATACTTTTTTTGAGTCTAAGGTCGTTTTATTCGCCTTCCTGATACCAAAATATAAATCCATAATGATATACAAAAATACAACAAGTCTCGACACCATCTAACTTAAATCTCAGATTTTAGCCGCAAACAAATCCGCCAAAAATTCTCAATGGTTACATATAAATCTCGAATCTATTAAAACTTTCTCAAGAATTACCCCATCTGTTCAAATCCACATTACACCGCCCAAATGGGCCAAAAGACACGTGCCCCATTAGCACAACAACTATCAAAGAAGTAACTCTACTTTAATACCACCTATCAAATTCATACTCAGTGCGCACTACATCATTCACAAATAATAACTCGCTCATCCCACGATTTTTATATACTCATAAGTGAAATATAATCTGTATCCATGAATTTCCTTATTCGAGCCATCATCGATCTCAAATTTTGCAAGTCATAACTAACCCACCAGTATGCCTCAGCCCAAAAATAAACCTTTATATATAATCATGAAATTGAATTATCAATAGCAGGCTCCCCCACTTGGCTCAAATCCATAGATTAAAATATTCCATAACTCACAATACCAATACTCTCTTACTTCCATAAGACCACAGTCAGTCCAACGAAACTTCTTCCCAAGTTCATACAACGCCAACCATAAAAATACCTCAATCATCCGCTAAGATCGTATTCATCCTCTTAACACACAAGTCAACTTTCTCAACCAAATTCAGATTCAAACCTCCACCCATACACACTGTCGGCAGAAAAAAAAACTCTCTACTCACATCATAAGGAATACTCCCACGTAGATTTCTCCGCAGGGGATAATCCACCTGCTTAGACTCAATCTGGTATCTTGTTATACGCTTGCGCATTCACAATTACTATGCAATCACTTAGTCTATCTTAGTCTATCAAATCAATCCGGAATGACTTCAATTTTTGCACATAAGTCATAAATGACATAACGAAGCTATTCAAATTTTCAGAATAATATTTCGATCCCGGTATCAAAAAGTCAACCCCCCGGTCAAACTTTCAAAAATTAAATTTTCGGCATTTCAAGCCTAATTCAACTACGGACTTCCAAATAATTTTCCGAACACGCTCCTAAGTCCGAAATCACCAGATGGAGCTATTGGATTCATCAAAATTAAATTGCGAAGTCGTTTACTCATAAGTCAATATCCGGTCAACTATTTCAACTTAAGCTTCCAACATGAAAATTCATCCTTCCAAGCTAACTCCAAAATACCTTAAAACCAGAACCGACAATTCACATAAGTCATAATACCTCGTAAGAAGTTATTCAAGACTTCAAATAGTTGAAAGGAGCGTAAATGCTCAAAACGACTGGTCGGGTCGTTACAATATCACATATGCAGTTCACATGCTAATAATAAAACCATCATATTTTCCCCAGCACTTCGTGCCCACGTTTCATATCTCAACTGCATGGACAATTCACATGCCAATATCATCATTATTTACTCACGGCACCTCGTGCCCACATTTCTTTTCATAATCTGCCTGCCAATAGCCACAGACTCCCAATTTCAACATAAATCAGACTATTATCATTTTACCAACAACAAGACAAATTGTATAAGGTAGAAAAATAAACACAAGTTAAATCACAACATCATATAAAAATGACAAATGCAACCACTCCACATCATCACATATCATCCCTGACAATAGGCACCCTTATCTCTCCTATAGCCACCCTTATCACTCCTATAATAGCCTCCCTAATCCCTCTGCCCTGACAATATCAATAGCCACCCGTATCCCTCCTATAGCCACCCTTATCTCTACTATAGCCACCTTTATTACTCCGCTCAGACAATATCCCAACACACATAACAACAGTGAAATGCCACCCTTATACCCACATAATATCAACAGTGGAATGTCACCCTTATATCCTAAAAAAACTAACTCAACAATTTATACAGAATATTATCACGGTAACATAACAAAAATCAATTCATAACACAATTTTTCCAATGGCCACAACCAATTCCAAAGGTATAACAAATCAATTAATTTCACAACAAATAGCCGAAGGCTCCACACACTGTGTATAACACCTAAAAAAAAAATCAACCGAGATAGAAATTATTCAGCATAGGGCAACGCCTTCATTAATCCAAATTCTCAATAATTATCTAAACACCTCTTCTTAAGCTCATTTAAATAATTATATGCAGAGAAAAAATACATAATGAAATTAAATTCCAAGAAATATCAAACCATCAAACTCACGGAATTCACATAAATATACAAGTAACATTCACATCAAATCGTCATATAAAAACAAATTCAATAAATGCGAATTGAGGTATGGAAAATAGATGATTAAATATATGTCAACAATTATCCAATTTACTACACAATATGCCCAAGACTTTAACTCAGCAAATTTTTCACATATAAGTCCGAGTACATACTCGTCACCTCGCGTACACGGCTTTTAACATTTCACAAATGGCACATAAGACTCGATGCCTAAGGGGTAACTCCCCCACTCAATGTTAGGCAAGATACTTACCTTTTTGAAGTTATGCTGATTTTCCAAAATCGCCTCCTTGCTTGAATTGACCTCCAGACAGCTCAAATCTATCCAAATTAATTGTACAACTTCATTAAAATTCATCGAAAATAATTCCGGATAATAATACGCTGACTTAAAATTTTATTCCAAAAAATCAACAAAAGTTAACGCGGGGCTCGCCTCTCGGAACCCGACATAATTTTCATGAAATCCGAATACCCATTACGATACGAGTTCAAATTTCGATAACAACTCGACCTCCAAATCTTATATTTTTGTTTTTGGAAGATTTTGCAAAAATCTTGATTTCTTCCATTTAAATACGAATAAAATGATGAATATAACCATTGATTCATGAAATATAATCACTTCAGGATATATAACACTTATCCCAACCAAGCTTGTGAAAACTCCCTCCATAACAGCCCAAATCTGAGCTCCAAAAATTCCAAAACTAAAATGGCAAAAATGACCAAGTTCAATCCTTATGTTTCTGCCCAGTTTCGCACCTGCGGAGGGCTTCCATGCTTTTGCGTGCTCTCTTTTGCGAGAAAAATCATGCTTCTGCGAAAGTTTACTGCCCAATCGGCCCTCGCATTTGCGAGAATCGCAAGTGCGAGGCAGTGTCCGCTTCTGCGCGCATCGCCGCTTCTACAGTTGCCTTTGCGCTTCTGCGCTTGTGCTTCTACGCACCAGTTTCCGCTTCTGTGGCCTTCTCATATCCTCCTCTTTAGTCGCTTCAGCGAGAATCATCTCGCTTCTGCGATGGTCGCACCTGCGCCCATAATTCCACAGGTGCGATTCCAACATCTGCTACCATTTTCCAGCAGTTTCCTTCAAGTCCAATTTGCGCCGTTAACCTTTAGAATCCACCGGAGGCCCTCGGGTCCTTAACCAAATATACCAACATGTCCCAAAATACAATACAAACTTAGTTGAGTCTTCAAACCACGCCAAACAATGCCGAAATTACGAATCGCGTATGAATCGAATTATGAGTTTTCAAGTCTTTCAACTTCTATATTTTGCACCGAAACGTATCAAATAAATCCGGAATGACTTCAAATTTTACACACAAGTCATAAATGATGTAATGGGGCTATTCCAATTTCTGGAATTGAAATCCAACCTCGTTATCCAAAATTCAACCTTCGGTCGAACTTTCCAAAAATCTTCTATTTTCCAACTTTCGCCAAAATGTGTTGAATTGTCCTACGGACTTCCAAATCCAAATCCAAACATACGCCTAAGTCCGAAATCACCATACGAAACTATTGACATCATCAAAATTCCATTCTGGGTTCTTTTACTCAAAAGTTAACTCTCTGGTCAACTCTTTCAATTTAATCTTCTAAATAAAAATTATTCTTTTAATTTAATTCCGAAACTTTTGAAAATCAAACTCGACCACACCCGCGGGTCATAATGCATATTACGAAGCTGATCGAGACCTTAAGTCACTGAACGGGGTGTTAATTGTTAAAACAACAAGTCGGGTCATTACATTCTTCCCCTTTTAAACATACGTTCGTCCTCGAACGTGCCAAGAATCTTTCTGATGACATTAAATTACTGAGTGCATTATTTCACACATACTCACGGGTGATTCTACATCACCGTAAATTTAACAGGGGTCCGAAAATATCACCTCAGTGGAGATTATTTCTTTTATTCACACTTATAAGCCTTTAGGTCAATTCTTTAACACTCTTAATAAATTTTGAATTCCTGACATCAATATACGGTATTAGTCTCAATCAGATGTAGCAATTTGTGCCTACGCACACATCATACATATGTCCATGACCAAATCTCTGGTCATAATAGCTGTTTATAATTAATTTTAACAGCATCTTCAATTGATCTCATATTCACCAAAATCTCATTTCAACTTTTCGTAACACTGACAGCAACACGCGAGGCATGAATACCTCATAATTATTTACCCGAATTAACGAGTCACATTTAACACCGCCTGGGCACCTACCTTATAGGTTAAAACACAATGTTTACAGCATGAATATGGCTAAATATATACAGAAAAATATACAAGAATTATCAAATAAGCCAAACAGGCACGACTCCCTATTTATACTATAGTATAAATTTAATTTCACAAAGGGAGAATTTAAACTCATAAAAAATTTCACCACAAGGACCTCGTCCTTATATTACTTCCACTGCGTCTTGTAGCTCGTTTAAATATTTCACATCATATATAAAAAAGAAATGCAAGGATCTCGTCCTCAACTCTGAGTCACAAGTATTTTGCACATTGTGCCAACTAAAATTTTTCAATTTCATTCTTTCTTCTTTTCAATAAATGTCGTAACCAATTTAATCCACACATAATGAACCCTCATCTCGGTAGGGCACATAATTAATAAAAATTGAATTCAATTATTCCGAAATAACATCAAAACCCACTGTGTGATTAATAAAAGTCACATTTGGACTTATAGCCCTCAATGGTGTACACAAATAAAAATGATAGACATGGGCTAACATCATCAACCCACCCAATAGGGATAAACATGTAAGTAGGTCACAAAATTACGAAGCTCACCCATAAGCAGATCGTAATAGGAGGACTCACCTCAATATTCCGAACCGAATCAAATTAAAGAAAAATACCCTTTTTTTATAATAAATCAGGATCATACCTATAACGACACTCTCTGGTGTACTGGCCTCCGCCATACCATAGCAAATATATCAACAGGCAGGGTCTCCCCCTCTAGGGCGCCATCTACCTGTCTGTCCTCCACCTCTAACTAGCTGTGTACGTGGAGTAGTAACTACATTGGGGCCCATAGCCTGAGTGTTCTGATGAAATCCACCTCTCTTAAGTCTGGGACAATCTCTCATGATATGTCTAGTATCACCGCACTCATAACAACCCCTCTGAGGTCGCGGCTGCTCGTACTGAGTCTGTGCCGGATAACTGGAATAATCACTGTAAGAATCTCGTGTCGGTGGTGCACTATAAGAACTTATTGGAGCACCCCGAGTAATTAGATGTGCGGACTGAGCTGGTCGACTGCTCGAGACTTCGCCATAATGGGTCATAGCTGAAGAGTAAAATTCATTGAATCCTCTAGAGCTTCGAGACCTTTTGGTCTCCTTAGACTCTTTTTCCTCACTTAGAACACCCTCAATCCTCCTCGCAATCTCCACTACTTGTTGAAATGGAGTATCAATTTACAACTATCGAGCCATGCATATTTTAAGATCATAATCAAACCCCTCAATGAATCTGTGAACTCACTCTCTAACTGTAGGAACTAAGATAGGTACATGACGAGATAATTCACTGAACCTAATAGCATATTCTGACACTGTCATAGTGCCCTAACGCAACCGTAATGACCCGACCAGTCGTTTTGAGCTCTAGAGTTTTGTTCAGTGGTTTGAGTCCATGAGAAACTTCACTTCAGGTATTATGACTTGTACGCATGGTCGGAATTGAAATTTCGGAAGTTCAGAGCTGATTTGAAAAGAAAATTCTCATTTCGGAAGCTTTAAGTTAAAAGAATTGACTAAGATTGGATTTTTGAGTAAACGATCTCGGAATCGGGATTTTAAGGTTCTAACAGGTTCGTATGATTAATTCGGACTTGGGAGTATGTCCATATTGGGTTTTGGATGACCCGGGAGCGTTTCGGCGCCTATTATGGAAGTTGGCATTTTGGAAAAATTTCATAAATTTGGGTTGAAGTGCATTTCAATGTTATCAATGTATGTGTGGGATTTCGAGTCTGGGAATAGCTCCGTATGGTGATTCTGGTATTGGGAGCGCATCTGGAAGCGGATTTGGAGGTCCGTAGGTCATTTTGGATTCATTTGGCTAAAGCAAGAAATTTGAAGGCTTTTGAGAAGTTTGACCGTAAGTGGACTTTTTGGTATCGGGATCTAAATATGATTCCGAAAGTTGGAGTAGGTCCGAAATGCCAAATGTGACTTGTGTGATAAATTTGAGGTCAATCGGACGTGATTTGATAGGTCACGGCATCAATTGTAGAAGTTTGGAATTTCAAAGTTCATTAAGTTCGAATTAGAGGGTGATTTATGATTTCGATGTTGTTTGATATGACTTGAGGCCTCAAGCAGGTCTGTGTTATGTTATTGGACTGGTTGGTGTGATTGGACTTGAGGCCTCAAGCAGGACGGGTGAGTTTCTGAGTAGCTTCGCAGTGTTTTGTTAAGAAGTTGGATTGATGGTTCTGGTGTGATCGCATTTGCGATGTAATGGTCGCAAAAGCAAACATCGCAATTGCGAGGAGGAGTCCACATTTGCGAAGGGTGGGAATTTTCTAAGGGGTTCGTATTTGCGAATAATTTATAGCTTTTGCGGACCTATCCCCTTTGCATTTGCAAAGATCTTTGTCGCAATTGCGACCTGGGTAGGGACAGCTTGGCTTCGCATTTGCGATGCATTTTTCGCAAATGCGACCATCTCATTTGCGAGCCAGATGTCACAAATGCGTTATCTGTAACTGGAGCCAAGGGCTTTTATTCCGAGTTAGCATATTTCCCTCATTTCCGACTTGGACTTAGGTGATTTGTGAGAGCATTTTGAGAGGGAGTTCCATCACCATCAAGAGGTAAGTGATTTCTTCTAGTTGTGAGTTAAATGCAAGGTTTATATATTGATTTAGACATGAAAATTTGTAGAAATTTGGGATTTCTAAGAAAAACCTAGAAGTTGGTATTCTTAGATTTTGATCACAAATTTGGGCATGAAATTGAGAATAAATTATATATTTGAATTCGTGAGGCTATGGGTAATGGTTATCTTCGAAAATTTTCGAAATCCGGGCATGTGGGCCCGAGGGTGATTTTATCAATTTTTCGAACGGAGTTGGAAATGTTTATAAAATGATTAATTCAGAGTATTAGAGTATATTTTGATTCGGTTGCATCATATTTGACTAGTTTTGGAGCGACGAGCATTAGTTGAAATTGTCGGAGCGGCCTTGGAGCCGGTTATGGAATGGCGGAGCAAGGTAAGTCTCCTTTCTAACCTTGTAAGAGGGAATTTATCCCATAAGTGAAATAAATCACTGTGTGCTCCTATTTGTGGGGGCTATGTACGCACGGTGTGACGAGAGTCCGTGTGTAGCTACTAATATGCTTAAGTTCGGGTAGTCTAGGACCCAAAAGCACGCTTTACTTGTAATACTTTCCACCTTGTTGTCAATTTAAAGTGCTTCAATCATATCGAACTTTGTTAATAAATTTCTAAAAGGCTAGACATCATTTTCTTGACTTTTAAAAGAGAAATTTGCCTTTTTCCTTGGATAATTGCCCCTTGATGAATTCTTGATTGATTATTTGAATGTGTTATCTTTTGTGGAATGGACCTCGGTAGATTAAATAGATGCATCTATGGTTTGCGCCATTCAACCCTTCGAAAGTGCACAATTTAAATAATTATTGGATCGGGCCGTACGACCTCGGTATGACTTACAGATGCTTGTATTGCTTGCCTTGAAATTTATAAATAACGATATTTCCTCCCTGGTCTGAGATAAACTGATAATTTGATATGGCCTCATTGACCGGAGATATAATCGTTAAATAGTGGGAAATAAAGTTTTGAGATTCCTTAATTATGAAAGAACTATTTAATTACTTCAGAATAATGGGCTTGCAACCGTATTAATTAATCCATGTATAATTTAATGATATTATTCCATTTATTTATAGCCCATAGTAAATGTCGAAGTCGACCCCTCGTCACTACTTCTTCAGGGTTAGGCGGGATACTTACTGGGTACGCGTTGATTTACGTACTCATACTACACTTGCTGCACATTTTTGTGCATGTACATATATGTTTAGCGGCCTTGTGGGCGCAGAAGCGCGATTATGGCGGGGACTTAGGGGAGCTGTATTCTGTACGACGCTCCGCATCCAGTAGAGTCTCCTTCAGAGTATTGTACTTTCCTTCCTGTCCAAATTTGTATTCCGGACAGTTACTGTATTTTATTTTAAATTCCTAGAAAAGGCTCATGCACTTGTGACGCCGGGTTCTGAGATGATTATGGGATGTTCAGTATTGAAATTGGAAAACATTGTTATTTATTCTGTAAATACATCTTTTACTTGATAAATTGAAGTGAACTACCAATTTAGAAAATGTTAAAATAAGAATTTAATTGACTATTTAGTGTTGTCTTGCCTAACAATGGTGTCCGGCACCATCACGACCTTTAATAGATATTGGGTCGTGACAACATGGTATGAGAGCACTAGGTTCACTTAGGTATCACGAGTCATGAGCAAGTCTAGTAAAGTCTTTCGGATCGGTACGTAGACGTCTGTACTTATATTTGAGAGGCTATAGGGCTGTTAGAAGTACTTCCCTTCTTGATTCCTCATCGTGCAATTTGATTCCTTTGAAGCTTTTTCCTTCATTTCCTTCCCAATCATTCTTATGTAAAGTGAAGCGCTTGCTATCAATCGAGAATTGAGGAATTTTAATGGTACTAGAGATGTGGTGCGGGATGTTTCTCCCTGCGTAGTCGATTGGGCTATTGTCAACGCCATGTGGAAGGATATTCTGTCATTTTAGCTCAGTAGTTATACTTCTGAGAGCTTTGAGTCTATGCACAGGTTGCTATAATACTCATGAGTTGTTATCGCACAGTATTGATGTGATGGTAGGATGCTTGCCTATGTATTAGTGTAGTGAATGACTTGAAAGAAGATTTACTTTGTGCATGATTCAGAGACTTAGTATTTTACTTCCGACGGAGGAAAGGCAATCGAACCAAGAATGTCCAGATTTGGATTGATGGAGTAACGAGGCTTGGTATTTTTGAGCGTAGTAGAGTTCTCAAATTGTGATGTGGTGTCATCGTCCTTGTTGAACGCGTTAAGGTTCGCCGATGTTATGGCCTTCTTTAATTTTCTTTTGGGGCAGGGTACTGTGAAATGGTGCTGGAGATGCGTTTGTCATAAATAACAGAGTGTAGTGGTTTCAGAATCGGATTGGTACTTCTAGTATTGATGGCTCGAGAAAGAGGACTTTCTAAGAGGTTTAAAGTTAGTAGCGATCTGTTGGTTCAAGTTCTCCATAGGTAGATTTTGATTAAAGGCAACAACTGGGCAGCGAAGAATGAGGAAAGGCATGTGGGAGGTCCCTTGTAGTGGATAAACTTATAGAAGGCCAAGTGTGAGAAACAGGAGTCAGGTAGTTACTTAAAGGAGTGAGTTTGACCAAAGTGGGAGAGTGGCAGAGTAGCACGTGGGTTCTGTTATAGGATAGCTACACATACTGAGGAAAGTTTAGAGTGATTTGGGAATTGTGGTGGACGGTGATTGGGTCTATGGACTTAATTTGAGATATTGGCTATTATATGGCGGGAGATTGGATACGACAGAAAAGATTTGCTTGATATGAAGAATGTTACAACATGACTTTGGATTGGAATGTATTGTTGCACCTTTAGTTGACATCCATGAGGAGTGAACGGACTGGCGGAGCTGGTGAATGAGCCCTGACTCAGGATGGTCTGCTGATTTCGTAGTAATTATACCAGTGCAGTGAAGTTGGAATATGTCGGCATGAAATTTCCACAGGTGGGTTATCTCCTGTGAGCAGGTTAGCGGTCACGTGGTGTTGACGAAGCTTCTGCAAAGCATTCTACTGGCTACCCGGTAAGAGATTTAATATGTAAATATGGCTAGTGGTTCAGAGTGTTTATTAAAGGTTAATGGAAGGATTTCGAGGAATTTGGCGGGTTGATTGTGCTAGATCACGTCAATAAAGGAATAATCTTGGTGGGTTTCAGGTTTATGCAATAGTAGCTTCAAGCTAAGTGAGAGAGTTCCACCGCCTACCGTTGGATTGCATGGTCGTCTATTTGTAAGATTTCTGGTTATCGTCATATTGATGGGTTATTACGACTAAGGAAAGATAACATCAGTAGTAATTTGAGCAAGCGATTTGAGGAATGTGTTCTATAGTTGGCCTTACCGATTCATGCTCAGGCTTTGGGAAGACTCAGGAATTTTTGCTTCGTGTAGAGGCGAGTTACAAGGAAGATGATTTGTCTAGGTGCTTCTTTGAAAGGGTGCTCATGTGCTAGCAGAACCTTGGAGTTGATTATATTCAGGACCAAGTTAGAGTGGGTGACTCCCAATAACGGTCCTAGTAAATTCAAAAGTTAAGATGTGGTGTCTAAGGATTTTGAGTCCATAGTATGGTTTAATATCGAGCTTTTACAACGGATTATGATAAAAGTGACTTGGAGTGTTCTATGTTATCTTTGGTATGCGGTGTAGCAATGGAAGAATGGGAGAAAATAACTTCGGAATCGTAAAGGAAATATTAGAATGGGTGTACCAGTTGAAGATGCAAATGTGCGCACAAGGAGGGTGTGAGATGGTTCGTGGGTTTTGGGGACAATGTGGTCTCGTGAGATGGGGTCATTCAGGATGAGTGCAAATTGAGTTAGTTATATTGATAAGGGAGTTGTTGTTAGTTCTAAGGAATATCCAGAGTAAACTAGGAGAAGTCGGGTTTGGTTAGCAATGGTTGAATCGACATAATGATGGCAATGATTAGATCCTTCAGCGTGTTGGGTTATTCATGTGATTTATGACGGTACGTGTGAGGTTTGACGGTTTCCATAACTGATCTTATTCGGAGGCTTTCGTGTATAATAGCTTGTTATGTGCAGATGGATCCCGAAAGGGTTATGGTGGTTTAGACCACTACTTGAGATTGGTATTTCTAAAGATATGAGGATTCAGTCGCGTGTTGAGATGGTTCTCTTGGATTGAGTTAAGTAAAAGGGTTCTATGTGGTGAAGTGTTACCATATTAGTTGTTCGGAGGTTAAGATGAAATTCTTGTACTCTTGTGCATTGGCAGGATTAAGTGCAGTGATCGGCATGGAATTCGGAAGTTGAGGATCAAGGTTGTAGTTTAGTGTCGACAAGAATGTCAAGAGCTCGGATGAGCAGGAAAGGATTTAGATAGTTAGAGTAAGATGTTATTGTCTTTGGCGCCACCTGAGATCGGTACCTAGTGTGAAGAGGCATTATGTGGATTCTTGAATTTGCTTTACATCGATTGGTGTGGCCGGTAGTATGAATGTACAGACTTGTTACCTGGTGCGGAAGGTCATGGGAGCATATCCCACGGGAAAATTGTATAAGTGTGACATGTAGTCACTTGGTTGATTGAAAAATGGAAACCAAGTATGAAGATTTTAGTAATATCGCGAATTTTGAATTTATGCCTGGAGGGTGCTCGGTTCATTTGGTTTTGGACTGTGGAAGTTTGTTCCGGTTATAATGGTTATTCTTATGTGTTATGGGAAAAAAGGGGGTATTATGGATCCCTGAAAGGTTATTAGCCTAGTACGGTGAGATCAGAATCGGCTTGAGGTCTGTGGATAGATTTAAATATGAATATGGGCTCTATGTTAGGCCAGATGAGTTCATTTCAGCATAGCGCTCCCTTATGGAGGAGTATTCGGATGTTGGACGTCATTTTGTCGACGGCTATTTCATGTAATACTATATTATCCCGTGTGAGTTGTGAAACAGCTTGTTAATTTCATGTGTGTTGAGGTTCCGCGTAGCGATGGTGTTATGTTAGCAGGATAGCTCTCGAGATTCAGATCATATATCTCACCTTAGTTGTGCTTGAGTTTTGTAGCATATGGCGCTGTCGGTCCTCCCCATAGATGGTATTATGCACTTAGCGTGCTTGTGTCCGATATTCGCATATTTTGTAGTAATGAGAATTCTAGCTCGGTAAGTATATCCTTATATAGATTTTATTTTCAGATAGGGTTGCGCGCCGCAATAGTTTGAAATTGAGTACAGTCCCCCATATTCTATTTTATGTGTTTTGTGTCCCATTTTCTGAGGAAGGTTCATAACACTTTTCGGTTGTCTAATTAGTTACGCGGGTTGAGTAATCCTTTCCAGAGATTCATTTTCCTTATGTATCACGTTCGAGTTTGTAGCTTATTGGCACATCGCGGCAGCATATGAGACTTTTTGTCATGTTTGGGGTGGCTTGTTGCCTGAGCGGCTTATACTGGGTGAGACGAGATTTTGGATCTGGGATCAGTGCGATCGGATTATATGAAGTATATTAAAGAGAAATTACCATTATTTGGTTCATAATGAGGTGATGATTCTAGTCAAGAGGGGAGATTCAATGGTTTGATAACTCGACAGTTGGTTACGAATTTCTACACATCTTTTCCGTTATGGTGGTATTGCAAGAGTTGGAGCAATACTTTATTATGCCATGAGGTGCATTGTGTGCATCGAGTTCGTGAAATTTCGGCAATTATGATCAGAGAAAGTTATTATGGTCATGTGAATATTGCGGTGCATGGTGTGAATTCAGCAAAGGTATGCAGTCATGTTCTAGTACATCGTGTGGTGATTGATACGGTGTTTGTCTGTTGGAAGCAAGCCTGGCAGAGAATTTCGGATGTTGGAACTGGGCTCTAAGGCTTATTTTCGTAAATAAAAGAGAATATATTCAGATTTGATCAAGCTAATGTGCTCAACTGAGTTGTGGTAGCACGGGTAGGTGCACGAAGTGTTAAACAGTGATTTCGGACAACTCCAGCACAGTTCTTAGCATGTTCGAGGACGAACGTATGTTTAAGTGGGAGAGAATGTAACGACCCGATCGGTCGTTCTGAGCTCTAGCACGTCGTTCAGCAGTTTAAGGCCATGAGCAATTTCACTTCAGGTATTATGACTTGTACGCGTGGCCCGGAATTGAAATTTTGGAAGTTCAGAGTTGATTTGAAAAAGAAAAATCTTATTTCGGAAGCTTTAAGTTGAAAGAATTGACTAAGGTTGGATTTTTGAGTAAACGAAATCGGAATCGAGATTTGAAGGTTCCAACAGGTCGTATGATGAATTTGGACTTGGGCGTATGTCCGGATCGGTTTTTGGATTACCCGGGAGCGTTTCAGCACCTATTGTGGAAGTTGGAATTTTGGAAGAATTTCATAAATTTGGGTTGAAGTGCATTACCATGTTATCAATGCCCGTTTGGGATTCCGAGTCTAGGAATAGCTCCGTATGGTGATTCTGGTATTGGGAGCCCGTCCGGAAGCGGATTCAGAGGTCCGTAGGTCATTTTTAAGTCATTTGGCTAAAGGTAGAAATTTGAAGGTTTTTGAGAAGTTTGACCGGAAGTGGACTTTTTGATATCGGGGTCGGAATCCAATTCTAGAATTTGGAGTAGGTCCGTATTGTCAAATGTGACTTGTGTGCAAAATTTGAGGTCAATCGGACGTGATTTGATAGGTCTACGCATCGATTGCAGAAGTTTGGAATTTCAAAATTCATTAAGTCCAAATTGGAGGGGTGATTCGTGATTTCGATATTGTTTGATGTGATTTGAGACCTCGAGAAGGTCCGTGTTATGTTATTGGACTGGTTGGTAAGATTGGACGGGGTCCCGGGGGCCTCAGGTGAGTTTCGGAGTGGCTTCAGAGTGTTTTGTTAAGAAGTTGGATTGCTAGTTCTAGTGCGATCGCATTTGCGGTGTAATGGTCACAAATGCAAACATTCCAACTGCAAGGAGGGGTTCGGATTTGCGAAGGATGGGGATTTTCTGAGGTGTTCGCATTTGCGAACAATTTGTCACTTTTGCGGACCGGTCCCCTTCGCATTTGTGAAGATCTTGGTCGCAATGGACTTATGCGATTTTTGAGAGCATTTTGAGAGGGGGTTCCATGACCATCAAAATGTACGTGATTTCTTCTAGTTTTGAGTTAAATAAAAGGTTTATATATGGATTTAGACATGAAAATTTGTAGAAATTTGGGATTTTGAAGAAAAACCTAGAAATTGGTACTCTTGGATTTTGATCACGAATTTGGACATGAAATTGAGAATAAATTATATATTTGAGATCGTGAGACTATGGGTAATGATTATCTTTGAAATTTTTTGGAATCCGGGCACGTGGGCCTAAGGGTGATTTTATCAACTTTACGAATAGAGTTGGAAATCTTTTATAAAATGATTAATTATGAGTATTAGAGTATACTTTGATTCGGTTGCATCATATTTGTCTAGTTTTGGCGCGACGAGCATCAATTGAAATTGTCGGAGCGTCCTTGGAGTCGGTTATGAAATTTTTGAGCAAGGTAAGTCTCTTTTCTAACCTTGTAAAAGGGAATTTACCCCATAGATGAAATAAATCACTGTGTGCTCCTATTTGTGAGGGCTACATACGCACGAGGTGACAAGAGTCTGTGCGTAGCTACTATTATGCCTAAGTTCGGGTAGTCTAGGACCCAAAAGAATGCTTTAATTGTAATATTTGAAATCTATTGTCAATTTAAAATGCTTAAGTCATATCGAACTATGTTAATAAATTTCTAAAAGGCTAGACATCATTTTCTTGACTTTTAAAAGAGAAATTTGCCTTTTTCCTTTGATAATAGCCCCTTGATGAATTGTTGATTGATTATTTGAATGAGTTATCTTTTGTGGAACGGGTCGAACGCGTCGGTAGATTAAATAGATGCATCTATGGTTCACGCCATTCAACCCTCTGGAAGTGCACAATTTAAATAATTATTGGATCGGGCCGTACGACCTCGACATGACTTGCGCATGCTTGTATTGCTTTCCTTGAAATTTATAAATAACGATATTGCCTCCCTGGACTGAGATAAACTGATAATTTGATATGGCCTCATTGGCCGGAGATATAATCTTTAAATAGTGGTAGATAAAATTTGGAGATTCCTTAATTATGAAAGAACTATTTGCTTACTTCAGAATAATGGGCTTGCAGCCGTATCAATTAATCCATGTCTAATTTAATGATATTATTCCATTTATTTATAGCCCATAGTAAGTGCTGAAGTCGACCCCTCGTCACTACTTCTTCGGGGTTAGGCGGAAAACTTACTAGGTACGCGTTGATTTACGTACTCATACTACACTTGCTGCACAGTTTTGTGCAGGTACACATATGTTTAGCGGCCTTGTGGGCGTAGAGGCGCGATTATGGCAGGGACTTAGGGGAGCTGCATTCTATACGACGCTCCACAGCCAACAGAGTCTCCTTCAGAGTATTGTACTTTCCTTCATGTCCAAATTTGTATTCCGGACAGTTACTGTATTTTATTTTAAATTCCTAGAAACGGCTCATGCACTTGTGACACCAGGTTCTAGGATGATTATGGGATGTTCAGTAATGAAATTGAAAAACATTGTTATTTATTCTGTAAATCATATTTGACTAGTTTTGGCGCGAAGAGCATCAATTGAAATTGTCGGAGCGTCCTTGGAGTCGGTTATGAAATTTTGGAGCAAGGTAAGTCTCCTTTCCAACCTTGTAAAAGGGAATTTACCCCATAGATGAAATAAATCACTATGTGCTCCTATTTGTGAGGGCTACATACGCACGAGGTGACAAGAGTCCATGCGTAGCTACTATTATGCCTAAGTTCGGGTAGCCTAGGACCCAAAAGAATGCTTTAATTGTAATATTTGAAATCTATTGTCAATTTAAAATGCTTAAGTCATATCGAACTGTGTTAATAAATTTCTAAAAGGCTAGACATCGTTTTCTTGACTTTTAAAAGAGAAATTTGCCTTTTTCCTTGGATAATTGCCCCTTGATGAATTGTTGATTGATTATTTGAATGAGTTATCTTTTGTGGAACGGTTCGAACGCGTCGGTAGATTAAATAGATGCATCTATGGTTCACGCCATTCAACCCTCTAGAAGTGCACAATTTAAATAATTATTGGATCGGGCCATACGACCTCGACATGACTTGCGCATGCTTGTATTGCTTTCCTTGAAATTTATAAATAACGATATTGCCTCCCTGGTCTGAGATAAACTGATAATTTGATATGGCCTCATTGGCCGGAGATATAATCTTTAAATAGTGGTAGATAAAATTTGGAGATTCCTTAATTATGAAAGAACTATTTGCTTACTTCAGAATAATGGGCTTGCAGCCGTATCAATTAATCCATGTCTAATTTAATGATATTATTCCATTTATTTATAGCCCATAGTAAGTGCTGAAGTCGACCCCTCGTCACTACTTCTTCGGGGTTAGGCGGGAAACTTACTAGGTACGCGTTGATTTACGTACTCATACTACACTTGCTGCACAGTTTTGTGCAGGTACACATATGTTTAGCGGCCTTGTGGGCGCAGAGGCACGATTATGGCAGGGACTTAGGGGAGCTGCATTCTATACGACGCTCCACAGCCAACAGAGTCTCCTTCAGAGTATTGTACTTTCCTTCATGTCCAAATTTGTATTCCGGACAGTTACTGTATTTTATTTTAAATTCCTAGAAACGGCTCATGCACTTGTGACACCAGGTTCTGGGATGATTATGGGATGTTCAGTAATGAAATTGAAAAACATTGTTATTTATTCTGTAAATCGTATTTGACTAGTTTTGGCGCGACGAGCATCAATTGAAATTATCGGAGCGTCCTTGGAGTCGGTTATGAAATTTTGGAGCAAGGTAAGTCTCCTTTCCAACCTTGTAAAAGGGAATTTACCCCATAGATGAAATAAATCACTGTGTGCTCCTATTTGTGAGGGTTACATACGCACGAGGTGACAAGAGTCCGTGCGTAGCTACTATTATGCCTAAGTTCGGGTAGCCTAGGACCCAAAAGAATGCTTTAATTGTAATATTTGAAATCTATTGTCAATTTAAAATGCTTAAGTCATATCGAACTGTGTTAATAAATTTCTAAAAGGCTAGACATCGTTTTCTTGACTTTTAAAAGAGAAATTTGCCTTTTTCCTTGGATAATTGCCCCTTGATGAATTGTTGATTGATTATTTGAATGAGTTATCTTTTGTGGAACGGGTCGAACGCGTCGGTAGATTAAATAGATGCATCTATGGTTCACGCCATTCAACCCTCTGGAAGTGCACAATTTAAATAATTATTGGATCGGGCCGTACGACCTCGACATGACTTGCGCATGCTTGTATTGCTTTCCTTGAAATTTATAAATAACGATATTGCCTCCCTGGTCTGAGATAAACTGATAATTTGATATGGCCTCATTGGCCGGAGATATAATCTTTAAATAGTGGTAGATAAAATTTGGAGATTCCTTAATTATGAAAGAACTATTTGCTTACTTCAGAATAATGGGCTTGCAGCCGTATCAATTAATCCATGTCTAATTTAATGATATTATTCCATTTATTTATAGCCCATAGTAAGTGCTGAAGTCGACCCCTCGTCACTACTTCTTCGGGGTTAGGCGGGAAACTTACTAGGTACGCGTTGATTTACGTACTCATACTACACTTGCTGCACAGTTTTGTGCAGGTACACATATGTTTAGCGGCCTTGTGGGCGCAGAGGCACGATTATGGCAGGGACTTAGGGGAGCTGCATTCTATACGACGCTCCACAGCCAACAGAGTCTCCTTCAGAGTATTGTACTTTCCTTCATGTCCAAATTTGTATTCCGGACAGTTACTGTATTTTATTTTAAATTCCTAGAAACGGCTCATGCACTTGTGACACCAGGTTCTGGGATGATTATGGGATGTTCAGTAATGAAATTGAAAAACATTGTTATTTATTCTGTAAATACATCTTTTACTTGATAAATTGAAGTGAATTTACGATTTGAAAAATATTAAAATGCGAATTTTAATTGACTATTTAGTGTTGGCTTACCTGACAGTGGTGTTCGCTACCATCACGACCTTTAACGGATATTGGATCATGACAGCAACCATTCAAAATCTATGCTCGATGCATCCCGGAGAGTTTGGGGAACAAACTCTTTAAAAAATATTTCTGAAAATTGAGCCCAAGTTTGTTGTATTGCATCGGCTGGTCTACCTTCTTTGTAAACTTGCCACAACTGATACGTTGCGTCTGACAGGCTGAAATTTAGTAAAGGCAACACCGCTCACTTCCACAATACCCATGGTGCAGAGAATACAGTGACATTTTTCTATAAATCCTTGGGTATCCTCTAAAGCCGTGCCACTGAAAGCAGGTGGACTGTACCTCTTAAATCTCTCAAGTCTCTTTTGTTCTTCTTCTGATGCCCCTGGCCAGACCTCAGGCTGAACCAGAATAACAGGTCTTACCGATACGTTGGGCGCCATCACGGCCTATAGGGGAAATTGGGTGTGACAACTTTTGTGTCGTACTTCTTTATTTTTCGTCATAGTTTTTAGTTTTGGATATCAAAGTCTTTTACATTGATGTATTATTATGTTTAAATTGTATACCTATAGAGATTAATGGTTTGTGTTATTTCAACTAATGTTAGTATAACAATATTAATTTTCAGCTATTAGAAATATTTTGTACATTTTTCTAAGATATTGCCAGTATTTCGCGCAGCGTAATGGAATCAAATTTGGAAAAACAATGTATCCCAATAAATAACCTTAAACCTTATGATGTTGAATGGGTAATTAAGGTATTGGTTATTCAAAGAGGACCACTAATAAAATAAAAGAACGACAAAGGAGAGGGTTCGTGATGAGCACAAAACACAATACAAAATTATTGCTCGTTTGTCAAAGAAACTATAGTATAAGTATTATCAACACATGGATTGGATTTAAATAGTGTTCGAATAATATTCAGTTGATTACTATCTAGAATAATTAACACTTGATTTGATGATTATCAACTACGATTAACTAATAAAAATTAAGCAATTTACAATTGATTACAAAATACATCAGATGAGCAACGAAGAAACATCAATGAGAGAAATAATGGTAATTGGCTAGATAGGTGCAAGATAATTGACTCGGATCTAGTTCTTGAGTTAGATCACTCTATAATACTGTGGATTCTCACGAATTCAATAGATAACTAGACTACACTTGAAGTTAATGCTACTCTTTTGATTAAACGTCAATTTCAGTAATTAATCCAATTGAAGTGGGGTGAACAATTGCAATGAATAAAATAATGGTTATGGTCTAAAGGGTAACTTCTCACGAATATTTTCCTATTTTCTAGTTCGATTAACAATTCAAGAGGTTCTTTTGATTACCTATTTGAATCACGAATTTAAACTAGAGCATAAGAGGTAAATAAATTCAATATCAAGCTCCTATTTCGATTAAGCAAAATAAGAAATAACTCCACAGTACGAATTAAAACTCCAATAATTATCAAGAATCGAATCCCTAATCAAGTTATAAAAACACCGCATTTGTCAACACCCTAATGAAAATTACTTTATAACTATGGAAAAAGTCATCTCAATAAGGTTTAACAAAAAAGAAAACATCAATTCTAATGATTCGATACGAACTCTCGTATTGCACCGATCGTTGGTTGATATCTTGATGAATTCATGTGTCTTTTGCCTAGTTGCTTCTCCAACTTTCGTAGGTCAAAAGTCCCTTCAAAAATGTATCTTGGTGTATTTATACCATATAGGAATGGGCCAGAACGAAACTACCGTTTCCTAGGCGAAACAGGAAATAATTCTAACAAACTTGTACATGCGTGCTTGTGAGGATCTTCAAAGAGCAGACTTTTTGTAAAGCAGCAACTTTTACACAGCCGCGCCGCGCCATGTGTGCAGCAGTGTTATTTTCTCAGAGTAATTCTTTTTATCCACGTTTTCACATTCGGACTTGATCATCGACCCCCGAATGTGATCCCGGTTTAATTTCTTGGGCTTCTACTCGGACTTCAAAGCTCCAAATTGTTCGATTTAGCTCCAAATTAACTTTTTAACTCGGAATCAATTTCTACAATGTATAAAGCACGTAATAAGTGTAATTAACTATCATTTAAGCTCAAACACACATAAAATGCAGTAATTAGAGTGCAATACTACCATCAATTTGCGTTGGCATTTGACATTTCTTGACGAAGAGGTAGGCCTCTTTTGTATATTTATTTTGATATAATTTTTTACTTATTCGTATTATTTTTAATTAATCTAAGTTATGTTTATATTAATTTATAGGGGAAACAAATTCAGGCACTATTCAATTAAAATGTTGAAGATTGGAAAAAATTATTTCAACGGAATAAAAGCTATTACACTATAAATGGTCGCGTGAAGGCTACTCATTCTACCAATTATCTGGGCACAAGGAGTTGCAAATATGTTTTAGAAATTATACTACAGTTACGAAATGCACCAACCACTTTTCGACCACATAATTTTCGAATAATTTTTTATCTTTAGAAGAGGCAACAAAATCCACTATCAGAAAATTATTTGGTAATTTTCTTCTCGCTATCTTTTGATAATACATTGGATATTCTTATTTTAATGTATGTAAGTATTTCACATTAATTCCTTTAATAGTTACTTTGTAACAAACATGTGATTTGTCTTAATACTTTTCACAGACGTAATGTAATGACCCAACCTGACATTTTGCTTTCTAGAACCCCGTTTTCCTAATTTAGACTACCCGTATGTGCGTTTACTAGTTTATAACTTGTGGGGATGTGTAACGATCCGACCGATCATTTTGGTAATTAGCGCCCCATTTGACAGCTTAAGGTCTCGAGAAGCATCTTAATGTGCATTATGACTTACGTATGTGGTCGAGATTGGTTTTCAGATGATTCAAGAATAATTGAAAGAACAATTTTTATTGTTGAAGCTTAAATGAAAAGAGTTGACCGGAGTTTGACCTTTGAGGAAATGACTCTAGAATGGAATTTTCATAGTTTCAATAGCTTTGTATGGTGATGTTGGACTAAGGCGTGCATCCGGATTTGGATTTGAAGGTCTGTAGGGTAATTTGATGCATATTGGCAAAAATTGGAAAGTTAAATTTTTGGAAGGTTGAGAGGTTTAACCGATAGTTGAATTTGGTGCTATCGGGATCAGAATGCGACTTCGAGAGTTATATTAGCTCCGTTATGTCATTTGGAACTTGTATGCAAAATTTGGCTCCATTTCGAGTTGATTTGATATGTTTCAGTGCGAGTTTTAGAAGTTAGAAGATTTGGAAATTTATAAGTTTTATTCGTGGTGAGATTTGTAGTTTTGATGTTGTTTGATGTGATTTGAGACCTCGAGCCGGTACGTGTTATGTTATAGGACTTGTTGGTATATTCATACGGGGTCTTGAGGGGCTCAGGTGAGTTTCGGACGAGCTTCGTATCAATTGTAGCATTGTGAGGCTGGATTGGGATGAGTTCTGGTATGGTCGCACCTGCAGACCACTGCATGCAGGTGAGATGGTCGTAGGTGCGAAGATGAAGGCGCAGAAGAGAGAAATGATGGGCTTGGTAGTCTTTGCAGATACAACAATTAGTGCGCATTTGCGGCTCAGCATAAGCGAAATATTGGACACATAGGCGAGCTGGAGCACAAAAGCGATTTGGGCATGCACACTTGCGGTTTCACAGAAGCAGCAGAATGTCCACAGGTGCAAGAGGGAAGCTGGTCCGTGGGCTTCGCATGCGCGGTTCTTTTTTCGCAAATGCGACACCATTGAAGCTGCTAATTGTGTCGCAAGTGCGATCAAGCCTGGTCATACTCTATATTGTTGAGGGTTTTTGAGGATTTATTCATTTTTTGAGTTGTAGACCTCGGGTTTGGGAGATTGTTTGTGGGTTTTTCAAGAAACTCATTGGGGTAAGTTTTCTCTAGCCGAATTCTGTTGGCACGTGAGTTATCCGTGGAGTCATGAGTCATTTTTGTTGTTGGCATATGAGTGGTCCGTGCAGATATTAGATATTGTCACTCTTGGAACATGAGTCGTTCATGTGGTTATGAATTTGTAATGTGGGCACAAGAGGCCAAGTGATTAGGGTTCAATAATTGGGACACGTGATTTGTGATTATGTGGTTTGGTACCTCGTGAAAATTCCTGAATAGATATGGTATAAAAGTGGTTGTTCTTGTTGAGCTATTACTTGTTTTCCTTTATTTGGTTTCATCGGACTTAGACTGTGCCTAGCTCACTCTACATCATTACTATATGCTTGCTTCTTGTTGATAATTGTTGTTCTAGTGTTTCAGTGCGCGTATTGTTTTGTGTTCCTTACCATGCTTAGCTTTATATTAACATTTGACAGGACCCCAAATTTCCCTCTATAGGACGTCGTGATAGCACTTAGTCTCTTAGACTAGGTAAGGCTACCAATTTGCGGAATAAGAGAATATAAAGCCGAAATCAACATCAATATCTGAAATAAATTAAGACTGCGATTCAAATAATTACAACTTCCCAAAACCTGGTAGAAATCAGTCAGAAGCTTCTAAGAGAAATACTATGTGTCTCTATACATCAGAGTCTAAAGCGAATAAGGGAAAACAGTATAACAAGGATAGAGGGGGACTCTGAGGTCTACGTCCGCTAGAAGATGTACCTTGAAGTCTCCGCATACAGGCCAACTCACTAGTATCTGGTCTGGTAAGTGGTACCTGGATTTGTACAAAAAGATGTGCAGAAGTGTGGCATGAATACACCATAACGGTACCCAGTAAGTGCCAAACCTAACCTCGGTAGAGTAGTGAAGTGGTTAGGTCAAGGCCCTACTGATTTAAAAGAAAAGTAAGATAGAAGATAATAATAATAGTATTTGAAATTACTGAGAATTTAAATAATGACAAGCTTTAGAAAATAATAGCACAGTAAATAGAGGTAAAGAACATGGTCGCTCCCGAGGTACCGCCTCGTAGTCCCAAATGTAAATATGTAGTACATGGGGATCTCCCGAGGAACCACCTCGCAGTCCCAAAGTATATATCTAGTATAGGGGGATCTCTCGAGGAACCGCCTCGTAGTCCCAAAGTTAATATACAGTACGGGGGATCTCCAGAGTAAGCGCCTCATAGTCACAAAGTAAATATGCAGCAGATAACCGAACCGAAGGAACAACGAATTTACAGCAAGAAATCTTACAGTTAAAGGTTTAATTCAAATCCAGGAAGCTGGTAATTCAACTAAGCATGTTGCACAAATTGCAAGTAAGAGTTAAGGAACATAGACATGCAATACTAGGCTAATCATGATCACTACATATGCTAAGGCAAATCAGTTAAGCAATTTAAAAGAAATCTACTCAGCAAGAATTGAAATTTTCCACAATTATCCCATGTACGTACTCGTCACTTCGCGTACATGGTGCTCACATATCGCAAGTTTTTACAACAGTACCAAATCCTAAAGGGACTTTTCCCACACCGGGCTAGACAAGTCAATTACCTCAAATCTCGCTCAATCAGTCAAGTAGTATGCCTTTCCCTCAATTTTTCGACTCTGAATAGCCCAAATCTAGCCAAAGGAAATTACATACTATAAATACAACTACAAGAAATTAATTTGAATAATGAAACTACGACTTTAGAAAAGAATTGAAACATCGCCCCAAAACGTTGATCTGGGCCCACTTCTCGGAATCGGGTAAAAGTCACAAAATACGAACACCCATTCGACCATGAGTTCACCCATACTAATGTTACCAAAATCCAACACTAAGTCGCCACTCAAATCCTCAAATCAAACTCTCTAAATCCATAGCCTCAACTCCTAAATTTCACCTTAAATACACACTAACTAGGTGGGAAAATCAATGGGGAAACAACATTATTGATCAAAAATGAGTACAAGAGACTTACCTCAAGAAATCCCTCAAAACTTCTCTCAAAATCGTCAAGACTCGAGCTCAAAATGTTTAAAATGAGCAAAATTGCGAACCCTTGCATTTAAGTGTTCTGTCCAGCATTTCTGCTTTTGCGGACACTTAGCCGCATCTCCGTCGTCGCATAAGAGACAACTTGCGGAACTTCCCCTCCTGCGCTCTTGCGGTCTCCCCTTCCACACCTGCGGAACTTCCCCTCCTGCAGTCCTAAATCCTTTTCTGCGGACACGGTTCTGCGAGACGAAGGCCGCTTATGCGGTGCCCCTCATGCCAGGTCCCTTTCGCTTCTGCGTTGTCTCCTTCGCATCAGCAATCTCGTAGATGCGGAATTTTCCTTGCATCTATGACCTTTACCCACACTTCTCCAGACCTCTTCTGCGCCCAATTGCATGCTTCTGCGGGCTCGCACATTCGGTCAATCTTGCGAAGGTGCGTTTACACCAGAGCTAGTGCTTTCAGCCATCTTAAAAGTCCAAATTTGATCTGTTAACCATTCGAAATCCATCCAAGGCCCCCAGGACCTCAACTAAAAATAGAAACCAGTCCTAAAAAATCATACGGACTTAGTCAAACATGTAAATCACAACAAACAATGCTAAAAACATGAATTGTGCATGGATTCAAGCCTAATGAACCTTAAAACGTCAAACTTCTACATTCGATGCGGAAACCTATCAAGTCAAGTCCGATTGACCTCAAATTTTGCACAAAATTCATAATTGGGATTACGGACCTACATCAACTTCTGGAATCAGAATTTGACCCCTATATCAAAAATATCACTACCGGTCAAACTTTCCAAAATTCATCCCATTTCAAATTCTTTTTCCAATTGACGCTAAAATGACCTACGGACCTCCAATTCAACATCCGAACACGCTCTTAAGACCAAAATCACCATACGGAGCTATAGGAACTGTCAAAATCCCATTCCGGACTCAGCTTCATATAGTTCGAGCTACGGTCAATTCCTATGTTTAAGCTTCTATTTGAGGGACTATGTGTCACATTTCACCCCGAAACCAAAAACAAATCCTCCCAGCAAGTCACGTAACCATAAAATGAAATAGAGGGAGAAATAAATAGGGGTTCGGGGCTAATTCTCTCAAAACGGCCAGGTCGGGTCGTTACATCCCCCCTCTTAAAACCAATGTTCGTCCTCGAACGAGTATAGAGGCATACCTGAAGTGGTGAAAAGATGAGGATAATGGCTACGCATATCAATCTCGCAGATGTAAACCTGAGCCAGCTACTCCGAAGAGTAAGTAGTAACCACAGGAATTGAATGAGCCGACTTGGTCAATCTGTCCACAATCACCCAAACTGCATCGAACTTCCTCTGAGTCCATGGGAGCCCAACAACCAAATCCATTATCACGCCCGGAACTCGAGGAGCGCGACCGGCGCTTAACTAAGTGAACCCGCTCAAGCAAACTTGTTAGATACTTTCTACCCAAACTCACTTATGAATAAAGAGAATACACATTTTCGTTGATTAGACCATAAAGAGATTATGAATATAATACCAAATTATTACCATTAGTTACTTCATTTTAAAGTCTCAACTTTCACACATATTTTTTATGTTCTGAAATGGAACAAGTAATTCAAACACAACATAACATTGTTTGACTTCCCTAGCACCAATATACAACCCACAGTATGTCTACGGAGCCTCTAATAGATACCTTAAACACAATACACAAGGAACAAAAGATACGAGGTTCCGGTCGTGTTATAGTTGTTATCTCTGTTGTTTGTGCTGCATATTTAAATGGGGACTATGGACGTATTCCGGGAGATCCCCCTGTCTTGCATATTTACTTTGGGACTACGAACGTATTTCGGGAGATCCCCCAGCACTGCATATTTAAATTGTGACTACGGATGTATTCCGGGAGATCCCCCTGTCTTGCATATTTACTTTGGGACTACGGACGTATTCCGGGAGATCCTCCAGCACTGCATATTTAAATTGGGACTACGGACGTATTCCGGGAGATCCCCCTGTCTTGCATATTTACTTTGGGACTACGAACGTATTACGGGAGATCCCCTAGCACTGCATATTTAAATTGGGACTGTAGATGTATTCCGGGAGATTCACCTATCTTGCATATTTAATTCGGGACTACGGGATGATATCCCAGTAGATTCCTCTATAGTTATATCTGTATTCAGAGCTGCTAATCTTCCATGCTTAGGTGTCACAGGGTGACTTATACTCCAAATATATTACTGGAAAAGTTTATATTTGAAAGGTTTTTTTTAATCTTGAAAGAACTATATTTGAAAGATATTTATTTGAAGGAAGAATATTTCAAAAAAATAAATTTCTTTTTGGAAAGGATTACATTCTAAAGACCTCAATTTAAAAACTTACGGATGAAAGTTTACACTTGAAGGATTTGACTAATTTATTGGGGTTCGTTGGCTGAGTCCTGATGTGAAAATTATTGCAGTTGCAGAGTTACTACTTGTCTTTACTAAATTGTGATTTTTGGATTTGGGTTGTGCTTTCGTTCATTCTTCTATGACTTATTCTGGTGTTCCATTGTTACTTGTTGTTTTTCTTTCCTTATTGCAGTTGGTATGCCGTTAGCCATATCGTGGGGTCCTTAGATAGATGTCATGTTCTGTCATCCCTATACTTATACTTGTTCAGTTTATTAGACCAGTGGGTGTCTTGAATAGTCCTCGTCCCTACTTCACTGAGGTTAGTCTTGATACTTACTAGGCACCACTATGGTGTGCTCATGCTACTCTTCTGCACATTTTTGTGCAGATCCAGGTATCGATCGTAAGTAGTTGTGCGGATCCTTGCTGAGAAGACTCAAGGTAAACCTGCCGCTGCGTTCGCAGGCTTCAGAGTCACCTTCCTATTTTGTATTTACACTGTTTTTAGAGCTTATGACTTGTAGTATCGGCTTTAGGAAATTGTAAATTTTGTAAAAATTTCTATATCGAGATTGTTAGATTTCCTTTGTTATTGTTATTACTCAATAAATATTAGGCTTACCCAGTCCATAAGACTAGGTGCCATCACGATACCCAACGGAAGGGAAATTGGCTCATGACAAGTTGGTATTAGAGCTCTAGGTTCATAGGTACTATAAGTCATAAGCGAGTTTAGTAGAGTCTTGCGGATCTGTACGGAGACGTCTGTACTTAACTTCAAGAGGCTACAAAACTATTAGGATTATCTTACTTCTTTCATTCCATCGTGCGAGTTCATTGATCTTGAAGTTTGAACTTTTATCATTCCATTCTCTCACATATGGTGAGGAAACGAGCTGCAGTTGCTGATAACATTACCCCGGAGCGGATGTCACTAGAGGCACAGGCATAGGCTGACGAGGAGCATGTGTCACTCCAGCCAGTGTAACTCTAGAACAGCAGGTTCTCCTTTGTCAGGTTTCGGGTATAATACCAGTATAACCCGTTATTCCGGTTCAGCCAGAGGCATCATAAAAATAACAAAAGAGGCTTGAGAGGTTTAAGAAGTTTAACCCACCTACTTTCAGTGGCACAGCTTCAGAGGATACCCAAGGATTTCTATAAAAGTATCACCGTATTCTCCGTACCATGGGTATTGTGGAAGTCAGCGGAGTTGCCTTTACTACATTTTAACTGTCAGGCACAGCGCATCGGGGGTGGCAAATATATGAAGAAGGTAGACCAGCCAATGCAACACCACCAACTTGGCTCAATTTTTGGAAATGTTCTTGAACGAGTTTGTTCCCCTGATTCTCCGAGATGCGTGACGCATAGAGTTTGAACGATTGCGTCAGGGCACTATGGCAGTATCAGAATATGCTATCAGGTTCAGTGAGTTAGCCCATCATGTACGTGTCTTAGTTCCTACAATCAGAGAACGGGTCCATAGATTCATTGAGAGGATCGATTATGATATTAAAATATACAAGGCTCGAGAGTTGCAAACTAATTCTCCATTTCAACAAGTAGTGGAGATTGTAAGGAAGATTGAGGGTGTTTCAGACGAGGAAAGGGAATCTAAGGAGGCCAAAAGATCTCGAAGATCTGGAGGGTTCAGTGGATTTTACTCTTCAGCTAGGACCCATTATAGCGGAGGCTCGAGCAGTCGGTTAGCTCAGTTTGCACATCAGATTACTCGGAGTGCTCTAGTTTACAGCACACCACCGGCACGAGATTTCTATAATGATCATTGCAGTTATCCGACACAGGCTGAGTACGAGCATCCACGACCTCAGAGTGGTTGTTATCAGTGTGATTGTACCACATGCATCAAGAGGAATGCCCCAGCTTTGAAAGAGACAGATCTCATCAGAATATTTAGGCTACAAGCTTTATTCCAGTTAATACTCCATGTGCACAGTCAGCTAGAGGTGGAGGATAGGCGGGAAGTGGGTAGCTGAGAGGTTGAGACCCGACCCGTTGATATAATTGCTATGATTTGGCTGAGGCCAATACACTAGATGGCGACGTTACAGGTACGATCCTGATTTTTTGTTATAAAAGGATGTTTTTCCCTTAATTTGATTCGGTTTTGAATATTGAGGTGAGTCCTCCTATTATGCTCCGCTTATGGGTGAGCTTCCTAAATTTTGTGACCCACTTATATGTTTATCCCTATTGGGAGAATTGAAGATGTGAGCCCACGTCTGTCATTTTATTTTTGTACGCCATTGAAGGCTATAAGTTCAAAAGAAATTTTTATTACTCACTACAGTGGGTTTTGATGTGCTTTGGAAAATTGAATCCAATTTTATGAATTATATGCCCTACCGGTATGATGGTTCATTATGGGTTGTGAAAACAGTTTATGAAATTTATTGAAAGGAAGAAAGAAAGGAAATTCAAATTTCAGTTAGCACAATGTTCCAAATACTTGTGATTCGGAGTTAAGGATGAGATCCACGCTTTTTTTATATGATGTGAAATATTTAAACGGGGTTGCAAGCTGCGATGGAAGTTATATAAGGACGAGGTCCTTGTGGTGATATATTTATGAGTTTAAAATTCTCCCTTTTGTGAAAATTAATTTGTACAATAATATTAATAGGGAGTCATACCTGTTAGGCTTTTCTGATGATTCTTGTATATTTTATGTGCATATTCAACCATTTTCGTGCTGTAAATATTGAGTTTTAACCTATGATATGAGTGCCCAGGTGACGTTAAATATGACTCAGTAATCTGAGTAAGTAATCATGAGGTCTTCATGCCTCACATTCTGTTGTCATTATTGTGAACATTTGAAATGAGGTGGATGATGCTGAAATTTATTTATGAACAACTTTTAAGACCAGAGATGTGGTGATGAGTGTACATATGATGTGCATCATGCCCGGATATCATTATGATAATGCATTACTTGTAATACAGAGATTAGTGTTATTAATATATACATTGTGGTGCTTTATTGGGTTGTGGATGTGTTGTTAGGAGTTGTTTGGTGTTACTCTGGCAGGTGGATAGGCCAAATACAGGGGAGACTCTGCCGAAATTTCTGAAAAATTTGGGAGTTAGCAAAATTTGGGAGATTGATATTTGTAAAAGAAGAGATAAATTATTTTATGTGTTTGAGGGCGAACGATCCTAAGTGGGGAATAACGTAACACCCCAGACTCTGCATAGGCACGACTTGTTATAGCCAATTGAGACTAATACTGTGCGTTGTTGTGAGAAGATCAGGTCTTTTGAAAATATTGGAGCATAAGAAAATGGCCTTCAAGATTTTAAGTATGGATAAAAGAAATAATCTCAAATGAGATGATGTTGTCACGCTTATCTCAAATGCGGTAGCATGGAATCAACCGTGAGTATATGTGTAAAAGTAAAATCATCAATTTGGTAACCTCAGAATAATTCTTAGCACGTTCGAGGACAAACGTTTATTTAAGAGGTGGAGAATGTAACGACCCGACTTGTCGTTTTAAGAAATTACTCCCCGTCCAGTGACTTAAGGTCTCGAGAAGATTCATACTATGTATTATGATCCGCGTGTGTGGTCGAGTTTGGTTTTCGCAAGATTCGGAATTTAATTTAAAGAAAAAGAAAATTCTTATTTATAAGCTTAAATGGAAAGAGTCGACCGGAGAGTTGACTTTTGAACAAACGACCCCGGAATACAATTTCGATGATGGCAATAGCTTCGTATGATGATTTCAGACTTAGGCGTATGTTCATATTTGGATTTGGATTTCCGTAGGACAATTCGACACACTTTGACGAAAGTTGGAAATTATAAGATTTTGGAAAAAAAGTCCGACCGAAGGGTGCATTTTTTATAACTAGGTCGAATTTCGATTCCGGAAATGGGAATAGCTTCCTTACATCAATTATGACTTGTGTGAAAAATTTGAAGTCATTCCGGATTGATTTGATATGTTTCGGCGCAAAATATAGAAGTTGAAAGATTTGAAAAACTTATAATTCTATTCGATGCGCGACTCGTAATTCCGGTGTTGTTCGATGTGATTTGAGGCCTCGACCAAGTTCGTAATGTGTTATGGGACTGGTTGGTATGAATGGTTGAGGTCCTGGGGTCCTCGGGTGTGTTTCAGGATGGTTTCGGATCATTTGGAGCTGTTTCTGATCATTTGGAGCTGTTTTGGAACTGCTGATTCTAGTGTCAGGAAGTCCTGTGTTCACGAAGAAGAAATTTTGGGGGTGCTGGATTTTACCTTCGCGAACGCGAAGGAGTGGACACGAACACGAGGCAAGGTATGGGCAAGCTTACTCGAACGCGCCGCAGTGGTCGCGAATGCGAAAAAGCAAGGGGAGCCGGGTCCTTGATCCATTAACCCTTCGCGAACGCGAAGCATGGACTGTGAATGCGAAGAAGGAGGAAAGTTGGCTACCGCGAACGCGATGCTATGCATGGTCAGGCCTTCGCGAATGTGACACTGGTCACGCGAATGCGAAGAAGAAAAGCCTGGGCAGTGAGTATAAGTTCAAAAAATGGGACTTCGTCCTATATTCCATTTTTGACGGATTGGAGCTTGGGATGAGGCAATATTTGAGAGATTTTGATAGGAAATAACGGGGTAAGTGTTCTTGACACAATATTGGTTAAATTACCCGAATCCATGGTTGTTTGTAACATTTAATCGGTGAATTAAGTTGGAAACGAATTGTGAAAACCCTCTAGATTCAATTTAAGATTTGGAGGTCGAGTTGTTATCGGAATTGAATAAAATTGCATGGTTGAACTCGTATCGGGATGGGCGTTCATATTCTATATAACTTTTGTCTCGTTACGAGATGTGGGCCCCACGGGCGATTTTTGGGTTAAACTTCGGGTTTTTGTAGAAAATTTATATTTTCATATGGAATTTATTACTACAATTTGTATTGATTGAATCTAATTAATTATGACTACATTCGAGCAGATCGAAGTAGGAAAATCGAGGAAAGGGCATACTACTTGACTGATTGAGCGCAGTTTGAGGTAAGTATCTTGCCTAACCTTGTGTGGGGGAACTACCCCTTAGGATTTGAGTCATCTATGCTGATTGTAGTCTGTGTACACGAGGTGGCGAGTGCGTGCTCAAACTTATTTGTGGAAAGTTGGCCTTTTAGGGTTCTTATAGTGCATGCTCACACGCCCGTCACCTAGCATGTGCGTCACCTCCCAACAATTCACGAAATACATATATTCAGGGCTCATACCCTCAAGTCCGAGATTAAAAGAGTTACTTACCTCGAACAAGCATTTTCCAATGTCGAGCAAGCTAAGCAATGCTCTAGAAATTCCATTCAATGCGTATCGACTTCCAAATGGCTAGAATCTAGTCACAATTAATTTGATTCAGCCCACAAAATCTATAGGAATTAATTCCATATCAAAACACTAATATTTTCCAAAAATCCGAAACTACGCCCCAAAAATCACCTGTGGAGCCCACATCTCGGAATCTGATAAAAGTTATAAAATCCGGAAGCCCATTCAACCGTGATTCTAACCATACTAATTTTACCAAAATCCGATCTCAACTCGACTTCCAAATTTTCAAATCTTATTTTCAAATCCCTAAGTTCAAACCCCCGATTTACACCTCAAAAATATGTAATCTAGTCGGATTATTCGATGATAATTCAATATTATGAAGTACAAATTATCACAAGTGACTTACCTCAAGTCTCCCTTGAATTCTCTCTCAAAATCTCCCCAAAAACCGTGCTTGAAGGTCCAAAAATGGCAAAACTCGGAACCCCCTCTATTTTTAATATTCTGTCCAGGATTTTCGCATCCGCGGTGATTTCTTCGCACGTGCGGTCTTCGCATCAGCTGTGATTTCTTTGAACCTGCGGTCTTCGCATCCGCGGTGATTTCTTCGCACCCGCGATGACTGTTTTCGCACCTGCGGTGATTTTTTTCGCACCCGCAGTGCCCAGACATCCCATGCATTTTCGCTTCTGCGAATCATTCCTTGCATCCGCGATCTTGCACCTGCGAGCTCGCACCTGCGGCCCTTTTTCGCGCAGGTGCGATAACACCAGCAACCCAGCTGCTTCAGCTCCACCTCCAAATCCAAATACGATCCGTTAAATATCCGAAATTCACCCGAGGCCCTCGGGACCCCGTCCGAATATACCAACAAGTTCCATAACATAACACGGACCTACTCGAGGCCTCAAATCATATCAAACAACACCAAAAGGATGAAACACACCTCAAATCAAAATCTATGAACTTTGAACTTTCAAATTCTATATCTTGCGCCGAAACATATCAAATCCATCCGTAATGACTTCAAATTTTGCACATAAGTCATAAATGACATAATGAAGCTATTCAAATTTTCAGAATAATATTTCGACCCTGATATCAAAAAGTCAACCCCCCAGTCAAACTTTCCAAAATTAAATTTTCGGCATTTCAAGCATAATTCCACTACGGACTTCCAAAAAATTTTCCGGACACGCTCCTAAGTCCGAAATCACCATATGGAGCTACTGAAATCATCAAAATTAAATTCCGAAGTCGTTTACTCATAAGTCAATATCCGGTCAACTATTTTAACTTTTGCTTCCAACATGAAAATTCATCCTTCCAAGCTAACTTTGAAATAGCTTAAAACCAAAATCGATAATTCACATAAGTCATAATTCCTCGTAGGAAGTTATTTAAGACCTCAAATAGTTGAAAGGAGCGTAAATGCTCAAAACGACCGGTTGGGTCATTACAATCTCCCCCACTTAAATATACGTTCGTCCTCGAAAGTGCCATGAATTGTTTTCAAGCCACCAAATCACTATTCCATCTTATGAGCTTGACAACACAATACAACTAAAAATCCTTAATTTAACCTTAGCCCAAAAACCTTGAAATTCAATTCCCATCTTTCAGAATTTCTTTTCAAGATACGAATCTTACATTTACACCTTGTATGAGTCTGAACAAGCTACATCGAGCTATAACTATAATCACAGATACAATTTAAATAGAATATTAGACAACTCGCCCGCTCATAGAACCATTCATGATCACAGTTACTACTTGAAACCAACCAAGTACTAGCATCAAATCCCATATCGAACAAAACCTCATCCCCACACCTTCGTACACTGTTGATAATAAAAGAAACACGCAGAATATCGTAACCCCTTATCAGATCAACAAGTCATGGAGATCTCTCGCCCCAACTAGAACCATAATCACTTTCTAAGCCGTCTTTCAATATTATACTCCAGAATATACCGAAATTAAACCTGATAGTACCCACTCCATATCCAATAACCTTATATTACTAAACATAACTGTTCCACGGACATACCGCACCAATATAACTTAGAGCCACAACCAGTGCCATCCGTGCACCAATATGCAACATTAAAATGTACCCAGTCATGGAAAATGACTAAAATGAGAGAACTGCCCCGCCAGATTAACAAGTACCGCCACAACGAAACACTAAATATTCATCATACACCGTAGAACCATCACCTGATTCTAACATAAGGTTCATACCTTTACATAACTCTGATGCAATGCGTCACCCCATCCAAATGCTAGTCCATAATATATACCTCGAGCCATTCTGCTCAAAATCAATAACCGCAGAGAGGCAAATGACAAAAATGCCACACAAAACCTGAAAGAACATAACCATTACGCAATCGATCATGCAATATACAAATGCTCATCACGCTCAAATTCCGCTATAAATCTCAAATAGAACTGCACCATCTGTGCCCATAACCAATGAATCACAACTCCTCGTAGCATAAAGGAGTAACTCACAGATTATTTCAGAACAAAAATAAGTTCAAGATCAACCGAATGACACATCCCTCAACAATAGCAGTATGCAACCAATCATTCCGTCTCAGTGTAGAATACATATCTTAATTGGGCCTACCAATGGACCCCCAAATCAACTCGGGTTACCAATAGATAGATAAAAATCCCTTCGAAAATTCATAATGACTGAATCACAATACATTCTATCATTTGGTTAGCTTCGGCCACAACTTCATAGTCTACAACCATGAAACAATTTGCTCCTGTGAACTCCCAAATCTCCAAATCTATAAAACACGCGAATCACCATATTTGATTCTATCTCCACCGCCCGAATGCCTAACACCTCTTTCATACATGATCATCCCATGAGAAATACTTTAAAAGTTCTTCCGTGCCACTTGGCAAATTTTGAATATCAGCAGTCTATCAACCATGTGAGTACCGCAATACTAATTAAACATCTGTAAGTCAAAGTACAATGCGCCTTCTGAAATACGCACCTTTCTGATACACCTAGTAGTAATTGTATGCATCTAGTCATTTGGAACCGCCCATGTTGTCTAAGAATTCATGATCATTCTTCCCAAACATCGTTACCTTCCTTCAAGACTGAACTGCCACCTTGTACATGTAAATCTAACTTCCGCACAACACATAACATCTATCTTGCCATCACGTGAAAAGCACAAAAATCTCATTATCAACTCTCGTCACCAGCAAATTACATATCCAGTTAGTTAGAAACCTTTATCTTGCTTCCTTCCAAGAGGAAATCACTATACATAACCCGTTTCTCACACCAGTAGAAAATATCCGGTTCCAACCATGGTAGAAACCATCAAGAACACTTTGAAATCCATTTGCACATAACCAAGCTATTAGAACTAAATTCCTCTAACTCGACCAAACCACGTAGGTCACCAAACCCACTAATATTATCACCAAAATATTTGTAGAGTCTTACCGCATCATAATTACCCATATAAATACCACAACCGAAACACCCATTCTAAAAATACTTTATTTGAGTCTAAGGCCGTTTTATTCGCCTTCCTGATACCAAATATAAATCCATAATGATATACAAAAATGCAACAAGTTTCGACACCATCTAACTTAAATCTCAGATTTTAGCCGCAAACAAATCCGCCAAAAATTCTCAATGGTTACATATAAATCTCGAATCTATTAAAACATTCTCAAAAATTACCCCATCTGTTCAAATCCACATTACACCACCCAAATGGGCCAAAAGACACGTGCCCCATTAGCACAACAACTCTCAAATAAGTAACTCTACTTTAATACCACCTATCAAATTCATACTCCGTGCGCACTACATCATTCACAAATAATAACTCGCTCATCCCACGATTTTTATATACTCATAAGTGAAATATAATCTGTATCCATGAATTTCCTTATACGAGCCATCATCGATCTCAACTTTTGCAAGTCATAACTAACCCACCAGTATGCCTCAGCCCAAAAATAAACCTTTATATATAATCATGAAATACTCTTTATATATTGAATTATTAATAGCAGGCTCCCCCACTTGGCTCAAAGCCATAGATTAAAATATTCCATAACTCACAATACCAATACTCTCTTACTTCAATAAGACCACAGTCATTCCAACGAAACTTCTTCCCAAGTTCATACAACGCCAACCATAAAAATACCTCAATCATCCGCTAAGATCGTATTCATCCTCTTAACACACAAGTCAACTTTGTCAACCAAATTCATATTCAAACCTCCACCCATACACCCTGTCGCCAGAAAAAAAAACTCTCTACTCACATCATAAGGAATACTCCCACGTAGATTTCTCCGCAGGGGATAATCCACCTGCTTAGACTCAATCTGGTATCTTGTTATACGCTTTCGCATTCACAATTACTATGCAATCACTTAGTCTGTCTTAGTCTATCAAATCAATCCGGAATGACTTCAAATTTTGCACATAAGTCATAAATGACATAACGAAGCTATTCAAATTTTCAGAATAATATTTCGATCCCGGTATCAAAAAGTCAACCCCCCGGTCAAACTTTCAAAAATTAAATTTTCGGCATTTCAAGCCTAATTCAACTACGGACTTCCAAATAATTTTCCGAACACGCTCCTAAGTCTGAAATCATCAGATGGAGCTATTGGATTCATCAAAATTAAATTGCGAAGTTGTTTACTTATAAGTCAATATCCGGTCAACTATTTCAACTTAAGCTTCCAACATGAAAATTCATCCTTCCAAGCTAACTCCAAAATACCTTAAAACCAAAACCGACAATTCACATAACTCATAATACCTCGTAGGAAGTTATTCAAGACTTCAAATAGTCAAAAGGAGCGTAAATGCTCAAAACGACCGGTAGGGTCGTTACAATATCACATATGCAGTTCACATGCTAATAATAAAACCATCATATTTTCCCCAGCACTTCGTGCCCACGTTTCATATCTCAACTGCATGGACAATTCACGTGCCAATATCATCATTATTTACTAACGGCACCTCGTGCCCACATTTCTTTTCATAATCCGCCTGCCAATAGCCACAGACTCCCAATTTCAACATAAATCAGACTATTATCATTTTACCAACAACAAGACAAATTGCATATGGTAGAAAAATAAACACAAGTTAAATCACAACATCATATAAAAATGACAAATGCAACCACTCCACATCATCACATATCATCCCTGACAATAGGCACCCTTATCTCTCCTATAGCCACCCTTATCACTCCTATAATAGCCTCCCTAATCCCTCCGCCCTGACAATATCAATAGCCACCCGTATCTCTCCCATAGCCACCCTTATCTCTACTATAGCCACCTTTATTACTCCGCCCAGACAATATCCCAACACACATAACAACAGTGAAATGCCACCCTTATACCCACATAATATCAACAGTGGAATGTCACCCTTATATCCTAAAAAAACTAACTCAACAATTTATACAGAATATTATCACGGTAACATAACAAAAATCAATTCATAACACAATTTTTCCAATGGCCACAACCAATTCCAAAGGTATAACAAATAAATTAATTTCACAACAAATAGCCGAAGGCTCCACACACTGTGTATAACACCTAAAAAAAAAATCAACCGAGATAGAAATTATTCAGCATAGGGCAACGCCTTCATTAATCCAAATTCTCAATAATTATATAAACACCTCTTCTTAAGCTCATTTAAATAACTATATGCAGAGAAAAAATACATAATGAAATTAAATTCCAAGAAATATCAAACCATCAAACTCACGGAATTCACATAAATATACAAGTAATATTCACATCAAATCGTCATATAAAAACAAATTCAATAAATGCGAATTGAGGAATGGAAAATAGATGATTAAATATATGTCAACAATTATCCAATTTACTACACAATATGCCCAAGACTTTAACTCAACAAATTTTTCACATATAAGTCCGAGTACGTACTCGTCACCTCGCGTACACGGCTTTTCACATTTCACAAATGGCACATAAGACTCGATGCCTAAGGGGTAACTCCCCCACTCAATGTTAGGCAAGATACTTAACTTTTTGAAGTTATGCTGATTTTCTAAAATCGCCTCCTTGCTTGAATTGACCTCAAGACAGCTCAAATCTATCCAAATTAGTTGTACAACTTCATTAAAATTCATCGGAAATAATTCCGGATAATAATACGCTGACTTAAAATTTTATTCCAAAAAATCAACAAAAGTCAACGCGGGGCTCGCCTCTCGGAACCCGACATAATTTTCATGAAATTCGAATACCCATTCCGATACGAGTTCAAATTCCGATAACAACTCGACCTCCAAATCTTATATTTTTGTTTTTGGAAGATTTTGCAAAAATCTTGATTTCTTCCATTTAAATACGAATAAAAAGATGAATATAACCATTAATTCATGAAATATAATCACTTCAGGATATATAACACTTATCCCAACCAAGCTTGTGAAAACTCCCTACATAATAGCCCAAATCTGAGCTCCAAAAATTCCAAAACTAAAATGGCAAAAATGACCAAGTTCAATCCTTATGTTTCTGCCCAGTTTCGCACCTGCGGAGGGCTTCCATGCTTTTGCGTGCTCTCTTTTGCGAGAAAAATCATGCTTCTGCGAAAGTTTACTGCCCAATCGGCCCTCGCATTTGCGAGAATCGCAAGTGCGAGGCAGTGTCCGCTTCTGCGCGCATCGCCGCTTCTGCAGTTGCCTTTGCGCTTCTGCGCTTGTGCTTCTACGCACCAGTTGCCGCTTCTGTGGCCTTCTCATATCCTCCTCTTTAGTCGCTTCAGCGAGAATCATCTCGCTTCTGCGATGGTCGCACCTGCGTCCATAATTCCACAGGTGCGATTCCAACATCTGCTACCATTTTCCAGCAGTTTCCTTCAAGTCCAATTTGCGCCGTTAACCTTTAGAATCCACCAGAGGCCCTCGGGTCCTTAACCAAATATACCAACATGTCCCAAAATATAATACAAACTTAGTTGAGGCTTCAAACCACGTCAAACAATGCCAAATTACGAATCGCGTATGAATCGAATTATGAGTTTTCAAATCTTTCAACTTCTATATTTTGCACCGAAACGTATCAAATAAATCCGGAATGACTTCAAATTTTACACACAAGTCATAAATGATGTAATGGGGCTATTCCAATTTCTGGAATTGAAATCCAACCTTGTTATCCAAAATTCAACCTTCGGTCGGACTTTCCAAAAATCTTCTATTTTCCAACTTTCGCCAAAATGTGTTGAATTGTCCTACGGACTTCCAAATCCAAATCCAAATATACGCCTAAGTCCGAAATCACCATACGAAGCTATTGACATCATCAAAATTCCATTCTGGGTTCTTTTACTCAAAAGTTAACTCTCTGGTCAACTCTTTCAATTTAAGCTTCTAAATAAAAATTGTTCTTTTAATTTAATTCCGAAACTTCTGAAAATCAAACTCGATCACACCCGCGGGTCATAATGCATATTACGAAGCTGATCGAGACCTTAAGTCACTGAACGGGGTGTTAATTATTAAAACAACAAGTCGGGTCATTACATTCTTCCCCTTTTAAACATACGTTCGTCCTTGAACGTGCCAAAAATATTAACAGCATCTACGTCACCGTACTCACGGGTGATTCTACGTCACCGTAAATTTAACAGGGGCCCGAAAATATCACCTCAGTGGAGATTATTTCTTTTATTCACACTTATAAGCCTTTAGGTCAATTCTTTAACACTCTTAATAATTTTTGAATTCCTGACATCAATACACGGTATTAGTCTCAATCGGATGTAGATATTTGTGCCTACGCACACATCATACATATGTCCATGACCAAATCTCTGGTCATAATAGCTGTTTATAGTTAATTTTAACAGCATCTTCAATTGATCTCATATTCACCAAAATCTCATTTCAACTTTTCGTAACACTGACAGCAACACGCGAGGCATGAATACCTCATAATTATTTACCCGAATTAACGAGTCAGATTTAACACCGCCTGGGCACCTACCTTATAGGTTAAAACACAATGTTTACAGCATGAATATGGCTAAATATATACAGAACAATATACAAGAATTATCAAATAAGCCAAACAGGCACGACTCCCTATTTATACAATAGTATAAATTTAATTTCACAAAGGGAAAATTTAAACTCATAAAAATTTACACCAGAAGGACCTCGTCCTTATATTAATTCCACTGCGTCTTGTAGCTCGTTTAAATATTTCACATCATATACAAAAAAGAAATGCAAGGATCTCGTCCTCAACTCTGAGTCACAAGTATTTTGCACATTGTGCCAACTAAAAATTTTCAATTTCATTCTTTCTTCTTTTCAATAAATGTCGTAAACAATTTTATCCACACATAATGAACCCTCATCTCGGTAGGGCACATAATTCATAAAAATTGAATTCAATTATTCCGAAATAACATCGAAACCCACTGTGTGATTAATAAAAGTCACATTTGGACTTATAGCCCTCAATGGTGTACATAAATAAAAATGATAGACATGGCCTAACATCATCAACCCTCCCAATAGGGATAAACATGTAAGTAGGTCACAAAATTACGAAGCTCACCCATAAGCAGATCATAACAGGAGGACTCACCTCAATATTCATAACCGAATCAAATTAAAGGAAAATACCCTTTTTTTTTAATAAATCAGGATCATACCTGTAATGACACTCTCCGGTGTAGTGTCCTTTACCATACCATAGCAAATATATCAACAGGCAGGGTCCCCCCCTCTAGGGCGCCATCTACCTGTCTGTCCTCCACCTCTAACTAGCTGTGTACGTGGAGTAGTAACTGCATTGCGGCCCATAGCCTGAGTGTTCTGATGAAATCCACCTCTCTTAAGTCTGGGACAATCTCTCATGATATTCCTAGTATCATCACACTCATAACAACCCCTCAGAGGTCGTGGTTGCTCGTACTGAGTCTGTGCCGGATAACTGGAATAATCACTATAAGAATCTCGTGTCGGTGGTGCACTATAAGAACTTACTGGAGCACCCCGAGTAATTAGATGTGCGGACTGAGCTGGTCGACTGCTCGAGACTCCGCCATAATGGGTCATAACTGAAGAGTAAAATTCATTGAACCCTCCAGAGCTTCGAGACCTTTTGGTCTCCTTAGACTCTTTTTCCTCACTTAGAACACCCTCAATCCTCCTCACAATCTCCACTACTTGTTGAAATGGAGTATCAACTTACAACTATCGAGCCATGCATATTTTAAGATCATAATCAAACCCCTCAATGAATCTGTGAACTCACTCTCTAACTGTAGGAAATAAGATAGGTACATGACGAGCTAATTCACTGAACATAATAGCATATTCTGACACTGTCATAGTGCCCTAACGCAACTATAACGCCCCGACCGATCGTTTTGAGCTCTAGAGTTTTGTTCAGTGGTTTGAGTCCACGAGAAACTTCACTTCAGGTATTATGACTTGTACGCGTGGTCGGAATTGAAATTTTGGAAGTTCAGAGCTGATTTGAAAAGAAAATTCTCATTTCGGAAGCTTTAAGTTAAAAGAATTGACTAAGATTGGGTTTTTGAGTAAACGATCTCGGAATCGGGATTTGAAGGTTCTAACAGGTTCGTATGATTAATTCGGACTTGGGCGTATGTCCATATTGGGTTTTGGATGACCCGGGAGCGTTTCGGCGCCAATTATGAAAGTTGGCATTTTGGAAAAAATTTCATAAATTTGGGTTGAAGTGCATTTCAATGTTATCAATGTATGTTTGGGATTCCGAGTCTGGGAATAGCTCCGTATGGTGATTCTGGTATTGGGAGCGCATCTGGAAGTGGTTTTTGAGAAGTTTGACCGTAAGTGGACTTTTTGGTATCGGGATCTAAATCTGATTCCGAAAGTTGGAGTGGGTCCGAAATGCCAAATGTGACTTGTGTGATAAATTTGAGGTCAATCGGGCGTGATTTGATAGGTCACGACATCAATTGTAGAAGTTTGGAATTTCAAAGTTCATTAAGTTCGAATTGGAGGGTGATTTATGATTTCGATGTTGTTTGATGTGACTTGAGGCCTCAAGCAGGTCTGTGTTATATTATTGGACTGGTTGGTGTGATTGGACTTGAGGCCTCAAGCAGGTCGGGTGAGTTTCTGAGTAGCTTCGCAGTGTTTTGTTAAGAAGTTTGATTGATGGCTCTGGTGTGATCGCATTTGCGATGTAATGGTCGCAAAAGCAAACATCGCAATTGCGAGGAGGGGTCCACATTTGCGAAGGGTGGGAATTTTCTAAGGGGTTCGCATTTGCGAATAATTTATAGCTTTTGCGGACCTATCCCCTTCACATTTGCAAAGATCTTTGTCGCAATTGCGACCTGGGTAGGGGCAGCTTGGCTTCGCATTTGCGATGCATTTTTCGCAAATGCGACCATCTCATTTGCGAGCCAGATGTCACAAATGCGTTATCTGCAACTGGAGCCAAGGGCTTTTATTCCGAGTTAGCATATTTCCCTCATTTCCGACTTGGACTTAGGTGATTTGTGAGAGCATTTTGAGAGGGAGTTCCATCACCATCAAGAGGTAAGTGATTTCTTCTAGTTGTGAGTTAAATGCAAGGTTTATATATGGATTTAGACATGAAAATTTGTAGAAATTTGGGATTTCTAAGAAAAACATAGAAATTGGTATTCTTAGATTTTGATCACGAATTTTGGCATGAAATTGAGAATAAATTATATATTTGAATTCGTGAGGCTATGGGTAATGGTTATCTTCGAAAATTTTCAGAATCCGGGCATGTGGGCCCGAGGGTGATTTTATCAATTTTTCGAACGGAGTTGGAAATATTTATAAAATGATTAATTAAGAGTATTAGAGTATATTTTGATTCGGTTGCATCATATTTGACTAGTTTTGGAGCCACGAGCATCAGTTGAAATTGTCGGAGCGGCCTTGGAGCCGGTTATGGAATTGTGGAGCAAGGTAAGTCTCCTTTCTAACCTTGTAAGAGGGAATTTATCCCATAAGTGAAATAAATCACTGTGTGCTCCTATTTGTGGGGGCTATGTACGCACGGTGTGACGAGAGTCCATGCGTAGCTACTATTATGCCTAAGTTCGGGTAGTCTAGGACCCAAAATCATGCTTTACTTGTAATATTTGAAATCTGTTGTCAATTTAAAATGCTTAAAACATATCAAACTATGTTAATAAATTTTTAAAAGACTAGACATCATTTTCTTAACTTTTAACAGAGAAATTTGCCTTTTTCCTTGGATAATTGCCCCTTGATGAATTCTTGATTGATTATTTGAATGTGTTATCTTTTGTGGAATGGACCTCGGTAGATTAAATAGATGCATCTATGGTTTGCGCCATTCAACCCTTCGAAAGTGCACAATTTAAATAATTATTGGATCGGGCCGTACGACCTCGGTATGACTTACAGATGCTTGTATTGCTTGCCTTGAAATTTATAAATAACGATATTTCCTCCCTGGTCTGAGATAAACTGATAATTTGATATGACCTCATTGGCCGGAGATATAATCGTTAAATAGTGGGAGATAAAGTTTCGATATTCCTTAATTATGAAAGAACTATTTAATTACTTCAGAATAATGGGCTTGCAACCGTATTAATTAATCCGTGTATAATTTAATGATATTATTCCATTTATTTATAGCCCATAGTAAATGTCGAAGTCGACCCCTCGTCACTACTTCTTCGGGGTTAGGCGGGATACTTGCTGGGTACGCGTTGATTTACGTACTCATACTACACTTGCTGCACATTTTTGTGCATGCACATATATGTTTAGCGGCCTTGTGGGCGCAGAAGCGCGATTATGGCGGGGACTTAGGGGAGCTGCATTCTGTACGACGCTCCGCATCCAGCAGAGTCTCCTTCAGAGTATTGTACTTTCCTTCCTGTCCAAATTTGTATTCCGGACAGTTACTGTATTTTATTTTAAATTCCTAGAAAAGGCTCATGCACTTGTGACGCCGGGTTCTGAGATGATTATGGGATGTTCAGTATTGAAATTGGAAAACATTGTTATTTATTCTGTAAATACATCTTTTACTTGATAAATTGAAGTGAACTACCAATTTAGAAAATGTTAAAATAAGAATTTAATTGACTATTTAGTGTTGTCTTGCCTAACAATGGTGTCCGGCACCATCACGACCTTTAATAGATATTGGGTCGTGACAACATGGTATGAGAGCACTAGGTTCACTTAGGTATCACGAGTCATGAGCAAGTCTATTAAAGTCTTTTGGATCGGTACGGAGACGTCTGTACTTATATTTGGGAGGCTATAGGGCTGTTAGAAGCACTTCCCTTCTTGATTCCTCATCGTGAAATTTGATTCCTTTGAAGCTTTTTCCTTCATTTCCTTCCCAATCATTCTTATGTAAAGTGAAGCGCTTGCTATCAATCGAGAATTGAGGAATTTTAACGGTACTAGAGATGTGGTGCGGGATGTTTCTCCCTGCGTAGTCGATTGGGCTATTGTCAACGCCTTGTGGAAGGATATTCTATCATTTTAGCTCAGTAGTTATACTTCTGAGAGCTTTGAGTCTATGCACAGGTTGCTATAATACTCATGAGTTGTTATCGCACAGTATTGATGTGATGGTAGGATGCTTGCCTATGTATTAGGGTAATGAATGACTTGAAAGAAGATTTACTCCGTGCATGATTCAGAGACTTAGTATTTTACTTCTGACGGAGGAAAGGCAATCGAACCAAGAATGTCCAGATTTGGATTGATGGAGTAACGAGGCTTGGTATTTTTGAGCGTAGTAGAGTTCTCAAATTGTGATGTGGTGTCATCGTCCTTGTTGAACGCGTTAAGGTTCGCCGATGTTATGGCCTTCTTTAATTTTCTTTTGGGGCAGGGTACTGTGAAATGGTGCTGGAGATGCGTTTGTCATAGATAACAGAGTGTAGCGGTTTCAGAATCGGATTGGTACTTCTAGTATTGATTTCTCGAGAAAGAGGACTTTCTAAGAGGTTTAAAGTTAGTAGCGATATGTTGGTTCAAATTCTACATAGGTAGATTTTGATTAAAGGCAACAACTGGGAAGCGAAGAATGAGGAAAGGCATGTGGGAGGTGCCTTGCAGTGGATAAACTTATAGAAGGCCAAGTGTGAGAAACAGGAGTCAGGTAGTTACTTAAAGGAGTGAATTTGACCAAAGTGTGAGAGTGGAAGAGTAGCACGTGGGTTCTGTTATAGGATAGCTACACACATTGAGGAAAGTTTAGAGTGATTTGGGAATTGTGGTGGACGGTGATTGGGTCTATGGACTTAATTTGAGATATTGGCTATTATATGGCGGGAGATTGGATACGACAGAAAAGAGTTGCTTGATATGAAGAATGTTACAACATGACTTTGGATTGGAATGTATTGTTGCATCTTTAGTTGACATCCATGAGGAGTGAACAGACTGGCGGAGCTGGTGAATGAGCCCAGACTCAGGATGGTCTGCTGATTTCGTAGTAATTATACCCAGTGCAGCGAAGTTGGAATATGTCGGCATGAAATTTCCACATGTGGGTTATCTCCTGTGAGCAGGTTAGCGGTCGCGTGGTGTTGACGAAGCTTCTGCAAAGCATTCTACTGGCTACCCGGTAAGAGATTTAATATGTAAATATGGCTAGTGGTTCAGAGTGTTTATTAAAGGTTAATGGAAGGATTTCGAGGAATTTGGCGGGTTGATTGTGCTAGATCACGTCAATAAAGGAATAATCTTGGTGGGTTTCAGGTTTATGCAATAGTAGCTTCAAGCTAAGTGAGAGAGTTCCACCGCCTACCGTTGGATTGCATGGTCGTCTATTTGTAAGATTTCTGGTTATTGTCATATTGATGGGTTATTACGACTAAGGAAAGATAACATCAGTGGTAATTTGAGCAAGCGATTTGAGGAATGTGTTCTATTGTTGGCCTTACCGATTCATGCTCAGGCTTTGGGAAGACTCAGGAATTTTTGCTTCGTGTAGAGGCGAGTTACAAGGAAGATGATTTGTCTAGGTGCTTCTTTGAAAGGGTGCTCATGTGCTAGCAGAACCTTGGAGTTGATTATATTCGGGACCAAGTTAGAGTGGGTGACTCCCAATAACGGTCATAGTAAATGCAAAAGTTATGATGTGGTGTCTAAGGATTTTGAGTCCATAGTATGGTTGAATATCGAGCTTTTACAACGGATTATGATAAAAGTGACTTGGAGTGTTCTATGTTATCTTTGGTATGTGGTGTAGCAATGGAAGAATGGGAGAAAATAACTTCGGAATCGTAAAGGAAATATTAGAATGGGTGTACCAGTTGAAGATGCGGATGTGCGCACAAGGAGGGTGTGAGATGGTTCGTGGGTTTTGGGGACAATGTGGTCTCGTGAGATGGGGTCATTCAGGATGAGTGCAAATTGAGTTAGTTATATTGATAAGGGAGTTGTTGTTAGTTCTAAGGAATATCCAGAGTAAACTAGGAGAAGTCGGGTTTGGTTAGCAATGGTTGAATCGACATAATGATGGCAATGATCAGCTCCTTCAGCGTGTTGGGTTATTCATGTGATTTATGACGGTACGTGCGAGGTTTGACGGTTGGCAGAACTGATCTTATTCGGAGGCTTTCGTGTATTATAGCTTGTTATGTGCAGATGGATCCCGAAAGGGTTATGGTGGTTTAGACCACTACTTGAGATTGGTATTTCTAAAGATATGAGGATTCAGTCGTGTGTTGAGATGGTTCTCTTAGATTGAGTTAAGTAAAAGGGTTCTATGTGGTGAAGTGTTACCATATTAGTTGTTCGGAGGTTAAGATAAAATTCTTTTACTCTTGCGCATTGGCAGGATTAAGTGCAGTGATCGGCATGGAATTCGGAAGTTGAGGATCAAGGTTGTAGTTTAGTGTCGACAAGAATGTCAAGAGCTCGGATGAGCAGGAAAGGATTTAGATAGTTAGAGTAAGATGTTATTGTCTTTGGCGCCACCTGAAATCGGTACCTAGTGTGAAGAGGCATTATGTGGATTCTTGAATTTGCTTTACATCGATTGGTGTGGCCGGTAGTATGAATGTACAGACTTGTTACCTGGTGCGGAAGGTCATGGGAGCATATCCCACGGGAAGATTGTATAAGTGTGACATGTAGTCACTTGGTTGATTGAAAAATGGAAATCAAGTATGAATATTTTGGTAATATCGCGAATTTGGAATTTATGCCTGGAGAGTGCTCGGTTCATTTGGTTCTGGACTGTGGAAGTTTGTTCCGGTTATAATGGTTATTCTTATGTGTTATGGGAAAAAAGGGGGTATTATGGATCCCTGAAAGGTTATTAGCCTAGTACGGTGAGATCAGAATCGGCTTGAGGTATGTGGATGGATTTAAATATGAATATGGGCTCTATGTTAGGCCAGATGAGTTCATTTCAGCATAGCGCTCACTTATGGAGGAGTATTTGGACGTTGGACGTCATTTTGTCGACGGCTATTTCATGTAATACTATATTATCCCGTGTGAGTTGTGAAACAGCTTGTTAATTTCATGTGTGTTGAGGTTCCGCGTAGCGATGGTGTTATGTTAGCAGGATAGCTCTCGAGATTCAGATCATATATCTCACCTTAGTTGTGCTTGAGTTTTGTAGCATATGGCGCTGTCGGTCCTCCCCATAGATGGTATTATGCACTTAGCGTGCTTGTGTCCGATATTCGCATATTTTGTAGTAATGAGAATTCTAGCTCGGTAAGTATATCCTTATATAGATTTTATTTTCAGATAGGGTTGCACACCGCAATAGTTTGATGTTGAGTACAGTCCCCCATATTATATTTTATGTGTTTTGTGTCCCATTTTCTGAGGAAGGTTCATAACACTTTTCAGTTGATTAATTAGTTACGCGGGTTGAGTAATCCTTTCCAAAGATTCATTTTCCTTATGTATCATGTTCGAGTTTGTAGCTTATTGGCACATCGCGGCAGCATATGAGACTTTTTGTCATGTTTGGGGTGGCTTGTTGCCTGAGCGGCTTATACTGGGTGAGACGAGATTTTGGATCTGGGATCAGTGCGATCGGATTATATGAAGTATATTAAAGAGAAATTACCATTATTTGGTTCATAATGAGGTGATGATTCTAGTCAAGAGGGGAGATTCAATGGTTTGATAACTCGACAGTTGGTTACGAATTTCTACACATCTTTTCTGTTATGGTGGTATTGCAAGAGTTGGAGCAATACTTTATTATGCCATGAGGTGCATTGTGTGCATCGAGTTCGTGAAATTTCGGCAATTATGATCAGAGAAAGTTATTATGGTCATGTGAATGTTGCGGTGCATGGTGCGAATTCAGCAAAGGTATGCAGTCATGTTCTAGTACATCTTGTGGTGATTGATACGGTGTTTGTCTGTTGGAAGCAAGCCTGGCAGAGAATTTCGGATGTTGGAACTGGGCTCTAAGGCTTATTTTCCTAAATAAAAGAGAATATATTCAGATTTGATCAAGCTAATGTGCTCAACTGAGTTGTGGTAGCACGGGTAGGTGCACGAAGTGTTAAACAGTGATTTCGGACAACTCCAGCACAGTTCTTAGCATGTTCGAGGACGAACGTATGTTTAAGTGGGAGAGAATGTAACGACCCGATAGGTCGTTTTGAGCTCTAGCACGTCGTTCAGTAGTTTAAGGCCATGAGCAACTTCACTTCAGGTATTATGACTTGTACGCGTGGCCGGAATTGAAATTTCGGAAGTTCAGAGTTGATTTGAAAAGAAAAATCTTATTTCGAAAGCTTTAAGTTGAAAGAATTGACTAAGGTTGGATTTTTGAGTAAATGAAATCGGAATCGGGATTTGAAGGTTCCAACAGGTCGTATGATGAATTTGGACTTGGGCGTATGTCCGGATCGGGTTTTGGATTACCCGGGAGCGTTTCAGCACCTATTGTGGAAGTTGGAATTTTGGAAGAATTTCATAAATCTGGGTTGAAGTGCATTACCATGTTATCAATGCCCGTTTGGGACTCCGAGTGTGGGAATAGCTCCGTATGGTGATTCTGGTATTGTGAGCCCGTCCGGAAGCGGATTCGGAGGTCCGTAGGTCATTTTTGAGTCATTTGGTTAAAGGTAGAAATTTGAAGGTTTTTGAGAAGTTTGACCGGAAGTGGACTTTTTGATATCGGGGTCGGAATCCAATTCTAGAATTTGGAGTAGGTCCATATTGTCAAATGTGACTTGTGTGCAAAATTTGAGGTCAATCGGACGTGATTTGATAGGTCTCCGCATCGATTGCAGAAGTTTGGAATTTCAAAATTCATTAAGTTCAAATTGGAGGGTGATTCGTGATTTCGATATTGTTTGATGTGATTTGAGACCTCGAGAAGGTCTGTGTTATGTTATTGGACAGGTTAGTAAGATTGGACGGGGTCCCGGGGGCCTCGGGTGAGTTTCGGAGTGGCTTCGGAGTGTTTTGTTAAGAAGTTGGATTGCTATTTCTGGTGTGATCGCATTGGCGGTGTAATGGTCACAAATGCGAACATTGCAATTGCGAGGAGGGGTTCGGATTTGCGAAGGATGGGGATTTTCTGAGGTGTTCGCATTTGCGAACCATTTGTCACTTTTGCGGACCGGTCCCCTTCGCATTTGTGAAGATCTTGGTCGTAATTGCAACTTGATCAGGGGCAACTTGGCTTCGCATTTGCAATGCATTTGTCGCAAATGCGACCATCGTATTTGCGAGCTAGATGTCTCAAATATGACATCTGCGACTGGAGCCAAGGGCTTTTATTCCGAGACTTAGCCCATTTACCTCACTTCCTACTTGGACTTATGCGATTTTTGAGAGCATTTTGAGAGGGGGTTCCATGACCATTAAAATGTACGTGATTTCTTCTAGTTTTGAGTTAAATAAAAGGTTTATATATGGATTTAGACATGAAAATTTGTAAAAATTTGGGATTTTGAAGAAAAACCTAGAAATTGGTACTCTTGGATTTTGATCACAAATTTGGACATGAAATTGAGAATAAATTTTATATTTGAGTTCGTGAAATTGGTACTCTTGGAATCCGGGCACGTGGGCATAAGGGTGATTTTATCAACTTTACGAATGGAGTTGGAAATTTTTTATAAAATGATTAATTATGAGTATTAGAGTATACTTTGATTCGGTTGCATCATATTTGACTAGTTTTGGCGCAACGAGCATCAATTGAAATTGTCGGAGCGTCCTTGGAGTCGGTTATGAAATTTTGGAGCAAGGTAAGTCTCCTTTCCAACCTTGTAAAAGGGAATTTACCCCATAGATGAAACAAATCACTGTGTGCTCCTATTTGTGAGGGCTACATACGCACGAGGTGACAAGAGTCCGTGCGTAGCTACTATTATGCCTAAGTTCGGGTAGCCTAGGACCCAAAAGAATGCTTTAATTGTAATATTTGAAATCTATTGTCAATTTAAAATCCTTAAGTCATATCGAACTGTGTTAATAAATTTCTAAAAGGCTAGACATCGTTTTCTTGACTTTTAAAAGAGAAATTTGCCCTTTTCCTTGGATAATTGCCCCTTGATGAATTGTTGATTGATTATTTGAATGAGTTAACTTTTGTGGAATGGGTCGAACGCGTCGGTAGATTAAATAGATGCATCTATGGTTCACGCCATTCAACCCTCTGGAAGTGCACAATTTAAATAATTATTGGATCGGGCCGTACGACCTCGACATGACTTGCGCATGCTTGTATTGCTTTCCTTGAAATTTATAAATAACGATATTGCCTCCCTGGTCTGAGATAAACTGATAATTTGATATGGCCTCATTGGCCGGAGATATAATCTTTAAATAGTGGTAGATAAAATTTGGAGATTCCTTAATTATGAAAGAACTGTTTGCTTACTTCAGAATAATGGGCTTGCAGCCGTATCAATTAATCCATGTCTAATTTAATGATATTATTCCATTTATTTATAGCCCATAGTAAGTGCTGAAGTCGACCCTTCGTCACTACTTCTTCGGGGTTAGGCGGGATACTTACTGGTACGCGTTGATTTACGTACTCATACTATACTTGCTGCACAGTTTTGTGCAGGTACACATATGTTTAGCGGCCTTGTGGGCGCAGAGGCGCGATTATGGCAGGGACTTAGGGGAGCTGCATTCTATACGACGCTCCACAGCCAACAGAGTCTCCTTCAGAGTATTGTACTTTCCTTCATGTCCAAATTTGTATTCTGGACAGTTACTGTATTTTATTTTAAATTCCTAGAAATGGCTCATGCACTTGTGACACCAGGTTCTGGGATGATTATGGGATGTTCAGTAATGAAATTGAAAAACATTGTTATTTATTCTGTAAATACATATTTTACTTGATAAATTGAAGTGAATTTACGATTTCAAAAATATTAAAATGAGAATTTTAATTGACTATTTAGTGTTGGCTTGCCTGACAGTGGTGTTCGGCACCATCACGACCTTTAACGGATATTGGATCATGACAGCAACCGTTCAAACTCTATGCTCCATGCATCCCAGAGAGTTTGGGGAACAAACTCTTTAAAAAATATTTCTGAAAATTGAGCCCAAGTTTGTGGTATTGCATCGGCTGGTCTACCTTCTTTGTAAGCTTGCCACAACTGATACGCTGCGTCTGACAGCTGAAATTTAGTAAAGGCAACTCCGCTCACTTCCACAATACCCATGGTGCAGAGAATACAGTGACATTTTTCTAGAAATCCTTGGGTATCCTCTAAAGCCGTGCCACTGAAAGCAGGTGGACTATACCTCTTAAATCTCTCAAGTCTCTTTTGTTCTTCTTCTGATGCCCCTGGCCTGACCTCAGGCTGAACCAGAATAACAGGTCGTACCGATACGTTGGGCGCCATCACGGCCTATAGGGGAAATTGGGTCTGACAACTTTTATGTCGTACTTCTTTATTTTTCGTCATAGTTTTTAGTTTTGGATATCAAAGTCTTTTACATTGATGTATTATTATGTTTAAATTGTATACCTATAGAGATTAATGGTTTGTGTTATTTCAACTAATGTTAGTAAAACAATATTAATTTTCAGCTATTAGAAATATTTTGTACATTTTTCTAAGATATTGCTAGTATTTCGCGCAGCGTAATGGAATCAAATTTGGAAAAACAATGTATCCCAATAAATAACCTTAAACCTTATGATGTTGAATGGGTAATTAAGGTATTGCTTATTCAAAGAGGACCACTAATAAAATAAAAGAACGACAAAGGAGAGGGTTCGTGATGAGCACAAAACACAATACAAAATTATTGCTCGTTTGTCAAAGAAACTATAGTATAAGTATTATCAACACATGGATTGGATTTAAATAGTGTTCGAATAATATTCAGTTGATTACTATCTAGAATAATTAACACTTGATTTGATGATTATCAACTACGATTAACTAATAAAAATTAAGCAATTTACAATTGATTACAAAATACATCAGATGAGCAACGAAGAAACATCAATGAGAGAAATAATGGTAATTGGCTAGATAGGTGCAAGATAATTGACTCGGGATCCACTTCTTGAGTTAGTTCACTCTATAATACTGTGGATTCTCACGAATTCAATAGATAATTAGATTACACTTGAAGTTAATGCTACTCTTTTGATTAAACGTCAATTTCAGTAATTAATCCAATTGAAGTGGGGTGAACAATTGCAATGAATAAAATAATGGTTATGGTCTAAAGGGTAACTTCTCACGAATATTTTCCTATTTTCTAGTTCGATTAACAATTCAAGAGGTTCTTTTGATTACCTATTTGAATCACGAATTTAAACTAGAGCATAAGAGGTAAATAAATTCAATATCAAGCTCCTATTTCGATTAAGCAAAATAAGAAATAACTCCACAGTACGAATTACAACTCCAATAATTATCAAGAATCGAATCCCTAATCAAGTTATCAAAACACCGCATTTGTCAACACCCTAATAGAAATTACTCCATAACTATGGAAAAAGTCATCTCAATAAGGTTTAACAGAAAAAGAAAACATCAATTCTAATGATTCGATACGAACTCTCGTATTGCACCGATCGTTGGTTGATATCTTGACGAATTCATGTGACTTTTGCCTAGTTGCTTCTCCAACTTTCGTAGGTCAAAAGTTCCTTCAAAAATGTATCTTGGTGTATTTATACCATATAGGAATGGGCCAGAACGAAACTACCCTTTCCTAGCCGAAACAGGAAATAATTCTAACAAAATTGTACATGCGCGCTTATGAGGATCTTCAAAGAGCAGACTTTTTGTAAAGCAGCAACTTTTACACAGCCGCGCCGCGCCATGTGTGCAGCAGTGTTATTTTCTCAGAGTAATTCTTTTCATCCACGTTTTCACATTCGGACTTGATCATCGACCCCCGAATGTTATCCCGGCTTAATTTCTTGGGCTTCTACTCGGACTTCAAAGCTCCAAATTGTTCGATTTAGCTCCAAATTAACTTTTTAACTCGGAATCACTTTCTACAATGTATAAAGCACGTAATAAGTGTAATTAACTATCATTTAAGCTCAAACACACATAAAATGCAGTAATTAGAGTGCAATACTACCATCAATTTGCGTTGGCATTTGACATTTCTTGATGAAGAGGTAGGCCTCTTTTGTATATTTATTTTGATATAATTTTTTACTTATTCGTATTATTTTTAATTAATCTAAGTTATGTTTATATTAATTTATAGGGTAAACAAATTCAGGCACTATTCAATAAAAATGTTGAAGATTGGAAAAAATTATTTCAACGGAATAAAAGCTATTACACTATAAATGGTCGCGTGAAGGCTACTCATTCTACCAATTATCTGGGCACAAGGAGTTGCAAATATGTTTTAGCAATTATACTACAGTTACGAAATGCACCAGCCACTTTTCGACCACATAATTTTCGTATAATTTTTTATCTTTAGAAGAGGCAACAAAATCCACTATCAGAAAATTATTTGGTAATTTTCTTCTCGCTATCTTTTGATAATACATTGGATATTCTCATTTTAATGTATATAAGTATTTCACATTAATTCCTTTAATAGTTACTTTGTAACAAACATGTGATTTGTCTTAATACTTTTCACAGACGTAATGTAATGACCCAACCTGACATTTTGCTTTCTAGAACCCCGTTTTTCTAATTTAGACTCCCCGTATGTGCATTTACTAGTTTATAACTTGTGGGGATGTGTAACGATCCGACCAATTATTTTGGTAATTAGCGCCCCATTTGGCGGCTTAAGGTCTCGAGAAGCATCGTAATGTGCATTATGACTTGCGTCTGTGGTCGAGATTGGTTTTCAGATGATTCAAGAATAATTGAAAGAACAATTTTTATTGTTGAAGCTTAAATGAAAAGAGTTGACCGGAGTTTGACCTTTGAGGAAATGACTCTAGAATGGAATTTTCATAGTTTCAATAGCTTTGTATGGTGATTTTGGACTAAGGCGTGCATCCGAATTTGGATTTGGAGATCTGCAGGGTAATTTGATGCATATTGGCAAAAATTGAAAAGTTAAATTTTTGGAAGGTTGAGAGGTTTAACCGATAGTTGACTTTGGTGCTATCGGGATCAGAATGCGACTTCGAGAGTTATATTAGCTCTGTTTTGTTATTTGGAACTTGTATGCAAAATTTGGCTTCATTTCGAGTTGATTTGATATGTTTCAGTGCGAGTTTTAGAAGTTAGAAGATTTGTAGTTTCGATGCAAAATTTATAAGTTTTATTCGTGGTGAGATTTGTAGTTTCGATGTTGTTTGATGTGATTTGAGACCTCGAGCGGGTACGTGTTATGTTATAGGACTTGTTGGTATATTCATACGGGGTCTTGAGGGGCTCAGGTGAGTTTCGGACGAGCTTCGGATCAATTGTAGCATTGTGAGGCTGGATTGGGCTGAGTTCTGGTATGGTCGCACCTGCGGACCACTGCATGCAGGTGAGATGGTCGTAGGTGCGAAGATGAAGGCGCAGAAGAGAGAAAGGATGGGTTTGGTAGTCTTTGCAGATACAACAATTAGTGCGCATTTGCGGCTAAGCATAAGCGAAATATTGGACACATAGGCGAGCTGGAGCGCAAAAGCGATTTGGGCATGCACACTTGCGGTTTTGCAGAAGCAGCAGAATGTCCATAGGTGCAAGAGGGCAGCTGGTCCGTGGGCTTCGCAGGCGCGGTTCTTTTTGCGCAAATGCGACGCCACTGAAGCTGCTAATTGTGTCGCAGGTGCGATCAGGCCTGGTCAGACTCTATATTGTTGAGGGTTTTTGAGGATTTATTCATTGTTTGAGTTGTAGACCTCGGGTTTGGGAGATTGTTTGTGGGTTTTTCAAGAAACTCATTGGGGTAAGTTTTCTCTAGCCGAATTCTGTTATATTTCATGAATCCATTGCAATTTTCATCGTTTAATTAGTGAATTAAGTTGTAAATTTGGGGAAACTTTGTAGAAATGTTTCAAAATGTAAAATGATGATTTGAAGGACAAATTGATGTCGGAAAATGAGAATTTTGGTATGGTTGAACTTGTATCGGAATGGATGTTCGAGTTTTGTAAATTTTATCGGGTTCCAAAGTGCGAGCTTGGGGTTTGAATTTTGGGTTAACTTCTAGTTCTTGTTGAAGATTTAATCTTTATTATCCGGAATTATGTTTTATGATTTTTATTTATGAATTGAAGTTATTTTGGTTAGATTTGAGCCGTCCGGAGGGTGTTTCACTCGAGAAGTTCATTTTAGAGTATCAGTCTAGCTTCTTTGAGGTAAGTATCTTGCCTAACTTGTGTGGGGGAAACTACCCCTTAGGATGTGAGTCTTTTGTGTAAATTCTATCATGTGAAATCCGTGTATGTGAGGTGACGAGTACGTGCTCGGGCTTATTTATAGAAATTTGACTATTTAGGGCTCTTAAGTTCTTATGTCCATTAAATATAAAGTTGTGTTGTCAGGTTAAATTCTCAATTTACTAAATCCACCCTTACGTGTCTTAATTGGAATTAATTGCTCCATATTTTACCCTTATTGTCGATTAAACTCTTATGTGCCTTAACTAAAGTTGTTGCTTCTTTTATTGATATGCTATCCTTTCCATAATTTCTTATCCTTGATTGAAGTTATTACTATCTTTTCCATAATTCCCTATCATTAGTTGGAGTTCTTATTATCTTTCCCATAATTCTGCTTATCCTTAATTGAGTTTGTTAAATCTCTTCCATAATTACTCAACCTTAATTGAAGTTTTGTTATCCCTTATCATAGTTGACTTACCCTTAATTGGATTCATTGATATACGCTATCCCTCTTTTCATTTAATTTTACTTATGTGGAATCATTGCTACACAATATCTATTCCTTATTGAGCTATTGCTATTTCGTACCATTATTTCCTGTTGCGTCATTCCTTGTGAGCTCGTTCTTCCGCCTCTCTGTGTTTTGGAATTCCTGTGTTGATTTACTTGTCGCATTCTTGTGTTACTATCATTGTTGTTGTTGTTGTATTCAGTGTTGTGTTGCATGAGGTTTCTGTTGTGCGATTGTTATCGTGTTGCACGAGGTTTCTTCCGTGCAATTATTATTGTGTTGCACGAGGTTTCTGCCATGCGGTAGTTATTGTGTTGCACGAGGTTTCTGCCGTGCTATTGTTACTATTGATATTTGCACATGAAGTGTTATAAGGCGGGCTATATACGTGGGTTGTGCATGTGGCGAGTGAAGGTGGAAATATTATTATCCACATGCGGCGAGACAAAGCGGGCATTTACTTTATTATTGCGCACGTGGCGAGATAAGGTGGGCTGTGTCGGGGAATGATTTGTGATAGCCTGGGGGCATTGTTATTGTTGTTATTTGTGTAGTGGTATGCCTACCCTTTGTGAGCTATACCATGTATATTTCGTGGTGATCGTTTATTATGCGCCATTTATTGTCTCTACTCTTACTTGTTGACTTGAATTGGGATAGAACACTTGCACAAGCATATGGGTAAATAAATCACCCGTATCGGTTTAAGAAAATGAATCCTGATGTAGTTGACCATTAACATGTACTCTCGTGTACTTACCTTCGGTGTGAGAGATATCCTGTTGGCACGTGAGTTATCCGTGGAGTCATGAGTCATTTTTGTTGTTGGCATATGAGTGGTCCGTGCAGATATTAGATATTGTCACTCTTGGAACGTGAGTCGTTCATGTGGTTATGAATTTGTAATGTGGGCACAAGAGGCCAAGTGATTAGGGTTCAAGAATTAGGACACGTGATTTGTGATTATGTGGTTTGGTACCTCGTGAAAATTCCTGAATAGATCTGGTATAAAAGTGGTTGTTCTTGTTATGCTATTACTTGTTTTCCTTTATTTGGTTTCATCGGACTTAGACTGTGTCCAGCTCACTCTACATCATTACTATCCGCATGCTTCTTGTTGATAATTGTTGTTCTAGTGTTTCATTGCGCGTATTGTTTTGTGTTCCTTACCATGCTTAGCTTTATATTAACATTTGACAGGACCCCAAATTTTCCTCTATAGGACGTCGTGATAGCACTTAGTCTCTTAGACTAGGTAAGCCTACCAATTTGCGGAATAAGAGAATATAAAGCCGAAATCAACATCAATATCTGAAATAAATTAAGACTGCGATTCAAATAATTACAACTTCCCAAAACCTGGTAGAAATCAGTCACAAGCTTCTAAGAGAAATACTATGTGTCTCTATACATCAGAGTCTAAAGCGAATAAGGGAAAACAGTATAACAAAGATAGAGGGGGACTCTGAGGTCTGCGTCCGCTAGAAGATGTACCTTGAAGTCTCCGCATACAGGCCAGCTCACTAGTATCTGGTCTGGTAAGTGGTACCTGGATCTATACAAAAAGATGTGCAGAAGTGTGGCATGAATACACCATAACGGTACCCAGTAAGTGCCAAACCTAACCTCGGTAGAGTAGTGAAGAGGTTAGGTCAAGGCCCTACTGATTTAAAAGAAAAGTAAGATAGAAGATAATAATAATAATATTTGAAATGACTGAGAATTTAAATAATGACAAGCTTTAGAAAATAATAGCACAGTAAATAGAGGTAAATAACATGGTCGCTCCCGAGGTACCGCCTCGTAGTCCTAATGTAAATATGAAGTACATGGGGATCTCCCGAGGAACCGCCTCGCAGTCCCAAAGTATATATGTAGTGCAGGGGGATCTCTCGAGGAACCGCCTCATAGTCCCAAGGTTAATATACAGTACAGGGGATCTCCAGAGTAAGCACCTCATAGTCACAAAGTAAATATGCAGCAGATAACCGAACCGAAGGAACAACGAATTTACAGTAAGAAATCTTACAGTTAAAGGTTTAATTCAAATCCAGGAAGCTGGTAATTCAACTAAGCATGTTGCACAAATTGCAAGTAAGAGTTAAGGCACATAAACATGCGATACTAGGCTAATCATGATCACTACATATGCTAAGGCAAATCAGTTAAGCAATTTAAAAGAAATCTACTCAGCAAGAATCGAAATTTTCCACAATTATCCCATGTACGTACTCGTCACTTCGCGTACACGGCTCTCACGTATCGCAAGTTTTTACAACAGTACCAAATCCTAAAGGGATTTCTCCCACACCAGGTTAGACAAGTCAATTACCTCAAATCTCGCTCAATCAGTCAAGTAGTATGCCTTTCCCTCATTTTTTCGACTCTGAATGGCCCAAATCTAGCCAAAGGAAATTACATACTATAAATACAACTACAAGAAATTAATTTGAATAATGAAACTACGACTTTAGAAAAGAATTGAAACATCGCCCCAAAGCATTGATCTGGGCCCACTTCTCAGAATCGGGTAAAAGTCACAAAATACGAACACCCATCCGACCATGAGTTCACCCATACTAATGTTACCAAAATCCGACACCAAGTCGCCACTCAAATCCTCAAATCAAACTCTCCAAATCCCTAGCCTCAACTCAAAAATTTCACCTTAAATACACACTAACTAGGTGGGAAAATCAATGGGGAAACAACATTATTGATCAAAAATGAGTACTAGAGACTTACCTCAAGAGATCCCTCGAAACGTCTCTCAAAATCGTCAAGACTCGAGCTCAAAATGTTTAAAATGAGCAAAAATTGCGAACCCTTGCATTTAAGTGTTCTGTCCAGCATTTCTGCTTTTGCGAACACTTAGCCGCATCTCCGTCGTCGTAGAAGAGACAACTTGCGGAACTTCCCCTCCTACGCTCTTGCGGTCTCGCCTTCCACACCTGTGGAACTTCCCCTCCTGCAGTCCTAAATCCTTTTCTGCGGACACGCTTCTGCGAGACGAAGGCCGCTTATGCGGTGCCCCTCATGCCAGGTCCCTTTCGCTTCTGCGTTGTCTCCTTCGTATCAGCAATCTCGCAGATGCGGAATTTTCCTTGCATCTATGACCTTTACCCACACTTCTCCAGACCTCTTCTGCGCCCAATTGCATGCTTCTGCGGGCTAGCATATTCTGTCAATCTTGCGAAGGTGCGTTTAAACCAGAGCTAGTGCTTTCAGCCATCTTAAAAGTCCAAATTTGATCTGTTAACCATTCGAAATCCATCCAAGGCCCCCAGGACCTCAACCAAAAATAGAAACCAGTCCTAAAACATCATACGGACTTAGTCAAACATTTAAATCACAACAAACAACGCTAAAAACATGAATTGTGCATGGATTCAAGCCTAATGAACCTTAAAACGTCAAACTTCTACATTCGATGCGGAAACCTATCAAGTCATGTCCGATTGACCTCAAAATTTGCACAAAAGTCATAATTGAGATTACGGACCTACATCAACTTCTGGAATCAGAATTTGACCCCGATATCAAAAATATCACTACCGGTCAAACATTCCAAAATTCATCCCATTTCAAATTCTTTTTCCAATTGACGCTAAAATGACCTACGGACCTCCAATTCAACATCCGAACACGCTCTTAAGACCAAAATCACCATACGGAGCTATAGGAACTGTCAAAATCCCATTCTGGACTCAGCTTCATACAGTTCGAGCTACGGTCAATTCCTATGTTTAAGCTTCTATTTGAGGGACTATGTGTCACATTTCACCCCGAAACCAAAAACAAATCCTCTCAGCAAGTCACGTAACCATAAAATGAAATAGAGGGAGAAATAAATAGGGGTTCGAGGCTAATTCTCTCAAAACGACCGGTCGAGTCGTTACATCCCCCCTCTTAAAACCAATGTCCGTCCTCGAACGAGTATAGAGGCATACCTGAAGTGGTGAAAAGATAAGGATAATGGCTACGCATATCATGCTCGGTCTCCCACGTTGCCTCATCGACTGGATGACCACTCCATTGAACCTTCACTGACGCAATGTTCTTTGACCTCAACTTTCGGACCTTCCTGTCCAAAATTGCCACTAGATCCTCAACATAAGATAGATCCTTGTTCAAATGGACTGAGCTGAACTCTAACACATGAGACGGATTGCTGTGATACTTCCGAATGAAGGAAATATAGAACACTAGATGAATTGCAGAGAGCTAGGTGGTAGTGCAAGTCTTTAAGCCACCTCTCTAACCCTCTCAAGAATCTCAAAAATCCTAATATACCTAGGGCTCAACTTGACATTATTTCTGAACCTCATAACACCTTTCATGGGTGAAACCCAGAGCAAGACCCACTACCAAACCATGAATGCAACGTCGCGAACCTTCTGATCCACATAACTCTTCTGTCTCGATTGGGCTATACGAAGTCGATCCTGAATCAATTTAGCCTTTTACAAAGCATCCTGAACAAAGTCTATATCCAATAGCCTAGCTTCGCCCGGCTCAAACCAACCCACTGGAACCCAGCACCGCCTACCATACAAAGCCTCACACGGCGCCATCTGAATGATCGACTGATAACTGTTATTGTAGGCAAACTCTACAAGTGGAAAGAACTAATCCCAAGCACCCCTAAAATCAATCACACACGCATGAAGCATATCCTCCAATATCTGAATAGTGCGTTAGGACTGTCCATTCATTTAAGGGTGAAATGTGGTACTCAATTTCACACGAGTACCCAACTCACACTTTACAGCTCTCCAGAACCTTAATGTAAACTGCGTACCATGATCAGAGATGATAGATACTTGTACGCCATGAAGCATAACAATCTCGCGGATGTAAACCTGAGCCAGCTACTCCGAAGAGTAAGTAGTAACCACAGGAATTGAATGAGCCGACTTGGTCAATCTGTCCACAATCACCCAAACTGCATCGAACTTCCTCTGAGTCCATGGGAGCCCAACAACCAAATCCATTATCACGCCCGGAACTCGAGGAGCGCGACCGGCGCTTAACTAAGTGAACCCGCTCAAGCAAACCTTTTAGATACTTTCTACCCAAACTCACTTATGAATAAAGAGAATACACATTTTCGTTGATTAGACCATAAAGAGATTATGAATATAATACCAAATTATTACCATTAGTTACTTCATTTTAAAGTCTCAACTTTCACACACATTTTTCATGTTCTTAAAAGGAAAAAGTAATTCAAACACAACATAACATTGTTTGAATTCCCCAACACCAATATACAACCCACACTATGTCTACGGAGCCTCTAATAGATACCTTAAACACAATACACAAGGAACAAAAGATACATGACCTCGAAATAAAGTGGGGCTCACCAAGTCTACTGGGAAGAGAGTGTACCGCTATCACTGATCAGTGTCTCCTACTGTGGAACCACCTGCATCCATTGATGATGCAGTACCCCCGGCAAAAGGGACGTTAGTACATATGGAATAATACTAGTATGAATGAAACAATACCCTTTCAATAGAATGATAAATAATACGAGCAAGTACAATCATAATATCAGTGGAAGCCTCAAATAACATCAAACTTCAAATTAGGATCAAGACAGTGTTCAATTAAATTTCCATATTTTAAGTTGGGAGGTGTTTGGTACCAATATGCCACCGTTCAATATACCAATATTCACAATACCAATACCATTATTCTTTTAGCACGGAGTCCGATTACGACTTGATCGGCCAGGTTGTCTCATTAGAGATATCATCCTTCTTATACCAATCATCTCATTTCATACTTCTTTCGTATCTTTTCATTTCAATGGCACTAGTGGCCACACTTATAAAATCATTATTGGCACGTCGGTCGTATTTAATATTTCATGCTCACCTTTTTCACTTTCAAACATCATCATCATCATCCACAACAAGGCATTTCAAATAAATGTTATCAATACACATGTGAGCAATTAAGAGTCTTAGACACATAGAGATTTTTCACAAAATGTGGCATAATAGCCTTCGTTTAAACTTGACTTGAAGTTGCAACATTATTAATGCACATCCCATACTTTGAACATATTATTAAATGATAACATAACATGATAAAAGCATTTTGGGATATATATTGAACATATATATTTAAACACAAGCTTATTCGGAATAGACACTTTCATAATGAACAATTCGGGACTTACATAAATTACATGAATACCGTGGGATTCAATTCTAGGAGAGTGGTTTAGCCAACATACCTCGATTTGAGCTTTCCTTAAATTACTACAATGTTCCGAAAATCCTAGCAATTCCAATCTATTTTGAGACATAATAAAATTGAACACAAATTAGGAAGATATTCATGGTTTCAACTCATTTGAGCATTTTATCAAACACTAGGTGTGCAAATTTTGCTACAAGGTTCTTCCACAAGATTTCCTTCATACCATAACCCAATATTTACTTATTTTAGCCCAACGATCTTCCCACAAATCTTATTGATACATGCGTGTATAAATACTACTCTTACACCCAAGAATCATACTCTTAATCCCCCATCTTTTATTCCAAACTTGAAATTGAAGAATTGGAGGAAGAAATTCTTACCTTTTTGAAGCCCTAGCAAGATCCTTGTGAAATCCTCAACCTTGAACAAGAATTGATAGACGATTGACTAGGTCTTCACTTTCTCTCTCTAAGATGCTCTCACCACTCTCTAAAATATCAGATTAAACCCTTCAAAATGACCCCAAATGCTATTTATCAAAATGGGTTCGGGTTAAAAAATTAGAACAATAGCTGCCCCGACACATGTATGTGGTCGCATATGAGACCGCATATTGCTTCTACGGTCCACGGAATGGGCTGCATAATTTACCTCCGGAACTGGGCAAAACTGACTGAGTTTGCGGTCATTATGTGGCCCGCATACCTATTCTGCAGTCGCATAATGCATCATACAACTAGTCCGCGGTGGTATAATGCGCCGCAAACCTGATCTCCAAACTTGCCTAAGTTGCTTCACTCTGCGGCCATTATGCGGTCCGTAGAGTGATTTTGCGGCCACATAGTGGGCTGCAGAAATGCATTTTTCTACACAAAATTTTCTTTTACTCCCCAACGCATTGTTCAATCCAAAAAGTCTACTTCGGCACCACGAAACCCTAAATTCCTTTACGAAATTTTACGGGGCCTTACATTCTCCCCCACTTAGGATCATTTGTTCTCGAATGAGGGTAAAAATATGTCACTAGCATTAAATGTGACTTAGCTGCTGTAACACACACCAGCAGTTACAAATTTGTTTTTGATTAACTCCTTAAATTTCCAAAACTTTTGCTAGAGTCTCCCCTGTAACTGGGCCTATCAATCTATCGGAGAATTCCAGAAACCAATCCTAATAACATATACATAATCGATGATAAAACATAACACAAGAACAACACCAATCGTGGCTCATAAGCAATATATTACTAGAAAAGGAACTCCCTTAACATCGACTGTACAAATGATACAAAATTCATAGAAGGCAACTCTTAGAATCTTCATAGAACACAACTTTATAAATACATGGCTATTCAAACAAATAAGGAAACTTTTTCTTCATTTCTTCCTAGGACTCCCAAGTAGCCTCTTCAACCTGCTAGTTTCGCCATAATACTTTCCCGATGAATAATATAAAATGGTATCTCTTCATAAGTCAATTTCTCATTAATCTCAATAGTCTCAACCGGAATAATGATTGTCGGGTCTCCAACTACTTTCTTCAACGTAGACACATGAAACACTGGGTGCGCTAATGACATTTCAGGTGGTATCTCAAGCTTGAACGCCACCTCACCGATCCTCTGAATAATTTTATACGGTCCGACATACCTCTGACTCAATTTCCCTTTCTTACCAAATCGCATTACACCTTTCATGGGGGGAACCTTCAATAATACCCAATCATCTTCTTTGAACTCCAAATCCCTACGACGAACATCCGAATAAGACTTCTGACGACTCTGAGCAGTCTTCAACTGCTCCTGAATGATCTTAACTTTTTCCATAGCCTGATGCACGAGGTTCGGCCCTGTCAACTCTGCTTCCTTAATCTCAAACCACCAAATGAGAGATCTACATCTCCTACCATATAAATCCTTGAACGGTGTCATCTGAATGCTAGCATGATTACTATTGTTGTAGGAAAATTCTATGAGTGGCAAATGATCATCCCAGGTATCTTTGAAGTCAAGAACACAAGCGTGCAATATATCCTCAAGCGTCTGAATAGTCCGCTCGGCCTGCCCGTCAGTCTGCGGGTGAAATAATGTACTAAGATTCACCTGAGTACCCAAACCTTGCTAAAATTTCTACCAAACATTATCTGTGAACTGTTCCCCTCGATCAAAAATGATAGAAACTGGAGTGCCATTCAACCTGACTATTTCTTTGATATATAATTGAGCATATTATTCCAGTGTGTCGGTAGCCTTAACTGGTAAGAAGTGTACTGATTTTGTGAGTCGATCCACAATCACCCAAATCGAGTCAAACTTATGATGAGTGTGAGGTAGTCCTACCATAAAGTCCAAATTAATCATTTCCCACTTCCACATTGGAATTTCTATGTTCTGTGCCAACCCACCGGGCATTTGGTGTTTGACCTTCACTTGCTGACAATTTGGACATCTCGCCACAAAGTCCACTACATTCCTCTTCATATCATTCCACCAATAGACTTCCTTAAGATCATGATACATTTTTGTAGATCCCGGGTGCACGAATTACCTAGAAATATGAGCCTCGGCCATGATTCTCTCCCGAAGACCATCTATATTTGGAACACATAGACGCCCTTGGTACCTTAGTGTACCATCACTCATGCCAATAGAAAAGGCCATGGTATTATGTTTATGTATCCCCTCTTTCAATTGTGCCAGCAATGGATCATTGTATTGCTTCTCCTTGGCTTCTACAACAAGTGATGATTCAACCCTATTTTTTACAATCACCCCTCCTTCACTAGAGTCTACAAGACTAACTCCCAAACTAGCCAATCGGTGAACTTCCTTGGCTAATGGCCATTGATATGCCTCCAAATGTCCTAAACTTTCCATAGATTTCTGGCTAAGAGCATCTGCCACAAGATTAGCCTTCCTCGGATGATACAAAATATCGATGTCGTAATCGTTAAGTAATTCAAGTCACCTTCTTTGCTTCAGATTCAACTCCTTCTGTTTGAAAATGTATTGAAGGCTCTTATGGTCCGTGAATATATCCACATGGACCCCATATAAATAATGACACCAAATTTTCAATGCAAATACCACAGTCGCAAGTTCTAAATCATGTGTTGGATAGTTCTTTTCATGATTCTTGAGTTGCCTGGAAGCATACGCTATCACCTTGCCATGTTGTATTCATATACACCCAAGCCCGATTCTTGAAGCATCACAATATACCACAAATCCATTTGTACCCTCTAGCAGGGTAACATTGGTGCGGTAGTCAATCTTGCTTTCAATTCCTTGAAGATCCCTTCACAAGCATCTGGCCATTAGAACTTAACCACCTTCTGCGTCAATTTAGTCAACGGAGAGGCAAGAGTAGAGCACCCCTCCCCAAACTTTCTGTAATATCCAGCTAAGCCCAAGACTCTATGAATCTTAGTTGGGGTAGTAGGTCTAGTCCAATTCTTTACGGCTACAATTTTCTGAGGATCAACCTTAATTCCTTCATTAGAGACGACATGACCCAATAATGTGACAGATTTAAGCCAAAATTCACACTTTGAAAACCTTCCATATAACTTGTGCTGATATAGGGTTTGCAGAACTACCCTGAGATGATCGGCATGGTCCTCTAGATTGCGTGAATATACAAGGATATCATCAATGAACACTATCACAAAGGAGTCAAGAAAAGGCTTGAAGACTCGATTCATAAGATCCATGAAAGCTGCTGGGGCATTTGTTAGCCCAAAAGACATCACCAAAAATTCAAAGTGCCCATATTGGGTTCTAAAAGCTGTTTTCGGAACATCCTGCTCCCTGATCTTCAATTGGTGATTGAGTATTTTCAATATTATACGAAAAATTGATAATAAAATATTATTTGAGTAGAAAAATAGTTATAATATAATATAAAAATATATTTTCGTGGGGATATTTGTTTTTCTCAATTTCAACTCTTTATGCATTCCATTTAGTATTACTTTAAATTTTTCTTCGTATTGGACATTATGTAGTGGTAATGTATTGCTAATACGGAGGATTCTTATGAAATTGATTTTATTAAACCTTCATACATAATTTTAATAATAATTTAATAGACAAAATTTTATTAATTTTAAAATCTTAAATATTAAAAATTTTAGCATAGAAGGTATTGTAGTCCAAAAATTAGGTTGTTGCAGTTATGTCCTTTCCCTATGAGTTTTTCCGTTTAATATTTTAGTGCTATTTTATTATATTAATATTGTATTCATGCTTTTATAATAATACATGCTCGTATTTTTCTAAATGGATTTGGACAGTATAATACATTCTCAAATTGAATTAGTAATGGGACATTATAATACGTTTTCAAATTAAATTGGTAATAAGAATTTTTATGAAGTATATCCTAAAAGTAATAGGATTACATGACTAAAGATATTTACTTGTTCAATTTTATATGAATTAGACAGTCCGAAAGTAATTATACTTATAGGATTCCTCAAGGTAATCATGTAGAATTCCTAACGTGTAGTATTATGTCCTAAAACTAATAAGAATATAAGATTAATATCTAGAATTTCGGTTATGTCATTTTATTATGAGTTATTATACTTAATATTGTAAAGTTATTTTTGTAAACCGACATTCTATTCATACTTTTATAATAATAAATATAATATTTTTGAGAAGATTCAAATAATTGTTCATGATGAATTTTTCTTTTTCACAAACTTATATTTGTTAAATTATTCCTCTATAATTTTCGTTTAGGACTCTTCGATCGGTATCATTATTCTTAGAATTTTATTATTGATTTAATTATCATTAAATCAATAGACTAAAAATGTTATTCATAAAATCACTCTACATATGTTCGTCAATCATCATTATATCAATAGTCAATAAGTTAATGTTTAAACATGTCTAAGGATGTTTGGTGGTGAATATAACACAAGTATGGTAATTAGTATTTGATGATTTACTTAATTGGATAAACATAGAAATATGAGTTCATACTTCCTCCGTTCTAGTTTATGTGAACCTGTTTGACTAGGTACAAAGTTTAAGAAAAAGTAAAGATTTTTGGATTTGTGGTCCTAAACAAGTAAAAATGGGTCCATGTAACGACCCGGCCAGTCGTTTTGTGTATTGTAGCCCTGTTTTCCTATTTATTGCTTATTCTATGCTCAATTGTTGACATGTGACTTGCCGAAATAGTTGATTTGGTTCCGGAGATGTTTCAAAATAGATTGGGACTTGTAGTCCCAAGGTTGGAAGCCTAAGTTGAAAGAGTTGACCAGATATTGACTTATGTGTAAATGACTCTAGAATGGAGTTTTGATGATTCTGATAGCTCTGTATGGTGATTTTGAACTTAAGAATTTGTCCGGATATTGATTTGAAGGTTCGTAGGTCATTTTGACTTGAATTGGTGAAAGTTAGAAAGTTGAAGTTTGGAGAGTTGAGAAGTTTGACCGAGAGCTGACTTTGTGGGTGTCGGGATCCAATTTTGGTTCTGAAATTTGGAATAGGTCCTTTTTGTCAATTATGACTTTTGTGTAAAATTTGAAGTTAATCGGAGTTGGTTTGGTATGTTTCAACATTAGTTTTGGAAGTTAGAAGTTCATAAGTTCATTAGGCTTGAATCGATGTGCGATTTGTGATTTTAGTGTTGTTTGATGTTATTTGAGGTTTCAAGAAAGTTCATATGATGTTTTAGAATATGTGGGTATATTTTGATTGGGCCTCGGGTGTGATTCGAATCAAGTTCGGACTCATTTTGGACTTTGTTAGATTGCTGATATTTGTGCTTCTAGTTTCCTCTTTCGTGATAGTGAGAAGAGGGATGCGATCGCGTAGAGTCTTTTCTTGAAGCTAGGAACTTTTTCTACATGTTCGCGATATGTTAGACACGATCGCGTAGTTCTGAGATTCTATGTTACGCGAACGCAGGTATATGAACGCGTTCACGAAGATGGCAAGTGAGGTTTGGGATTCAAACGCATTTTTCTTCGCGGTTGCGTGAGTAGGTACGCGATCGCGTAGGTGTGAAAGTTGGGTCACCGCGTTCGCCAACTTGAGGGTGCATTCACATAGAAGGGTTTTTTGCCCATGAGGATTTTGTTCTTCACAGTCACGTGGATTTATCTGCGATCGTGATGTGTAATCAATAGACTGACTATTAAAATATCAAAATCGAGGGTTTGAACCCATTTATCATATCTTGAGCTAGAGACCTTGGATTTAAGTGATTCTTGAAATGATTTTCAAGGAGTTAATTCGGGTAAGTGATTCTAACTCGAATTTTGATAAATACATGAATATATCATTGTTTTAACAATTTAATTAGTTTTTTGGGTTGGAAAAATTGGGGAAACTTTGTGAAACTTTATAAACTATAATTTGAGGATTGGAAGGTCGAGTGGTAATCAAAATTGATTTATTTTGGAATGGTTGGACTCATTGTTGAATGGGTGTTCGAATTTCGTTAATTATGTCGGATTCCGAGATGTGTCCAGGTTGACATTTTTGGTTGACTTTTTTACTTTTGTTAAAGCACCTAGCTTTATCATATAGAATTGATTCCTATAGTAAGTGTTGATTGTATAAAGTTGTTTGTGACTAGATTCAAGTTGTCCGGAGGCGGATTCGCGAGGCAAGGGCTTGTTGGAGTAGGGATTTGCGTGGTTTGAGATATGTAACACTTCCAAATTTGATATTAAGGGTATGAATCCCGAACTCTGTGTTATGTGATTAATATTGAGGTGACGCACATAGTAGATGATGGGCGTGTGGGAATGCACCATGGTAATTGTGACTCGATTGTTTTCGTGGAACTTTGCAGTGATCTAATCTTGTTATTACTCATGTATTCTCCATGTGTTAGAGAAAGTGAGCTGTGATTCCTGTTAAAAATCATGCTTAGGCTATATGCTGGTACTCTTGGGACCCACAAAGGTCTTTTATTGTTGTTGAGTTATTTGCTTAAATTTCAGTTGTATACTCATCCGCGTTCATCATTTTCTTACCATATCGCAGTCTATGTTATCATTATTGTTACATCATGTATAACTGTTTGTGATGATTGGCATGTGTTTTGTGAGCCCGAGAGACTGGAGAAATTGATGACTAAGTGAGGCCGAGGGCCTGATCGTGAGTGATATTTATGTGATCGGGCTGCACGCCGCAGCATGCCATGATTGCCTTATTTTAGAGTTTGGGCAGGATCCGCCTCATCTGGAATCTGACATACCAGCAGTGAGTGCAGGTAATGTTATTATCTTTCTCTGAGCTACTATTGTTATTATCTGGATTTGGACTGTACATATATGAGCTCGTCACTGCTTTCAGCCCAAGGTTGTTCCTGTTATTTATTAAGTACATTGGGTCGATTGTTTCACTTACTGCCCAGCGATCCTCGCTTCTTCAGGCTTAGGGTCGCACCTACAAAAAGTTCCATCACAGGTGCAGTTCCGATTAAGGTCGGGCAAGTCTGCTTCTGCGGAGGAACATGCGCACTCGCACATCCGCTTCTGTGAATACTCGGCGCACCTGCGAACTCGCACCTGCAGAGGGACCTCTGCTCCGGCGACCCAGGCCTCCCTGGCCTCATCCGCATCTTCGACCAATTTCCTCGCACCTGCGAGCTCGGAAATGCAAAAATAACCTCGCATTTGCGATCACTGCCAAGATCACTCCAGGTCGTTTCTGCGATCACTCCTCATGCACCTGTGGCTAAACCCTCCGCATGTGCGATGACACCAAAGTCGCAACAAGTTCAGTAATTCAACAAAAGTCCAAAATGACCCGACTAAATCCGAAGCACACTCAGGGCCCCCGGGACCCTGTCCGAGTATACTGATGGTAGGCTATAATATCATATTTTAGCCGCTTATTGCACTCTAATTATCTGCACATTAATTGAATTTGAGCTTTAATCACTAGTTGCATTAATTATGTGTTGTAGGAGAATTTCGAGCTATGTAGATATTACAGAATGAATTTTATTGATTTGTAGCTTTGAAGTCTGAGTAAAAACCCAAGGGATTAAGCCGAGATCGCGTTCGGGGAACGAAACCATGTCCGGATATCAAAAAGTCAAGTTAAATTCATACTCTGAGAAAATAGTGCAACCGCGGTGCGTGGCGCGCCGCGCCGCGCTTGTGTAAATTTCTACTGCCTGACAAATTTCAATTCTCTAGATTTCCCCACTAATTCCCCGCATGGCGCGTCGCTCCATGCAACACGCTTGTACAATTTTACAGAGTATTTGTCCTATTTCGCGTAGGAGAAGGTGTTTTCGGCTAGGCCCAACCCTACTTGGTATATATACATGAAAAAATGTTATTTTTCGAGGTTTTGACACATATAATACCTAAGGAGGCTAAGGAGGAGTTGGAGAAGCGAAAGAACAAGGAATTCATCATTCAATCCTCACTCAAGACAAGATTTTTGATCATTTTATGTATTTGGTGTATTGATATTTGTTTGTGGATATTAGCTCTAATTTTTATGTATTGAATGGTTTGGGTGTTTTAATTGTTGCATCTATATTCACATGTTAGTGTAATCTAGAGAGGCATAACTTGTGATATCTTTGCATTATTTTGTTGGTTCAATTTATTAATTCTTCTTAGTAATTCAAAGAGGCTAGTTGAATTATTGTTTAAACCTAGTTAGGAAAATAATCGAAAGAGGTTCTCCTAAAGACCAATCCACAACGAATTATTGCATATCTTCATCGAGCTTAATTTAGTTCCTATTGTGAGGTTGAGACTTAATCGAGAGAGGAGTTTCTACTAAACATTTGAACTAATAATTGAGTAAATTCGAGAGACTCACTTGAATATTTGAAGTGAAATAACTAGAGTTAATAGCAGACAATTATCTTGCACCTATCCAATCAACCCTTATTCTCTCCTACTGATACCTTCTTTACTTACTTTTATTGCGATTGTCATTAGTCAATTAGCTCATGATTCTTACTTAATTTTAGTTTTTAATCACATAATCTTCATCTGTTGATTATCTTGGATAGCAATCTAGCTACAAACTATGATAATACTGTTTAACTCCAATCCCTGTGGATACGATATTATACTATACTATCTATGACTAGCGAGCATATTTAGGTATGTGTTTTAAGCTCATCATATACCAATAAGTTTCAAAACTTATAACAGACCTACTCGACTTCCAAAACCTATGCCGAATCATCCCAGAACACTATGATTGACCTCGTATTTTGTACACAAGTCATAAATTACATAACAGACCTATTCCAACTTCCGGAATCAAAATTCGGCCCCGATATCAATAAAATAACCTTCTCAACCTTCCAAACCTTTAACTTTCTAACTTTTGATAATTCAAGCCGAAACGACCTACAGACCTCCAAATCAACATTTGGACATGCTCCTAAGCCCAAAATCATCATACGAACCTATTGAAACCTTCAAATTCCGGTTCCGAGACCGTTTACTCAAAATGTTGAGGTAAGTCTCTTGTACTCATTTTTTATCAATAATCTTGTTTTCCCATTGATTTTACCACCTAGTTAGTGTGTATTTAATGTGAAATTTGAGAGTTGAGACTAGGGATTTTGAAAGTTTGATTTGAGGATTTGATTGGAGACTTGGTGTTGGATTTTGGGCACGAGTCAAATTTTTGGTTTGATTTTTCAATTCTTTGCTAAAGTTGTAGTTTCACTATATAAATTAATTCTTATTTGTATTTATAGTATGTAATTTCTATTGGCTAGATTTGGTCCATTCGGAGTCGAAAAATCAAGGGAAAGGCATACTACTTGACTGATTGACCGAGATTTGAGATAAGTGACTTGTCTAACCTTGTGTGGGGGGAAATCCCCTTAGGATTTGGTATTGTTGTAAAAATTATGATATGTGAGCGTCGTGTACGCGAGGTGATGAGTGCGTACACGTACTAATTGTGTAAAATTTCGGTTCCTGCTGAGTAGATTTCTTTTAAATTCCTTAACTAAGTTGCCTTATCATATATGTAATGACCCAAACGATCATTTTAACTTTTAGAACCCCGTTCCCCAAAAATAAAACTCCCCGTATGTGATTTTAATAATTTATGACTTGCAAGGATGATTGGTTCGGGATTTGAAAGTGTTTGGATTGAAATCGGAACACTTGGTTCCTTAAGTTGACTTTAAAAGGCCAAGTTTGACTTTGGTCAACATTATGTGAAAATGACCCCGGAATAAAATTTTGACGATTCCAATAGCTCTGCATGGTGATTTTGGACTTAGGAGCATGTTAGGAATTTTAATTGAAAGTCCGTAGTTAAATTAGGCTTCAAATGGCTAAAACAAGAATTTAAGTTTGGAAGTTTGACTGGGGAGTTGAATTTTTGATATCGGGGTCGGAATCCAGTTTTGAAAAGTTTCATAGCCCCGTTATGTCATTTATGACTTGTGTGCATAATTTAAGGTCAATCGGACTTAATTTGATAGGTTCCGACACCGAATGTAGAAGTTGGAAATCTTAAGTTTCATTAAGCTTGAATTGGAAGATGATTCGTGGTTTTAGCGTTGTTTTGTGTGATTTGAGGGTTCGACTAAGTTCGTATGATGTTTTGAGACTTGTTGGTATAATTGGTTGAGGTCCCGAGGGGCTTGGGTGAGTTTCGGACGGCTAACGGATCACTTTTAGCCTTTGGGAGATTGTTGATAGCTGCTGGTATTTTACTTCTGATTTCCTTATACGCGATCGCGTAAGTTGGTCTGCGATCGCGTAGGTTAATTTGGGCAGAGGTGAATTTGTTCTACGTGATTGCGTGAATGGGGTTGCGATCACGTAGGGTTAATTTGGGCAGCTGGAAATATTGTTCTATGTGATCGCGTAGGTTGGGCCAGCATGTGCATCGTGATTACGTGGCATTGTTTGCGATCGTGTAGGGGAAACTGGAGAGGAAGCTGGCCACGCGTTTGCTCTATGCGATCGCATAGAGTTGGAACCTTGTGCACCGCGATCGTGTGAGAATTTATGCGACCGTGTAGAGTTATATTCTGGGCAGAAGAATTTGTGCTACGCGATCGCGTGAGGAAGTTCGCGATAGTGTAGAAGAAATCACTAGGAAGAGAATTTAAGTTCTAAAAATGGGACTTCGTCCAATTTTCCATTTTTAATGATCTGGAGCTCGGATTTGGATGATTTTTGGGAGATTTTTAGAGAAAACGATGGGGTAAGTGTTCTTAACTCAATATTGGTTAAATTACCTGAATCCATCACTGTTTTTATCATTTAATTGGTGAATTGAGTTGGAAACGTTTGAAAACCCTCTTGGATAGATTTGAGGATTTGAGGGACGAATTGTTATCGGAATTTAGTGATTTTGGTATGGGTAGACTCGTGGTTGAGTAGGCGTTCATATTTTGGAACTTTTGCCGGATTCCGAAACATGGGCCCCACGAGCTATTTTTGAGTTAATTTTGGATTTTTATTGGAAAATATAGTATTTTCTTATGGAATTGATTCCTATAATTTTTAGTGATTGTATCGAATTATTCTTGGCTAGATTCGAGCCAGAAAAAGTTGGATAATCGTGGAAAAGGCCTTCTATTAGATTAAATTGGAGCAAATTGAGGTAAGTCTCTTGTCTAATCCTGTGAGGGGGAAATTACCCCATAGGTAATTAAAGTGATAATTGTTGCTAATTGTGGGGGCTACGTACACACGAGGTGACGAGAGTCCGTGCGTAGCTACTATTAATGCTAAAGTCCGGGAAGTTCAGGACTCAAAGCATGAATTACTTGTGTAAATTGTATTCTTTGTTTAATTAATATTATTTGATATATATATATATATTGCGAATTGTTAGTTAAAAATATTAAAGGATGAAAATCTCATATACTTGATTTTCTGTTTAAATTAATTAATTGTTAAGAGAAATTGTTCTTCCTCCTGAATTTATCTTATAATAAATATACTCTCATTCCGGAGGTACATAAGAAAATGTCCTCCTTTCTTGTGGAGCGGGACGAACGCCTCGGCAGGATAGATGCATCTATGGATCGTGCCGCACGTCACTCGGAGGTGTACACGACACTATGGATCGGCCGTACGACCTCAACAGAAATCGTGCTTAATAATAATAATTACACGATACTTTGATAGTTTATTGTAGATTGTGAAGATAATTGATAAATTGGAAATCTTTGGAATTTAAAGAATTAATTATCTCTACTTGTTAAGGAATTATTGTTATCCCTGAAAATGAGGTTAACTAATATATTGAGAATTATTGCATTTGAAGGAATTTAATTATTTTTTTGGTTAAAGAAAATCATTGTAAATTCTATAAATCATGTTGATCTAGATATTGTTATTTTCATTTCAATTATTACTATTGACCCATAGTGAGTGTCAAAGTCGGACATCTCGTCTCTACTACTTAGAGATTAGGCTTGATACTTACTGGGTACACGTTGTTTACGTACTCATACTACACTTGCTGCACTTTTTGTGCAGGACCTGAGGCAAGTACTAGTGGAGGACCTATCATCTTACACCCACGTTATCCAGAGGCGTAGTGGTGAGTTGCCTTTCTGAGCCGATCTGTAGCTACCAATGTCTCTTCTTGTATTTACATTCTGCCTATTTTAGTTCAGATAGTATTTGGAGTTTTGTATAATCTACTAGATGCTCATACATTTGTGACATCAGGTCTTGGCACACGCATTGGTAGAATTTGGAATTGTATTATTTTCAGGGATTTAAGTTAATTAGCATCTTTTCTAATTTTTCAATATTGTTAGTAAAATAATAAAATTTCTTAGAAAATTATTCTTAAAATAATTGATATATGTTTAATTTATTTATTGGCTTGTCTAGTTGTAGTGTTGGGCGCCATCACGACCTATAGGTGAAATTGGGTCGTGACAATATGCAGTGATCATGATTAGCCTAGTATCACATGTCTACGTGCCTTAACTCTTACTTGTAATTTGTGCAACATGCTTAGTTGAATTACCTGCTTCCCTGGATTTGAATTAAACCTTTAACTGTAAGATTGTTTCTTGTAAATTCGTTGTTCCTTCGGTTTGGTTATCTACTGCAAATTTAATTTGGGACTATGAGGCGTTTACTCGAGAGATCCCCCTGTACTGCATATTTACTTTTAGACTACGAGGCGGTTCCTCGAGAGATCCACATGTACTGCATATTTACTTTGGGACTACGAGGCGGTTCCTCGAGAGATCCCCCTGTACTATATATTTGCATTTAGGACTGCTTGGCGGTACCTCGTGAGCGCCCCTGTTGTTTACCTCTGTTTGCTGTGCTATTATTTTCTGAAGCTTCTCGTTATTAAAATTTTCAGTCATTTCAAATATTATTATTATTTTCTGCCTTACTTTTCTTTTAAACCAGTAGGGCCCTGACCTGACCTTGTCACTACTCTACCGAGGTTAGGCTTGGAACTTACTGGGTACCATTGTGGTGTACTCATGCTACACTCCTGCACATCATTTTATGCAGATCTAGGTATCGCTTACCTGACCAGATATTAGTGAGCTAGCCTGTATGCTAAGACTTCAAGGTATATCTGCCAGCGCCCGCAGGCCTCGGAGTCCCCCTCTATACTTGTTATGTTGTTTTCTCTTATTCTCTTTAGACTTTGATGTATAGAGACACATAATATTTCTTTTAGAAGCTTGTGACTGATTTCTACCGGGTTTTGGGAAGTTATCACTATTTGAATCGCAGTCTTTATTTATTTCAGATATTGATTTTGATTTCAACTTTATATTCTGTTATTCCACAAATTGTTAGGCTTACCTAGTCTTAGATACTAAGTGCCATCAAGACGTCCTACGGTGGGAAATTTGGGGTCGTAACAAGTTAGTATCAGAGTACAAGGTTCATAGGTGTTATAAGTCACAAACATGTTTAGTAGAGTCTCGCGAATCGGTAGGGAAACATCTGTACATATCTTCGGGAGGCTATGGAACTGTTAGGAAAATTTTCACTTCTCTGATTCCTTATCGTGCAAGATTTTAACTTTGGATTCTAAACTTTTGTCTTTCTATTCTCTCACATATGGTGAGGACACGTACAACTGGATCAGATGATCACGCACCCGTGCCCACTGCTAGAGCTGCGAGAGGCCGGGCCGGGGTAGAGGTCGAGGACGTCCACGTGGTGCAGCCAGAGCACCCGCATGAGCTACTACGGATGAGCCACTAGTAGCTCCAGTTGAAGGGAAGGAACCTGAGGTGCCTGTTACTACACCAGCCCTCTAAGAGACTCTAGCCCAGTTTATGAGCATGTTGAACACCTTGGCTCATACAGGAATGACACCACTTGTTCCTGCCACATCTCCGGACGGGGGAGGAGCACAAAATCCCGTCGTCGATACCCCAGAGTAGCGGGTTCAGGTCGACCAGGTTCTAGAGATCATACCGATACAGCTGGTAGCCCCAATTCAGCCCGAGGATAGGGAAATAATTTTTGAGGCGGAGCAGCTCGGACTGAAGAGGTACAAAAAGTACCACCCTCCTACTTTTAGTGGCTTGGCGTCAGAGGATGCCCAGGGATTTCTAGAGGAGTGCCACCGTATCCTATGTACTATATGTGTTACGTAGACTAGTGGGGTTTCTTTCACAACATTCCAGCTTAGAGGAGCGGCCTATCACTAGTGGCATGCATACGAGTTGGATAGTCTAGCTGAGGTAGCTTCACTCACTTGGACTTAGTTCTCAGATATTTTGTTGAGGGAGTATGTTCCCTAGAGTCTTTGAAATGCTCGACGCGCAGAGTTTGAGTTGTTGCGTTAGGGTTCTATGACCATGTCATAGTATGAGGTCATGTTCAATGATTTGGCTAGCCATGCACCGGCCTTGGTTGCTATGGTTCGAGAGAGGGTTCGTCTATTTATTGAGGGGCTTAACCCCAATATCAGATTGAGCATGTATGAAGAGTTAGAGATGGATATTGCATACCAGCAGGTAGTAGGGATTGCTAGGAGGTTGGAAGGTATGATGACTCGGGATAAAGAGGAGAGAGAGGCCAAGAGGTCTCGAGAGTCTAGAGCTTATAGTAGTACTCATGCCCTAGCTACAGCTCATCAGGGCATGAGTTATATGGGTCTCCCTGTTCATTCAGCACTTCCATCCGCCAACGGTGCTCCTGCTACTACTAGGCACCAGGATCCTTACTATGCACCGCTAGTGTCTAGTGTGCCTCATGTATAGGGTGCTTCCAATGGTTAGTCCAGTCGATTAGACCCGAGCCAGACGCAACAACCACATCCGCTAAGAGGTTATTTTGAGTGTGGAGACACTCGTCATTTGGTGAGGGATTTTCCCAGATTCAGAAATGGTACACCTCCACATATTTCTTAGGCACCGCGTGCTCTACTAGGTCCTCAGTCTATGGTTACAACACCAGCTACCACCCCACCTGCATAACCATCTAGAGGTGGAGGTCGGACAGGTAGAGGTCGCCCTAGAGGGGAGGGCCAAGCCAGATATTATGCCCTTCCTGCTAGGACAGAGGCAGTTGCATCTGATGTTGTCATCAGAGGTACCGTTCTGGTCAGTCATAGAGATGCATCAGTCTTATTTTATCCAGGCTCCACTTATTCCTATGTGTCATCTTATTTTGCTTCGTAGTTGGGTGTATCCCGTGATTCTCTGAGTTCACATATTTATGTATCTACACTCATGGGTGATTATATTATTATTGACTATGTGTATTGGCCGTGATTGATTGTTCTCAGTGGTTTTGAGACCATAACAGATTTATTATTGTTTAGTATTATGGATTTTGATGTTATTTTGGGCATGGACTAGTTGTCGCCCTATCACGCTATCCTCGATTGTCATGTTAAGATGGTGAAATTAGCTATGCCAGGTTTACCATAGCTAGAGTGGAGAGGTTCCTTAGATCACGTTCCTAGCAGGGTTATCCCATTTCTTAAGGCTCAACGAATGGTTGAGAAGGGGTATGATGCGTATCTGGCCTATGTGAGAGTTATCAGTGTTGACACTCCTACCGTAGAGTCCATTCCGGTAGTGAGGGATTTTGCAGACGTATTTTCGACAGATTATTCAGGCATGCTATTTGATAGAGATATTGACTTTGGCATTGATTTGTTACCGGGTATTCAAACCATTTCTATTCCTCCTTATCGTATGGCCCCAACAGAGTTGAAAGAGCTAAAGGAACAATTACAAGAGTTACTTGATAAAGGGTTCATTTAGCCCAACGTATCACCTTGGGGGTGCTCATGTCTTGTTTGTGAAGAATAAGGATGGTTATATGCAAATGTGTATTAATTATCGCCAGTTGAACAAGGTTACAGTGAATAACAGGTATCCATTGCCACACATTGATGACCTATTTGATCAACTTCAGGGTGCTAGAGTGTTCTCTAAGATCGACTTGCGTTCAGGCTATCATCAGTTGAAGATTCAGGAGACAGATATCCCGAAGACTACTTTCAGGACTCGGTATGGTCATTATGAGTTCCTTGTGATGTCTTTTGGGCTGACCAATGCCCCAACAACATTCATGTACTTGATGAACAATGTATTTTAGCCCTACCTTGACTCCTTCATCATTGTGTTTATTGACGACATTCTGGTGTACTCTCGGAGTTGGGAGGATTATGAGTTGCACCTGAGGATTGTGCTTCAGACCTTGAGCGAAAAGAAGTTGTATGCAAAATTTTTGAAGTGTGAATTTTGCTAGATTATGTGGCATTTTTGGGTCATGTGGTATTGAGTGAGGGGATCAAGGTAGATCCGAAGAAGATTGAAGCAGTGTAGAGTTGTCCTAGACCATCCTCAGCTACGGAGATCTGGAGTTTTCTTGGTTTGGCGGGGTACAACCGTCGATTTGTAGAGGGTTTCTCGTCTATTGCTGCACCTATGACCAGATTGACCCAGAAGGGTGCTCCGTTAAGATGGACTGAGGATTGTGAGGAGAGCTTTCAAAAGCTCAAGACTGCTTTGACTACAGCCCCAGTGTTAGTGTTGCCTACTGGATCGGGGTCCTATACGGTGTATTGTGATGCATCATGCATTGGTCTCGGCGCGGTGTTGATGCAGGACGATAGGGTGATTGTCTACGCGTCTAGATAGCTGAAGGTGCATGAGAAGAATTATCCTATCCACGACCTTAAGTTAGCAGATATTGTTCATGCCTTGAAGATCTGGAAGCACTACTTGTATGGTGTCCCTTGTGAGGTTTGCACCAATCATCAGAGTCTACAACATCTATTTAAATAGAAGGATCTTAACTTGTGGCATCGGAGATGGTTGGATTTGCTTTAGGATTATGACATCACCATTCTCTATTATCTCGGGAAGGACAATGTGGTGGTCGATTCCTTGAGTCACAAGGCGGAGAGTTTGGGAGGTTTAGCATATCTACCAGTAGCAGCGAGGCCTTTAGCCTTGGATGTTCGGGCCTTGGTCAACCAGTTTGTCAGATTGGATGTTTCCGAGCCGAACAACATTTTGGCTTGTGTAGTTTCTTAGTCTTCTTTTTATGATCGTATCAGAGAGTGTCAGTATGATGACCCCCATCTGCTTGTCCTTAAGGACACGGTTCAACACGGTGATGCCAAGGAAGTCACTATTGGAGATGACAGTGTATTATGGATGCAGGGCAGGCTATGCGTGCCTAATGTAGATGGTTTGCGTGAGTTGATTCTCCAGGTAGCTCACAGTTCGCGGTACTCCATTCTTCCAGGTGCTACGAATTTATAAGGATTTGAGGCAACACTATCGGTGGAGGCGGATGAAGATGGACATAGAGGAATATGTAGCACATTGCCTACATTGTCAGCATTTGAAGTATGAGCATCAGCGACCGGGTGGATTGCTTTAGATATTAGAGATTCCAGAGTGGAAATGGGAATGGATCACTATGTATGTAAGGCCCCGTAAAATTTCATAAAGGAATTTAAGGTTTCGTGGTGCCGAAGTAGGCTTACGTGTTTGAGGAATTGTATTGATGTAATAATTGTGATGTATTGAAAGTCGTGTACGCGAGATGACGAGTGTGTACACGTACTAAATGTGGAAGGTTATGTTTTTATATTGTGTAGATCACTGTTGCATATTAATTAAATCATTTTATCCTATTATAGTCATCATCATTGATCTATTTTTATATTTTTTAAAATTTTCCTGACCTTTTCTTGCTAATTGCCTTACTTGTTTAATTGAAACTTTGTTTCTTTGATTCTGTGCATTAAGCGAAGGTTGAATTTCTTGATTGAATTAGTATTAATATAAAATATTTGAAAATTTTAAATTTTGTATTGAGGCAGCGTGCTAATAATTAAGAATTATTATTTTTGCTGAGTTATTCATTCCCAAATATTTTGTGAGATTTTTATACTCATTGTGATTGAGCCGTGAGATCCTTATTGTGGATAATATTATTGTTGTTGATTTATTTTGACAAGTTAAATTATTTTGGCACTTGAGGTACAAATTTTGATATTGATACACATGCGGTGGTATAAGTTCTAGGTGTTGAAACACATGTGGTGAGATAAGGGTGGCTTGATACGCGTGGCTAGTACGGGAACTAGTAGAAGTCATGCAGTGTGATAAGGGTGGCTAAAACACGGGATGCTGTTTTGGAAAAAATATTTTCTTTAATATTAAATGTGAAGGCTCCCACGGTGATATAAGGAAATGAAATATTGTGAATTCATTTATGATTTGAGACTACAAGGAGGTACCTCGGGAGTTCCCATGTTGATATTTCTTTATGGCTGCATTTGCCTTTGGTTATTTTGTGTTTTGCTTAAAGTTTTAAATTTCTGTTTTCCTTCCGTGAGGTATTAATTGCCCTTGTTCTGTGTAGTTAAATTTTGACATACTATTTGATTCATTCCCATTGTTATTTTTATTATTATATTGTTAAACTTTTCACCCTATCTTTTTATTATTTCTAGTAGGGCCTGACCTGACCTCGTCACTACTCTACCGAGGTTAGGCTTGGCACTTATTAGGTACTGCTGTGGTGTACTTATACTACAGTTCTGCACATCATTCTATGTAGATCTAGGTACTTCCTATCATACCAGGTATCAATGAACTAGCTACACGCAGAGAGTTCAAGGTATATCTGCCAGCGTCCGTAGACCTTAGAGTCCCCTTCTACCCTTATTGTGTTGCTTTCCTTATTCTCTTTAGACTATGATGTATAGAGACACTTAGAATAAATTCTTAGAATCTTGTGACTTATTTATATTTATATTCAGTTATCCCACATAATTGATAGGCTTACCTAGTCTTAGAGACTAGGTGCCATCAAGACATCATATGGAGGGAATTTGGGGTCGTGACAAGTTGGTATCATAGCTCTAGGTTCATATGTGTTATGAGTCACAAGCAGGTTTAGTAGAGTATCGCGGATCAGTACAGAGACATCTGTACTTATATTTGGGAGGCTATGGAACTGTTAGGAAAATGTTCACTTCTTTGATTCCTTATCGTGCGCATTTGTTGACTTTGAAATTCTAAACCCTTGTATTTATATTCTCTCACAGATTGTGAGGACAAGCACAACTGGATCCGATGACCAGTCACCCACACCCCCTGTTGGAGCCGCAAGAGGTCGGGGCCGAGGCCAGGGTAGAGGCCGAGGAAGACTACGTGGTGCAGCCAGAGCACCTGCACGAGCTGTTGTAGAGGAGCCACCAATAGATCCAGTTGGAGAGCAGGTACCTAAGACTCCTGTTGCTACTCCTGAACTCCAGGAGACTCTTGTCCAGTTTCCGAGCATGTTTGGCACTCTAGCTCAGGCAGGGTTAATTCCACTTGCTCCTGCCACATCTCAGACAGGGGGAGGAGCACAGACTCCCGCCGCCCGTACCCTAGAGCCACAGGCCCAAGTTCACCATGCCCCAGAGGTTACACAAGTGCAACCAGTTGTCCCAGTTCGATCCGAGGCTAGGGCAGCAGTTTCGGAGGGGGAGCAGCTCAGGCTCGAAAGGTACAAGAAGTACCACACTCCTACTTTCAGCGGTTTGGCTTCAAAGGATGATTAGGGTTTTCTTGAGGAATGTCGTTGTATCCTCCGAACTATGGGTATTATGGATTCCAGTGGGGTTTCTTTCACGACATTCTAGCTTAGAGGAGCGACCTACTAGTGGTGGAGAGCATACAAGTTGGATAGTCTAGGTAAGGCAACTTCACTCACTTGGACTCTATTTTCAAATATCTTTTTGACGAAGTATGTTCCTCAAAGTCTCAGAGATGCTTGGTATGCCGAGTTCGAGCAGTTGCGCTAGGGCTCTATGAGAGTATAAATGTATGCAATCCCATTGAGTGATTTGGCTAGGAATGCACCAGGCCTATATGATACTAGGGGCTCCACCCTAGTATCAGATTCAGTATGGACTGAGAGCTAGAGATGGAGTCTGTTCCGATAGTGAGGGAGTTTCGTGATATATTTCCATCGGATCTTCCTAGCATGCCGCTCGACTAGGATATTGACTTTGGCATTGATTTGTTACTGTGCACTCAGTCCATTTCTATTCCACCATATCGTATGGCCCCAACAGAATTGAAGGAATTAATATAGAAGTTATAGGAGCTGCTTGATAAGGGTTTTGTTCAGCCCAATTTATCACCTCGGGGTGTTCCTGTCTTATTTGTGAATAATAAGGAAGGTTCTATGTGGATGTGTATTGATTACCACCAGTTGAACAAGGTTACAATGAAGAACAAGCATCCATTGCCACGTATTGATGAACTATTTTATTAGCTTCAGGGTGCTAGAGTGTTCTAGAAAATTTATTTGCGGTCAGGGTATCATCAGTTGAAGATTCGGGAACTAGATATTCCAAAGACTTCCTTCAGGACTCGGTATGGTCAGGTCATCCCCAACAACATTTATGCATTTGATGAACAATGAATTTCAGCCCTTTTACGGTTCTTTTGTCATTGTGTTTATTGATGCCATTCTTGTGTACTCCCGGAGCCGGGAAGATCATGAACGACACCTGAGGACTGTGCTTCAGACTTTGAGAGAAAAGAAGTTATATGCAAAGTTTTCAAAGTGTGAATTCTGGCTTGATTCAGTTGGATTCTTGGGTCATATAGTTTCGTGCTAGGGGATCAAGGTAGATCCGAAGAAGATTGAGGTAGTGCAGAATTGGTCCATACCATCCTCAGCTATGAAGATCCAGAGTTTTCTTGGCTTGGCAGGGTATTATTGCCGATTTGTAGAGGGTTTCCATTCTATTGCTGCACCTATGACTAAATTGACCTAGAAGGGTACTCCATTCAGATAGACCGAGGAATGTCAGGAGCGCTTTCAAAAGCTCAAGACAATTTTGACTGCAACCTCAGTATTGGTGTTGCCTGTATGTTCAGGGTCCTATACTGTGTATTATGATGCGTCGCGTGTTGGTCTCGGTGCAGTGCTGATGCAAGGCGGAGAGTTTGGGCAGCTTAGCATACTTACCGGTAGCAAAAAGGCCTTTAGCCTTGGATGTTCTAGCCTTGGCCAACAAGTTTGTTAGATTGGATGTTTTCGAGCCGAGCCGAGTTTTGGCTTGTGTGGTTTCTCAGTCTTCTCTTTATGATCGTATCAGAGAGCGTCAGTATGATGACCCCCATTTTCTTGTCCTTAAGGAAACAGTTCAGTACGGTGATGCCAAGGAGGTCTTTATTTTAGATGATTGTGTATTACGGATGTAGGGCAGACTCTGTGTACCTAATATAGATGGCTTATATGAGTTGATTCTCCAGAAGGCTCTCAGTTCATGGTATTCCATTCATCCGGGTGTTGTAAAGATGTATTAGGATTTGAGACAACACTATTGGTGGATACGAATGAAGAAATAAATAGTGGAGTTTGTCCCCCGATGCCTAAATTGTCAACATGTGAAATATGAGCATCAACGACCTGGTGGATTGCTTTAGAAGTTAGATATTCCATAATGGAAATGGGAGCGAATCACTATGGAATTCTTTGTTGGGCTCCCTCGGACTCAAAGAAAGTTCGATGCAGTTTGGGTGATTATGGATAGATTGACCAAGTCAGTTCATTTCATTCCCGTGGTTACTATTTACTCTTCGGAGCAGCTGGCTCAGGATTACATTAGCGATATTGTTAGGCTTTATGGCATACCGGTATCTATCATCTCTGACCAGGGTATGCTATTTACATCACGATTCTGAAGGGTCGTACAATGAGAGTTGGGTACTCGGGTATAGTTGAGTATAGCATTTCACTCTCAGACGGACGAGCAGTCCGAGCACACTATTTAGATACTGAAGGTTATGCTTCGTGCTTGTGTGATAGATTTTGGGTGTGCTTGGGATCAGTTCTTGCCACTTGCAGAGTTTGCTTACAACAACAGTTATCAGTCGAGCATTTAGATGGCACCGTATGAGGCCTTATATGGTAGGCAATGCCAGTCTTCAATGGGTTGGTTCGAGCCGGGCGAAGCTAGACTATTGGGTACAGACTTAGTTCAAGATGCTTTGGAAAAGGTTAAATTGATTCAGGATCGGCTTCGTACAACCCAATCCAAACACAAGATTTATGTAGATTGGAAGGTTCGTGATGTTGCATTTATGGTTAGTGAGCAAGTCTTGCTCCAGGTTTCGCCTATGAAGGGTGTTATGAGGTTCGGAAAGAAGGGCAATTTGAGCCCGAGGTATATCGAACCTTTTGAGATTCTTGAGAGATTTGAAAAAGTGGCTTACAGACTTGCACTACCACCTAGTCTCTCTGCAGTTCATCTAGTGTTCCATGTTTCCATGCTCCGAAAGTATCACGGAGATCCATCTCATGTGTTAGACTTCAGCTGAGTCCAGTTGGATAAGGATTTATCTTACGTTGAGGAGCTAGTGACCATTTTGGACAGACAAGTTAGAAAGGTAAGATCAAAGAGCATTGCTTCAGTAAAAGTACAGTGGATGGGTCATCCGGTTGAGGAGGCGACTTGGGAGACCGAGCATGATATGCATAGATGTTATCCTCATATTTTCACCACTCCAGGTATAATTCTAAACTCGTTCGAGGACGAACGTGTTTTTAAGAGGGGGAGGATGTAACGAGCCGACCAGTCATTTTGAGAGTTGTAGCCCCGTTCCCCCATTTTCTACTCAATTTGTGCTTTACATTTGTTTTGTCACTTGGCGGAGTAATTGGTTTGGGTCTGGTGAGGTTTTGAAATGAATTGAGACACTTAGTCTCCAAAATAAAAACTTAAGTTGAAATGGTTGACCAGATGTCGACCTATGTGTAAACGACCCCGAAATAGAATTTTGATGATTTCAATAGCCCCGTATGATGATTTTGGACTTAGGAATGTGTCCGGAAAATAATTTGGAGGTGCGTAGTTAAATTAGGCTTGAAACAGCTAAAATGGAAATTTGACTTTGGAAGTTTGACCGGAGAGTTGACTTGATATCGGGGTCGAAATCTGGATCTGGAAATTTGAATAGGTCTGTTATGTCATTTATGACTTGTCTGCAAAGTTGAAGTTAAATTGGACTTGATTTGATAGGTTTCAGCATCAAATGTAGAAGTTGGAAATTCTTAAGTTTCATTACTCTCGAATTGGGGTATAATTCGTGGTTTAGCGTTGTTCAATGTGATTTGAGGTTTAGACTAAGTTCGTATGATATTTCATGACTTTTTGGAGTATTTGGTTGAGGTTTTGAGGACCTCGGGTGAGTTTCGGAAGGTTTACTAATTGATTTTTGGACTTGGAGAACAACTGAAGAATTTCTGGTGTCTAGCTCTGGTTTCGTTATATGCGTTCACGAGAGAGGTCTCGCGTTCGCGAAGAAGGGACCGCGTTCGCGAAGGGTGATGGCAGTGTTCATCGCGAATGCATGAAGTCATTCGCGTTCGCGAAGAGTAATTTTGGGCAGCATAATTTTGTGCTTCCCGAACGAGAGTCAATGGTCGCATTCGCGAATAAGAAAAGCCTAGACAGAGAGTTTAAGTTATGAAAATGGGACTTCGTCCAATTTTCCATTTTTACCGATTTGGAGATCGAGGAGAGGCTATTTTCGAGATATTTTCAAGGAAAACATCGGGGTAAGTGTTCTTAACTCTATTTTGATTAAAGCACCCGAATCTATAGTAGTTTTTAACATTTAATTGTTGGATTAAGTTGAAAAAATTGTGAAAATCCCTAAGTTTAGATTGAAGATTTGAGGGTCGAGTTGATGACGGAATTTAGTGATTTTAGTATGGATGGACTTGTGGTTGAATGAGGTAACTTTTGTCGGGTTCCAAGATGTGGGCCCCACAGACGAAGTTTGAGTTAAATTTCGGATTTTGTTGAAAAATTAGTATTTTCATATGGAATTATTTCCAATAATTTGTATTGATTGAATAGGATAAATTATGACTTGATACGAGGCTTTCGGAGGCCAATTCACTAGAGAAAGGCATAACGGAGTAAAGAATTACACGGTTCGAGGTAAGTGACTTGTGTAACCTTGTGTGGGGGAAATTTCTCTTAGGATTGGTATTGATGTGATAATTGTGATGTGTTCAAAGTCGTGTACGCGAGGTGACGAGTGTGTACACGGACTAAATGTGGAAGTTCATGTCTTTAAATTGTGTAGATCACTGTTGCATATTAATTAAATTATTCTCCTGTTATATTCATCATCATTGATCTATTTTTATATTTTTTGAAATTTGCTTGACCTTTTCTTGCTAATTGCCTTACTTATTTAGTTAAAACTTTGTTTCTTTGATTCTTTGCATTAATCGAAGGTTGAATTTCTTAATTGAATTATTATTAATATAAATTATTTGACATTTCTAAATTTGGTATTGAGGCAACGTGCTAACAATTGTGAAATATTAGTTTTGCTGAGTTATTCATTCCCGAATATTGTGTGATTTTTATACTCATTGTGATTGAGCTGTGAGCTCTTTATTGTGGAAAATATTTTTTTTGTTGATTTATTTTGGCAAGTTGAAATATTTGGGCACTTGAGGTGCAAATTGTGATATATTGTGATATTGATACGCATGTGGTGGTATAAGGTCTGGGTGTTGAAACGTTTGCGGTGAGATAGAGGTGGCTTGATACGCGTAGCTAGTAGGGGAACTACTAGAAGTCATGCGGTGTGATAAGGGTGGCTAAAATGCGGGATGCTATTTCGGAAAAAATATTTTCTTTAAAATTAAATGTGAAGGCACCCGTAGTGATATAAGGAAATAAGATATTGTGAATTTATTTATGATTTGGGACTACGAGGCGGTACCTCGGGAGTACCCTTGTTGATATTTCTTTATGGATGCATTTGCCTTTCGTTATTTTGTGTTTTTCCTTAAAGTTGTAAATTTATGTTTTCCTTCCGTGACGTATTAATTGCCCTTGTTCTGTGTAGTTAAATTGTGACATACTATTTGATTCATTCCCATTGTCATTTTTATTATTATATTGTTAAACTTTTCACTTTGTCTTTTCATTATTTCCAGTATGGCCTGACCTGACCTCGTCACTACTCTACCGAGGTTAGGCTTGGCACTTACTGGGTACCGCTATGGTGTACTCATACTACACTTCCTTTTGCGCAGATCTAGGTACTTTCTATCAGACCAGGTATCAGTGAACTAGCTGCACGCAGAGACTTCAAGGTATATCTGCCAGCGTCCGCAAACCCTAGAGTCCCCTTCTATCCTTATTGTGTTTCTTTCCTTATTCTCTTTAGACTCTAATGTATAGACACACTTAGAAGAAATTCTTAGAAGCTTGTGACTTATTTCTACCGGGTTTTGGGAGTTGTGATTATTTAAGTTGTCATTCTTATTTATTTCAATTGTTAAGAATTGAGTTTCATATTTTTATTCAGCTATCTCACATAATTGACATGCTTACCTAGTCTTAGAGAGTAGGTGCCATCACGGCATCCTACGAAGGGAATTTTGGGTCGTGACAGGAAGATGGTCGAATTCGTTCAAGCCACAGAGACCCGCAAATTGAGGAATATAATGGAGCGAGAGGGTAGTAATAAGGCCCGGTCCGCGGGTAACTTTAGTGGTTCTTCTGGTGGCGGCATGTCAATATTCAGGGGAGGCTCTTCAGGGCCATCTTAGTCATTTGCTTTGTCTTCGGCTAGTGCACCGCCATGAGGGCCCAGTTAGCAGCAGTGGAGCCGTTTCAGGACCAGTAAGGGCAATAGGGGCTCCTACCAACAGGGCTGACATGGTGGTAGAATACAGTAGAAGCAAAGTTCCCCATTCCCTAGGTGTGGAAATATGCACTTAGGATATACTACACGGACTTACCCATAATCTACGGGTGCGGATTAATAGGTCACATTCAGAAAGATTGTCATTCGTCCTACCAGGGTGAGGGCAGGGGCACGACACAGCCAACCAGTTAGGCAGCTACTACATCCGCAGAACCTCCTCCAGATCGAAGCACTCCAACACCCGCAGGGCGTGGTGCAGCAAGGGGTGAACACAAAGTTTGGGAGGATCCAGCCGTTTCTATGCTATGAGGGGTCGCCACAATTTAGAGGCTTCTCCAGATGTTATCACAGGTATATTGACTGTCCAATCTTATGATGTGTTGATCCCGATTCCACTTTGTCATATGTCCCTCCTTATGTTGCTATGGAATTTGTGATAGAACCGAAATAGCTTCATGAGCCGTTCTCTATATGTACTCTGATTGGTGAGTCTATTTTGGACGTGCAGGTTTATAGGGAATGTATTGTCACATTGCGTGGTCGGGACACCATGGCCGATCTCATTGAATTGGGGATGGTAATTTTTGATGTAATAATGTGGATGGACTGGCTTTATTCATGTTTTGCCAAGCTTGATTGCCGAACCAATACCGTTAGGTTCGAATTTCCAAATTACCCAGTCATTGAGTGGAAATGTGATGATGTGGTGTGGAAGGTTAGGTTTATTTCTTACCTTAAAGTCGATAAAATGATCAACAAAGGATGTATTTACCATTTTGTCAGGGTTACAGACACTGGTGTTGGGGCACCTACGCTCGAGTATGTGCCTGTTGTGAATGAATTTTTGGGAGTCTTTCTGGATGAGCTCCCTGGAATCCCACCAGACAGGGAGATTGATTTTGGGATTGATGTGATGCCAGACACGCAACCTATATCTATTTCTCCCTATAGAATGGTACCGGAAGAATTGAAAGAGCTAAAGGAACAACTGAGAGATTGTTAGAAAATGTTGTCATCCAGCTGAGTGTGTTACCTTGGGGCACACCGGTTCTCTTTGTAAGGAATAAGGATGGGTCACTAAGAATGTGTATCGACTATCGGCAGCTCAAGAAAGTCATAATCAAGAATAAGTACCCACTGCCAAGGATAGATGATTTGTTTGTCCAATTGCAAGGTGTTAAGTACTTCTCAAAAATTGATTTATGATCCACATATCACCAATTGAAGATCAGGGAGCAGGATGTTCCGAAAATAACTTTTAGATCCCGATATGGGCACTTTGAATTTTTGGTGATGTATTTTGGGCTAACAAATGCCTCAGCAGCTTTCACGGATCTTATGAATCGAGTCTTCAAGCCTTTTCTTGACTCCTTTATGATAGTGTTCATTGACGATATCCTTGTATATTCACGCAATCGAGAGGACCATGCCGATCATCTCAGGGTAGTTCTGCAAACCCTATATCAGCACAAGTTATATGCAAGGTTTTCAAAGTGTGAATTTTAGCTTAAATCTGTCACATTCTTGGGTCATGTCGTCTCTAATGAAGGAATTGAGGTTGTTCCTCAGAAAATTGCAGCCGTAAAGAATTTGCCTAGACCTACTACCCCAACTAAGATTCACAGTGTCTTGGGCTTAGCTGGATATTACAGAAAGTTTGAGGAGGGATTCTCTACTCTTGCATCTCCGTTGACTAAATTGACGCAAAAGGTAGTTAAGCTCCAATGGTCAGATGGTTGTGAAGGGATCTTCCGAGAATTGAAAGCAAGATTGACTACCGCACCAATGTTACCCTACTAGAGGGTAAAAATAGATTTGTGTTATATAGTGATGCTTCAAGAATCGGGCTTGGGTGTATATGAATACAACATGGCAAGATGATAGCGTATGCTTCCAGGCAACTAAAGAATCATGAAAAGAACTATCCAACACATGATTTAGAACTTGCGACTGTGGTATTTGCATTGAAAATTTGGTGTCATTATTTATATGGGGTCCATGTGGATATATTCACGGACCATAAGAGCCTTCAATACATTTTCAAACAAAAGGAGTTGAATATGAAGCAAAGAAGGTGACTTGAATTATTTAAGGATTACGACATCGATATTCTGTATCATCCGGGGAAGGCTAATGTTGTGGCAGATGCTCTTAGCCGGAAATATATGGGATGTTTAGCATACTTGGAGGCATATCAATGGACATTGGCCAAGGAAGTTCACAGATTGTCTAGTTTGGGAGTTAGTTTTGCGGACTCTAGTGAAGGAGGGGTGATTGTGAAAAATAGGGCTGAATCATCACTTTTTGTAGAAGTCAAGGATAAGCAATACAACGATCCATTGTTAGAACAATTAAAAGAGGGGATACATAAACATAAGACTATGGCCTTTTCTATTGGCATGAGTGATGGTACACTAAGGTACCAAAGGCGTCTATGTGTTCCAAATATAGATGGTCTCTGGGAGATAATCATGACCGAGGCTCATACTTCTAGGTAATCCGTGCACCCGGGCTCTACAAAAATGTATCATGATCTTTAGGAAGTCTATTGGTAGAATGATATGAAGAGGAATGTAGCAGACTTTGTGGTGAGATGTCCAAATTGTCAGCAGGTGATGGTTAAACACCAAAAGACCAGTGGGTTGGCACATAACATAGAAATTCCAATGTGGCAGTGGGAAATGAATAATATGGACTTTGTGGTAGGACTACCTCGCACTCATCGTAAGTTTGACTCGATTTGGGTGATTGTGGATCGACTCACGAAATCAGTAAACTTTTTACCAGTTAAGGCTACCGACACACTGGAATAATATGCTCAATTACATATCAAAGAAATAGTCAGGTTGAATGGCACTCCAGTTTCTATCATTTCTGATCGGGGGGAACAGTTCACGGCTAATGTTTGGAAGAAATTTCAGCAAGGTTTGGGTAGTCAGGTGAATCTTAGTACAGCCTTTCACCCGCAGACTGACAGGCAGGTAGAGCGGACTAGTCATACGCTTGAGGATATGTTGCACGCTTGTGTTCTTGACTTTAAAGATAGCTGGGATGATCATTTGCCACTCATAGAATTTTCCAACAACAATAGTTATCATTCTAGCATTCATATGGCACCGTTCGAGAATTTATATGGTAGGAGATGTAGATCTCTCATTTGGTTGTTCGAGATTAAGGAAGCAGAGTTGACAGGGCCAGACCTCGTGCATCAGGCTATTGAAAAAGTTAAGATCATTAAGGAGCGGTTGAAGACTGCTCAGAGTCGTCATAAGTCCTATTCAGATGTTCGTCGTAGGGATTTGGAGTTCAAATAAGATGATTAGGTATTCTTGAAGGTTCCCCCCATGAAAGGTGTAATGTGATTTGGTAAGATAGGGAAATTGAGTCAGAGGTATGTCGGACCGTACAAAATCATTCAGAGGATCGGTGAGGTGGCGTTTAAGCTCGAGATACAACCTGAAATGGCATTAGTGCACCCGGTGTTTCATGTGTCTACGTTGAAGAAAGTAGTTGGAGACCCGACAATTATTGTTTTGGTTGAGACTATTGAGATTAATCAGAAATTGACTTATGAAGAGATACCAATTTCTATTATTCATCGGCAAGTCCAAAAGTTGAGAAATAAAGAAATTTCCTCCGTGAAAGTATTATGGCGAAACCAGCAAGTTGAAGAGGCTACTTGGGAGGCCTAGGAAGAAAGAAAAAGTAACCTTATTTGTTTGAATAGTGATGTATTTATAAAGTTGTGTTCTATGAAGATTCTAAGAGTTGCCTTCTATGAATTATGTATCATTTGTACAGTTGATGTTAAGGGAGTTCCTTTTCTAGTAATATATTGCTTATGAGCCATGATTGGTGTTGTTCTTGTGATATATTGTATCATCGATTGTGTATATGTTGCTAGGATTGGTTTCTAGAATTCTCTGGCAGGTGGATAGGCCCAGTTACAGGGGAGACTCTAGCGAAAGTTTTGGAAATTTAGGGAGTTAGTCAAAAACAAATTTGTAACTGCTGGTGTGTGTTATAGCAGCTAAGTCAGATTTAATGCTAATGAAAGATTTTGACCTTCATTCGAGGACGGATGATCCTAAGTGGGGGAGAATGTAAGGCCACGTAAAATTTCATAATGGAATTTAAGGTTTCGTGGTACCGAAGTATATTTTTTGGATTGAACAATGCGTTGGGGAGTAAAAGAAAAATTTGGGTAGAAAAATACATTTCTGCAGCCCACTATGCGGCCACAGAATTATTCTGCGGACCGCATAATGGCCTCAGAGTGAAGCAGCTTAGGCAAGTTTGGAGATCAGGTTTGCCGCGCATTGTACGACCGCAGACTAGTTCTGCGATGCATTATGCGACTGCAGAACAGGTATGCGGGCCACATAATGACCGCAAACTCACTCAGTTTTGCCTAGTTCCAGAGGGCAATTATGCAGCCCATTCCGCAGATCGCAGAAGCATTATGCGGTCACATATGCAACTGCAGACCTGTGTCGGGGCAACTTTTTTTCTAATTTTTTAAGTCGACCCCATTTTGATAAATAGCATTTGGGGTCATTTTGAAGGGTTTCATATGATATTTTAGAGAGTGGTGAGAGCATCTTAGAGAGAGAAAGTGAAGACCTAGTCAATCGTCCATCAATTCTTGTTCAAGGTTGAAGATTTCACAAGGATCTTGCTAGGGCTTCAAAGAGGTAAGAATTTCTTCTTCCAATTCTTCAATTTCGAGTTTGGAATAAAAGATGGACGATTAAGACTATGATTCTTGGGTGTAAGAGTATTATTTATACATGCATATACCAATAAGGTTTGTGGGAAGATTGTTGGGCTAAAATAAGTAAATATTGGGTTATGGTATGAAGGAAATCTTGTGGAAGAATCTTGTAGCAAAATTTGCACACCTAGTGTTTGATAAAATGCTCAAAAGAGTTGAAACCATGAATATCTTCCTAATTTGTGTTCAATTTTATTATGTCTCAAAATAGATTGGGATTGCTAAGATTTTCGGAACGTTGTAGTAATTTAAGGAAATCTCAAATCGAGGTATGTTGGCTAAACCACTCTCGTAGAATTGAATCCCACGGTATTCATGTAATTTATGTAAGTCCCGAATTGTTCATTATGAAAGTGTCTATTCCGAATAAGCTTGTGTTGAAAGATATTTGTTCAATATATATCCCAAAATGCTTTTATCATGTTATGTTATCATTTGGAATATGTTCAAAGTATGGGATGTGCATTAATAATGTTGCGACTTCAAGTCAAGTTTAAACGAAGGCTATTATGCCAAATTTTGTGAAAAATCTCTATGTGTCTAAGACTCTTAATTGCTCACATGTGTATTGAAAATATTGATTTGAAATGCCTTGTTGTTGATGATGATGATGTTTGAAAGTGAAAAAGGTGAGCATGAAATATTAAGTACTGTCGGTGTGCCAATAATGATTTATAATTGTGGCCACTAGTGCCATTGAAATGAAAAGATGTGAAAGAAGTATGAAATGAGATTATTGGTATAAGAAGGATGATGTCTCTAATGAGACAGCCTGGCCGATCAAGTCGTGATCGGACGCCATGCCGCACACATAGTGGAGATTGTACTAGGAATTATGATTGTGGTTGATGTCTCTTATAAGATGGCCTATCCGATCGGGTCGTGATCGGACTCCGTGCTAAACGAACGGTGGTATTGGTATTGTGAATATTGGTATATTGAACGGTGGCATATTGGTACCAAAGACCTCCCAACTTAAAATATGGAAATTTAATTGAACATTGTCTTGATCCTAATTTGAAGTTTGATGTTATTTGAGGCTTCCACTAATATTATGATTGTACTTGCTCGTATTATTTATCATTCTATTGAGAGGGTGTTTTGTCATTCATACTAGTATTATTCCATATGTACTTACGTCCTTTTTTCCGGGGGCGCTGCATCTTCAATGGATACAGGTGGTTCCACAGCAGCAGACACTGATCAGTGATAGCGGTACACTCTCTTCCCAGTAGACTTGGTGAGCCCCACTTCATTTAGGGGTCATGTATCTTTTGTTCCCTGTTTATTGTGTTTGAGGTATCTATTAGAGGCTACATAGACATAGTGTGGGTTGTATATTGGTGTTAGGGAAGTCAAACAATGTTATGTTGTGTTTGAATTACTTGTTCCATTTCAGAACATGAAAAATATGTGTGAAATTTAAGACTTTAAAATGAAGTAACTAATGGTAATAATTTGGTATTATATTCATAATCTCTTTATGGTCTAATCAACGAAAATACGTATTCTCTTTATTCATAAGTGAGTTTGGGTAGAAAGTATCTAACAGGTTTGTTTGACCGGGTTCACTCAGTTGAGCACCGGTCGCGCTCCCCAAGTTCGGGGCGTGACAATGGATTTCGTTGTTGGGCTCCCACTAACTCAGAGAAAGTTCGATGCAGTTTGGGTGATTGTGGACAGATTGACCAAGTCAGCTCATTCAATTCTTGTGGTTTCTACTTACTCTTTGGAGTAGCTGGCTCAGATTTACATCCGCGAGATTGTCATGCTTCATGGCGTACCAGTATCTATCATCTCTGATCGGGGTACGCAGTTTACATCACGGTTTTGGAGAGCCGTACAGTGTGAGTTGGGTACTCGTGTGGAGTTGAGTACCACATTTCACCCTCAAAGGGACGAACAGTCCGAGCACACTATTCAAATAGTGGAGGATATGCTTCGTGAGTGTGTGATTGATTTTGGGGGTTCTTGGGATCAGTTCTTTCCACTTGCGGAGTTTGCCTACAACAACAGTTATCAGTCAAGCATTCAGATGGCACCGTATGAGCTTTTGTATGGTAGGCGGTGCCGGTCTCTAGTGGGTTAGTTTGAGCTGGGCGAAGCTAGGCTATTGGATATAGACTTGGTTCAGGATGCTTTGGAAAAGGTTAAATTGATTCGGGATCGACTTTGTAAAGCCCAATCCAGGAAGAAGAGTTATGTGGATCGGAAGGTTCGCGAAATTGAATTCATGGTTGGGGAGTGGGTCTTGCTCTGGGTTTCGCCCATCAAGGGTGTTATGTGGTTCAGAAAGAATGTCAAGTTTAGCCCTAGGTATATTGGGCTTTTCGAGATTCTTGATAGGGTTGGAGAGGTGGCTTACAGACTTGCACTGCCACCTAGCTCTCTGCAATTCATCCAGTGTTCCATATTTCCTTGCTGTGGAAGTATCACAGCGATCCGTCTCATGTGTTAGACTTCAGCTCAGTCCATTTGAACAAGGATCTATCTTATGTTGAGAAGCCAGTGGCCATTTTGGACAGGAAGGTCCGAAAGTTGAGGTTAAAGAACATTGCGTCAGTGAAGGTTCAGTGGAGGGGTCATCCGATCGATTAGGCGAATCGATGAGGCGACTTGGGAGATTGAGCATGACATGCGTAGCCGTTATCCTCATCTTTTCACCACTTCAGATATGCCTCTCTACTCGTTCGAGGATGAATGTTGGTTTTAATAGGGGGATGTAACGACTCGGCAAGTCATTTTGAGAGAATTAGCCCCGAACCCCTATTTATTTCTCCCTATATTTCATTTTATGTTTACGTGACTTGACGGGAGGATTTGTTTTTGGTTTCGGGGTAAAATGTGACACATAGTCCCACAAATAGAAGCTTAAATCATAGGAATTGATCGTAGCTCGAACTGTGTGAAGATGAATCCGGAATGGATTTTTGACGGTTCCTATAGCTCTGTATGGTGATTTTGGTCTTAAGAGCGTGTTCGGATGTTGAATCGGAGGTCCGTAGGTCATTTTAGCGTCAATTGGCGAAAATTGGAAATGTGATGATTTTTGGAAAGTTTGACAGGGAGTGAACTTTTTGATATCGGGGTCGAATTCCGATTCCAAAATTTGGTGTAGGTCCGTAATGTCAATTATAACTTTTGTGCAAAATTTGAGGTCAATCGTACTTGACTTGATAGGTTTTGGCATCAGATGTAGAAGTTTGACGTTTTAAAGTTCATTAGGCTTGAATCCATGCACAATTCATGTTTTTAGCGTTGCTTGTTGTGATTTAAACATTTGACTAAGTCCGTATGAGGTTTTAGGACTGGTTTCTATATTTGGTTGAGGTCCCGGGGGCCTCGGGTGGATTCCAAATGGTTAACAGATCGAATTTGGACTTTTAAGATGGCTGAAAGCACTAGCTCTGGTGTACACGCACCTTCGCAAGATTGACCATAGGTGCGAGCCCGCAGAAGCGTGCATTTGGGCACAGAAGTGGTCTGGAGCAGTGTGGGCAGAGGTCGCAGATGTGAGGGAAATTCCGCATCTGTGAGATCACAGATGCAAAAGAGACAACGCATAATTGAAAAGGACCTGGCATGAGGGGTTCCGCAGAAGCGACCTTCACCTCGCATAAGCGAGTCCGCATAAGCGGATTTAGGACTGCAGGAGGGGAAGTTCCACAGGGGTGGAAGGGGAGACCGCAAGAGCGTTTGATCCGTAGATGCGGGTAAGTTGTCTCTTCTGCGATGCCGAAGATGCGGCTTAGTGTCCGCAAAAGTAGAAATGCTGGACAGAACACTTAAATGCAAGGGTTCACGATTTTTGCTCATTTTAAACATTTTGAGCTCCAGTCTTGATGATTTTGAGAGAATTTTGAAGGGATTTCTTGAGGTAAGTCTCTTGTAATCATTTTTGATCAATAATGTTGTTTCCCCATTGATTTTCCCACCTAGTTAGTATGTATTTAAGGAGGAATTTGGGAGTTGAGGTTAGGGATTTAGAGAGTTTGATTTGAGGATTTGAGTGGCAACTTGGTGTCGTATTTTGGTAAGATTAGTATGGGTGAGCTCATGGTCGAATGGGTGTTCGTATTTTGTGACTTTTACCTGATTCCGAGATGTGGTCCCGGCTCAACGTTTTGGGGCGATTTTTTTAATTCTTTTCTAAAGTCATAGTTTCATTATTTAAATTAATTTCTTGTAGTTGTATTTATATTATGTAATTTCTTTTGGCTAGATTTGGGCCATTCGGAGTCGAAAATAAAGGGAAAGGCATACTACTTGACTGATTGAGCGAGATTTGAGGTAATTGACTTGTCTAACTTGGTGTGGGAAAAATCCCTCTAGGATTTGGTACTGTTGTAAAAACTGTGATATGTGAGTGCCATGTACGCGAGGTGACGAGTACGTACTGGGCTAATTGTGGAAAATGTCGGTTCTTGCTGAGTAGATTTATTTTAAATTGCTTAACTGATTTGCCTTAGCATATGTAGTGATCATGATTAGCCTAGTATCGCATGTCTATGTGCCTTAACTATTACTTGCAATTTGTGCAACATGCTTAGTTGAACTACCAGCTTCCTGGATTTGAATTAAACCTTTCACTGTAAGATTTCTTGATGTAAATTCGTTGTTCCTTCAGTTTGGTTATCTGCTGCATATTTACTTTGGGACTACGAGGCGCTTACTCGGGAGATCCCCCTGTACTTCATATTTACTTTGGGACTACGAGGCGGTTCCTCTAGAGATCACCCTGTACTGCATATATACTTTGGGACTATGAGGCGGTTCCTCGGGAGATCCCCATGTACTGCATATTTACATTTGGGACTACGAGGCGGTACCTCGTGAGCGCCCATGTTCTTTACCTCTATTTGCTGTGCTATTATTTTCTAAAGCTTCTCGTTATTTAAATTCTCAGTCATTTCAAATATTATTATTATCTTCTGCCTTACTTTTCTTTTAAATTAGTAGGGCCCTGACCTGACATCTTCACTACTCTACCGAGGTTAGGCTTCGCACTTACTGGGTACCGTTGTGGTGTACTCATACTATACTTCTGCACATCGTTTTGTGCAGGTCCAGGTACTACTTACAAGACCAGATATTAGTGAGTTAGCCTATATGCAAAAACTTCAAGGTACATCTTCTAGCGGACGCAGACCTCGGAGTCTCCCTCTATCCTTGTTATACTGTTTTCCCTTATTCCCTTTAGACTTTGATGTATAGAGACACATAGCATTTATCTTAGAAGCTTGTGACTGATTTCTACCAGGTTTTGGGAAGTTGTAATTATTTGAGTCGCAGTCTTTATTTATTTAAGATATTGATGTTGATATCGGCTTTATATTCTCTTATTCCGCAAATTGGTAGGCTTACCAACTCTAAGAGACTAAATGCCATCACGACGTCCTACAGGAAAATTTGGGGTCCTGTCTAATGTTAATATAAAGATAAGCATGGTAAGTAAGACAAAACAATACGCGCAATGAAACACTAGAACAACAAGTAGCAACAAGAAGCAAGAAGATAGTAATGATGTACAGTGAGCTGGACACAGTCTAAGTCCGATGAAACCAAATAAAGGAAAATAAGTAACAACTCAACAAGAAGAACTACGTTTACACTAGATCTATTCAGGAATTTTCATGAGGTACCAAACCACATAATCACAAATCGTGTGTCCTAATTCTTGAACCCTAATCACTTGGCGTCTTCTACCCATATTACAAGTTCATAACCACACGAACGACTCACATTCAAAGAGTGACAATATCTAATATCTGCACGAACCACTCACATGCCAACAACAAAAATGACTCATGACTGCACAGACAACTCACGTGCCAACAGGATAACTCTCACACCAAAGGTAAGTACACAGGAGTACATGTAAATGATCAACTACATCAGGATTTGTTTTCTTAAACCGATATGGGTGATTGTTTTACGTGTATGCTTGTGCAGGTGTTCTATCACAATTCAAGTCAACAAGTAATAGTATAAACAATAAATGGCGCATAAGAAACGATCACCACGAAATATACAGGGAATAGCTCACACAGTGTAGGCATACCACTACACAAATAACAACAATAACAATGCTCCCAGGCTATCGCAAATCATTCCCCGACACAACCCACCTTGTCTCGCCACGTGCGCAATAATAAAGTAAATGCCCGTTTTGTCTCGCCGCATGTGCATAATAATATTCCCACCTTGTCTCGCCACATACGCAACCCACATATATTACCCTCCTTATAACGCTGCATGTGCAAATATCAATAGTAACAATAGCATGGCAAAAACCTCGTGTAACACAATAACTACCACATGGCAGAAACCTAGTGCAACACAATAATAACTGCACGGAAGAAACCTCGTGCAACACAATAACAATCGCACTGCAGAAACCTCGTGCAACACAACACTGAATACAACAACAACAACAACAACGATAATAACATAAGAATGTGACAAGTAAATCAACACAGGAATTCCAAAACAAGAGAGACGAAAGAACGAGCTCACAAAGAACGACGCAACAGGAAATAATGGTACGACATAGCAATACCTCAATAAGGAAGAGATATTGTGTAGAAATAATTCCACATAAGTAAAATTCAATGATAAGAGGGATATGTGAATCAATGACTCCAATTAAGGGTAAGTCAACAATGATAAGGTATAATAAAACTTCAATTAAGGTTGAGTAATTACGGAAGAGATTTAACAAACTCAATTAAGGATAAGTAAAATTAGGGGAAATATAATAATAACTCCAACTAATGATAGGGAATTATGGAAAAGACAGTAATAACTTCAATCAAGGATAAGAAATTACAGAAAGGATAGCATATGAATAAAAGAAGCAACAACTTTAGTTAAGGCACATAAGAGTTTAATCGGCAATAAGGATAAAATATGGAGCAATTAATTCCAATGAAGACACGTAAGGGTGGATTTAGTAAATGGGGAATTTAACCTGACAACACAACTTCATATTTAATGGACATAAGAACTTAAGAGCCCTAAACGGTCAAATTTCCATAAATAAGCCCAAGCACGTACTTGTCACCTCGCGTACACGGCTTTCACATGACAGAATTTACACAAAAGACTCACATCCTAAGGGGTAGTTTCCCCCACACAAGTTAGGCAAGATACTTACCTCAAAGAAGCTAGACTTATACTCTTAAATGACCTTCTCGAGTGAAACACCCTCCGGACGACTCAAATCTAACCAAAATAACTCTAATTCATAAATAAAAATCATAAAAAATAATTCCGGATAATAAAGCTTAAATCGTTAACAAGAACTAGAAGTCAACCCAAAATTCAAACCCCGAGCTCGCACCTCGGAACCCGATAAATTTTACAAAACCCGAACATCCATTCCGATACGAGTTCAACCATACCAAAATTATCATTTTCCGACATCAATTTGTCCTTCAAATCATCATTTTACATTTTGAAACATTTCTACAAATTTCCACACAATTTACAACTTAATTCACTAATTAAACGATGAAAATTGCAATGGATTCATGAAATATAACAAAATTCAGCTAGAGAACACTTACCCCAATGAGTTGCTTGAAAAATCCATAAACAATTTCCCAAACCCGAGGTCTACAACTCAAAAAATGAATAAATCCTCAAAAACCCTCGACAATATAGAGTTTGTCCAGGCTTGATCACACATGCGACACAATTAGCCGCTAATGTGGCATCGCATTTGCGACAAAAGAACTGTGCCTGCGAAGCCCACTGACCAGCTGCCCTCTTGCACCTGCGGACATTCTGCCGCTTTTGCGAAACTGCAGGTGTGCATGCCCAAATCACTTTTGCGCTCCAGCTCGCCTCTGTGTCCAATATTTCGCTTATGCTGAGCCACAAATGCGCACCAATTTCTATATCTGCATATACTACCAAGCCCATCCTTTCTCGCTTTGCGCCTTCATCTTCGCACCTACGACCATCTCATCTGCATGCAGTGGTCCACAGGTGCGACCACACTAGAACTCAGCCCAAACCAGCCTCACCCAAAAATGCAACAATTGATCTGAAGCTCATCCGAAACTCACCCGAGCCCCTCAAGACCCCGTCTGAATATACCAACGAGTCCTATAACATAACACATACCTGCTCAAGGTCTCAAATCACATCAAACAACATCAAAACTACAAATCTCACCAAGAATAAAACTTATAAATTTCCAAATAATCTAACTTCTAAAATGCGTGCCGAAACATATCAAATCAACTCGCAATGATGCCAAATTTTGCATACACGTTCCAAATGACATAACGGAGCTAATACAACTCTCGTAATCGCATTCCAATCCCGATAGCACCAAAGTTAACTCTCGGTTAAACCTCTTAACCTTCCAAAAATTTAACTTTCCATTTTTTGCCAAAATGCATCAAATTACCCTACAGACCTCCAAATCTAAATCCGGACGCACCCCTAAGTCCAAAATCACCATACGAAGCTATTGAAACCATGAAAATTTCATTCCAGAGTCGTTTCCTCAAAGGTCAAGCTCCGATCAACTCTTTTTATTTAAGCTTCAAAAATAAAAATTGTTCTTTCAATTATTCTTGAATCATCTGAAAACCAATCTCGACCACAGACGCAAGTCATAATACATATTACGATGCTTCTCGAGACCTTAAGCCTCCACCAAACGGGGCGCTAATTACCAAAATTACCGGTTGGGTCATTTCACATCCCCGCAAGTCATAAAATAGTAAACGCACATACGAGGAGTCTAAATTAGGGGAATGGGGTTCTAAAAAGCAAAATATCAGGTTGGGTCGTTACATTACATCTGTGAAAAGTATTAAGACAAATGGCACGTATGTTACAAAGTAACTATTAAAGGAATTAATGTGAAATACTTACATACATTAAAATGAGAATATCCAATGTATTGTCAAAAGATAGCGAGAAGGAAATTACCAAATTAGTTTCTGATAGTGGATTTTGTTGCCTCTTCTAAAGATAAAAAATTATTCGAAAATTATGTGGTCGAAAAGTGGCTGGTGCATTTAGTAACTGTAGTATAATTGCTAAAAGGCATTTCCAACTCCTTGTGCCCATATAATTGGTAGAATGAGCAGCCTTCACGCGGCCATTTATAATGTAATAACTTTTATTCCGTTGAAATAATTTTTTCCAATCTTCAACATTTTTATTGAAAAATGCCTGAATTTGTTTCCCCTATAAATTAATATAAACATAACTTAGATTAATTAAAAATAATATGAATAAGTGATAAATTATATCAACATAAATATACAAAATAAGCCTACCTCTTCGTTAAGAAATGTTAAATACCAACGCAAGTTGATGGTAGTATTGCACTCTAATTACTGTATTTTACATGTGTTTGAGCTTAAATGATAGTTAATTACACTGATTACGTACTTTATGCATTGCAAGAAGTGATTCCGAGTTAAAAAGTTAATTTGGAGCTAAATCGAACAAGTTGGAGTTTTGAAGTATGAGTAGAAGCCCAAGAAATTAAGTCGGAATCACGTTCGGGGGTCGATGATCAAGTCCGAATGTGAAAAACTGGACGAAAAGAATTACTCTGAGAAAAAAACACTGTTGCGCCGCATGACGCGGCGCAGCTATGTAAAAGTTACTGCTTGACAAAAAGTCTGCTCTTTGAAGATCCTCACAAGCGCGCCTGTACAAAGGGTAGTTTCATTCTAGCCCATTCCTATATGGTATAAATACACCAAAAAACATTTTTGAAGGGAATTTTGACCTACGAAAGTTGGAGAAGCAACTAGGCAAGAAGACACAAGAATTCATCAAGATGTCAACCAACGGTCAGTGCAATACGGGAGTTCGTATCGAATCATTAGCATTGATGTTTTCTTTTTTGTTAAACCTTACTGAGATGACTTTTTCCATAGTTATGGAGTAATTTCCATTAGGGTGTTGACAAATACAGTGTTTTGATAACTTGATTAGGGATTCGATTCTTGATAATTATTGGAGTTTTAATTCGTATTGTGGAGTTATTTCTTATTTTGCTTAATCGAAATAGGAGCTTGATATTGAATTTATTTACATCTTGTGCTCTAGTTTAAATTCGTGATTCAAATAGGTAATCGAAAGAGCCTTTTGAATTGTTAACCGAACTAGAAAATAGGAAAATATTCATGAGAAGTTATCCTTTAGACCATAACCATCATTTTATTCATTGCAATTGTTCACCCCACTTCAATTGGATTAATTACTGAAATTGATGTTTAATCAAAAGAGTAGCATTAACTTCAAGTGTAACTAGTTATCTATTGAATTCGTGAGAATCCATAGTATTATAGAGTGAACCAACTCAAGAACTGGATCCCGGGTCAATTATCTTGCACCTATCTAATCAATTACCCTTATTTCTCTCATTGATGTTTCTTCGTTGCTCATCTGATGTATTTTGTAATCAATTGTAAATTGCTTAATTTTTATTAGTTAATCGTAGTTGGTAATCATCAAATCAAGTGTTAATTTTTCTGGATATTAATCAACCTAAGATTATTCGAACAGTATTTAAATCCAATCCATGTGTTGATAATAATTATACTATACTTTCTCTGACAAACGAGCAATAATTTTGTATTGTGTTTTGCACTCACAGGAACCCTCTCCTTTGTCATTCTTATATTTTATTAGTGGTCCTCTTCGAATAACAAATACCTTAATTACCCATTCAACATCATAAGGTTTAAGGTTTTTGTTGGGATACATTGTTTTTCCAAATTTTATTCCATTACGCTACGCGAAATACCGGCAATATCTAAGAAAAATCTACAAAATATTTCTAATAGTTGAAAATTAATATTGTTACACTAACATTAGTTGAAATAATACAAACCATTGATCTCTGTAGGTATACAGTTTAAACTTAATACTACGTCAATGTAAAAGACTTTGATATCCAAAACTAAAAACTATGACGAAAAATAAAGAAGTACGACACAAAAGTTGTCAGACCCAATTTCCCCAACGTACCGGTATGACCTGTTATTCTGGTTCAGCTTGAGGTCAGGCTAGGGGCATCAGAAGAAGAACAAAAGAGACTCGAGAGATTTAACATGTATAGTCCACCTGCTTTCAGTGGCACGACTTCAGAAGATGCCCAAGGATTTCTAGAAAAATGTCACCGTATTCTCTGCACCATAGGTATTGTGGAAGTGAGCGGAGTTTTCTTTACTACATTTCAACTGTCAGACACAGCATATCAGTGGTGTTAAGTTTATGAAGAAGGTAGACCAGCCGATGCAATACCACCAACTTGGGCTCCATTTTCGGAAATGGTTTTGAAAGAGTTTGTTCCCCAGACTCTTCGGGATGCATGGCGCACCGTGTTTGAACGGTTGCTGTCATGATCCAATATCCGTTAAAGGTCGTGATGGCGCCGGACATCACTCTCAGGCAAGCCAACACTAAATAGTCAATTAAATTCTCATTTTAATATTTTTGAAATCGTATATTCACTTCAATTTATCAAGTAAAAGATGTATTTACAGAATAAATAAAAATGTTTTCCAATTTCAATACGGAACATCCCATAATCATTCCAGAACCCGGTGTCACAAGTGCATGAGCCGTTTCTAGGAATTTAAAATAAAATACAGTAACTGTCCGGAATACAAATTTGGATAGGAAGGAAAGTACAATACTCTGAAGGAGACTCTGCTGGCTGTGGATCGTCATATAGAATGCAACTCCCCTAAGTCCCCGCCATAATCGTGCCTCTGCGCCCACAAGGCCGCTAAACCCATGTGTACCTGCACAAAAATGTGCAACAAGTGTAGTATGAGTACGTAAATCAACGCGTATCCAGTAAGTATCCCGCCTAACCCCGAAGAAGTAGTGACGAGGGGTCGACTTCGAAACTTACTATGGGCAATAAATAAATGGAATAATATCATTAAATTAGACTTGAATTAATTAATACGGCTGCAAGCCCATTATTCTAAAGTAAGTAAACAGTTCTTTCATAATTAAGGAATCTCCAAATTTTATCTACCACTATTTTACGATTATATCTCCGGCCAATGAGGCCATATAAAATTATCAGTTTATCTCAGACCAGGGAGGCAATATCGTTATTTATAAATTTCAAGGCAAGCAATACAAGCATGTGCATGTCATGTCGAGGTCGTACGGCCCGATCCAACAATTATTTAAACTATGCACTGCCAGATGGTCGAATGACGCAAACCATAGATGCATATATTTAATCTAACGGGGCGTTCATCCCGTTCAACCGAAGATAACACATTCAAATAATCAATCAAGAATTCATCAAGGGGCAATTATCCAAGGAAAAAGGCAAATTTCTCTTTTAAAAGTCAAGAAAACGATGTCTAGTCTTTTAGAAATTTATTAACACAGTTCGATATGATTTAAGCATTTTAAATTGACAACAGATTTCAAATATTACAAGTAAAGCATGCTTTTAGGTCCTAGACTACCTGAACTTAGGCATAATAGTAGCTACGCACGGACCCTCGTCACCTCGTGCATACGTAGCCCCCACAAATAGGAGCACACAGTGATTTATTTCATCTATGGGGTAAATTCTCTCTTACAGCGTTAGACATGAGACTTACCTTCCTCCGAAATTTCATAACCGGCTCCAAGGACACTCCGATAATTTCAACTGATGCCCATCTCTCCAAAACTAGTCAAATATGATGCAACCGAATCAAAGTATACTCTAATACTCATAATTAATCATTTTATAAAAATTCCCAACTCTGTTCGAAAAGTTGATAAAATCACCCTTGGGCCCACATGCCCGGATTCCGAAAATTTTCAAAGATAACCATTACCCATAGCCTCACGAACACAAATATATAATTTATTCTCAATTTCATGCCCAAATTCGTGATCAAAATCCAAGAATACCAATTTATAGGTTTTTCTTCAAAATTCCAAATTTCTACAAATTGCCATGTCTAAATACATATATAAACCATGTATTTAACTCATAACTAGAAGAAATCACTTACCGCTTGATGGTGATGGAACCCCCTCTCAAAATGCTCTCAAAAATCGCCTAAGTCCAAGTGGGAAATGAGGGAAATGGGCTAAGTCTCTGAATAAAAGCCCTTGGCTCCAGTCATAGATGTCGCATTTGCGACATCTAGCTCGCAAATACGATGGTCGCATTTGCGACAAATGCATCGCAAATGCGAAGCCAAGTTGCCCCTGCCCAGGTTGCAATTGCGACCAAGATCTTCCCAAATGGGAAGGGGACAAGACCGCAAAAGTGACAAATTTTTCGCAAATGCGAAATCCTCATAAAATTCCCACCCTTTGCAAATGCGAACCCCTCCTCGCAATTGCGATGTTCGCATTTGCGACCATTACACCGCAAATGCGATCACACCAGAACCAGCAATCCAACTTCTTAACAAAATACTCTGAAGCCACTCCGAAACTCACCCGAATCCCCTGGGACCCCGTCCAATCTTACCAACCAGTCCAATAACATAACACGGACCTTCTCGAGGCCTCAAATCACATCAAAAAAGATATCGAAATCAAGAATCACCCTCCAATTCGAACATAATGAACTTTAAAATTCCAAACTTCTATAATCGATGTCGAAATGTATCAAATCACGTCCTATTGACCTCAAGTTTTGCACACAAGTCACATTTAACATTACGGACCTACTCCAACTTCCTGAATCGGATTCCGACCCCGGTAACAAAAAGTCCACTTCCGGTCAAACTTTTCTAAAACCTTCAAATTTCTAGCTTTAGCCTAATGACTCCAAAATGACCTATGGACCTCCGAATCCGCTTCCAGACGCGCTCCCAATACCAGAATCACCATACGGAGCTATTCCCAGACTCGGAATCCCAAACGGAAATTAATAACATTGTAATTAACTTCAACCCAAATTTATGAAATTTTTCCAAAATTCTAACTTCCACAATAGGTGCCGAAACGCACCCGGGTCATCCAAAACCCAATCCGGACATACTCCCAAGTCCAAATTTATCATACGAACCTGTTGGAACCTTCAAATCCTGATTCCGATATCGTTTACTCAAAAATCTAACCTTAGTCAATTCTTTCAACTTAAAGCTTCCGAAATGAGATTTTTCTTCTCAAATCAACTCTGAACTTCCGAAATTTCAATTCCGACCACGCGTACAAGTCATAATACCTGAAGTGAAGTTGCTCATGAACTCAAACTGTTGAACGGCACGCTAGAGCTCAAAACGACTGATCGGGTCGTTACATTCTCTCACACTTAAACATACGTTTATCCTCGAATGTGCTAAGAACTGCACTGGAGTTGTCCGAAATCACTATTTAACACCTCGTGCACCTACCCATGCTACCACAACTCAGTTGAGCACATTAGCTTGATCAAATCTGAATATATTCTCTGTTATTTAGGCAAATAAGCATTAGAACCCAGTTCCAACATCCGGAATTCTTTGCCAGGCCTGCTTCCAACATACAAACACAGTATCAATCACCACACGATGTCTTACTGCATACCTTTGCTGAATTAACACCATGCACCGCAACATTCACATGACCATAATAACATTCTGTAATGATAATAGCCGAAATTTCACGAACTCGATGCTCACAATGCACCTCATGGCATATATAAGTCTTGCTCCAACTCTTGCAATACCGCCACAACAGAAAAGATGTGTAGAAATTCGTAACCAACTGCCGAGTTATCAAACCATTGAATCTCCCCTCTTGACTAGAATCATCACCTCATTATGAACCAAATAATGGTAATTGCTCTTTAATATACTTCATATAATTTGATCTCACTGATCCCAGATCCAAAATCTCGTCTCATTTAGTATAAGCCGCTCATGCAAAAAGCCACCCCAAACATGACCAAAAGTCTCATATGCTGCCGCGATGTGCCAATAAGCTACAAACTCAAACGTGATACATAAGGAAAACGAATCTCTGGAAAGGATTACTCAACCTGCGTAACTAATTAGACAACCGAAAAGGTGTTACGAACCTTCATTAGAAAATGGGACACAAAACACACAAAATAGAATATGTGGGACTGTACTCAACATCACACTATTGCGGCGCGCAACCCGATCTGAAAATAAAATCTATATAAGGAGATACTTACCGAGCTAGAATTCTCATTACTACAAAATATTCGAATATCGGACACAAGCACGCTAAGTGCATAATACCATCCCTGGGAGGACCGGCAGCGCCATACGCTACAAAACTCAAGCACAACTAAGGTGCGATATATGATCTGAATCTCGAGAGCTATCCTGCTCACATAACACCATCGCTACACGGAACCTCAACACACATGAAATTAACAAGCCGTTTCCCAACTCACATGGGATAATATAGTATTACACAAAATAGATGTCGACAAAACGACGTACAATGTCCGAATACTCCTCCATAAGGGAGTGCTATGCTGAAATGAACACATCCGGTCTGACATAGAGCCCATATTCATATTTAAATCCATCCACAGACCTCAAGCCGATTTTGATCGCACCGTACTAGGCTAATAACCTTTCAGGGATCCATAATAACCCTTTTTTCCCATAACACACAAGAACAACCATTATAACCGGAACAAACTTCCACAGTCCACAACCAAATGAACCCAGCACCCTTCAGGCATAAATTCCCAATTAGCTATATTACCAAAATCTTCATACTTGGTTTCCATTCTTCAATCAATCAAGTGACTACATGTCATACTTATACAATCTTCCCGTGGGATATGCTCCCATGACCTTCCGCACCAGGTAACAAGTCTATACATTCATACTACCGGCCACACCAATCGATGTAAAGCATATTCAAGAATACACATACTGTATGCCAAGCCTCTTCACACTAGGTACCGATCTCAGGTGGCGCCAAAGACAATAAAAGCTTACTCTAGCCATCTAAATCCTTTCCCGCTCATTCGAGCTCTTGACATTCTTGTCGACACCAAACTGCAACCTTGATCCTCAACTTCCGAATCCCATGCCGATCACTGCACTTAATCCTTCCAATACGCAAGAGTACAAGAATTTCATCTTAATCTCCGAACTACTAATATGGCAACACTTCACCATATAGAACCCTTTTACTTAACTCATTCCAAGAGAACCATCTCAACACGTGACTGAATCCTCATATCTGTAGAAATATCAACCTCAAGTAGTGGTCTAAACCACCATAACCCTTCCGGGATCCATCTGCACATAACAGGCTATAATACAAGAAGCCTCCGAATAAGATCATTTATGGCGACCGTCAAACCTCGTACGTACCGTCGTAAATCAAATAAATAACCCAACACGTTGAAGGAGCTGATCATTGCAATCATTATGTCGATTCAACCATTGCTAACCAAACCTGACTTCTCCTAGTTTACTCTAGATCTTCCTTAGAACTAACAATAACTCCCTTATCAATATAACTAACTCAATTCGCACTCATCCTGAATGACCCCATCTCACGAGACCACATTGTCCCCAAAACCCACGAACCATCTCACACCCTCCTTGTGCGCACATCCGCATCTTCAACTGGTACACCCATTCTAATATTTCCTTTACGATTTCGAAGTTATTTTCTCCCATTCTTCCATTGCTACACTGCATACCGAAGATAACATAGAACACTCCAAGTCACTTTTATCTTAATCCGCTGTAAAAGCTCGATATTCAACCATACTATGGACTCGAAATCCTTAGACACCACATCTTAACTTTTGAATTTACTAGGACTGTTATTGGGAGTCACCCACTCTGACTTGGTTCCGAATATAATCAACTCCAAGGCTCCGCTAGCACATGAGCATCCTTTCAAAGAAGCACCTGGACAAATCATCTTCCTTGTAACTCGCCTCTACACGAAGCAGAAATTCCTGAGTCTTCCCAAAGACTGGGCATAAATCGGTAAGGCCAACTATAGCACACATTCCTCAAATCGCTTGCTCAAAATACCACTGATGTACTCTTTCCTTAGTCGTAATAACCCATCAATATGACGATAACCAGAAATCTTACAAATAGATGACCATGCAATCCAACTGTAGGCGGTGGAACTCTCCCACTTAGCTTGAGCTACTATTGCATAAACCTGAAACACACCAAGAGTTTTCCTTCATCGACGTGATCTAGCACAATCAACCCGCCAAATTCCTCGAAATCCTTCGATTAACCTTTAATAAACACTCTGAACCACTAGCCACATTTATATATTAAATCTCTTACCGGGTAGCTAGTAGAATTCTTTGCAGAAGCTTCGTCAACACCACACAACCGCTAACCTGCTTACAAGAGATAACCCACCTGTGGAAATTTTATGCCAACATATTCCAACTTCGCTGCACTGGGTGTAATTACTACAAAATCAGTAGACCATCCCGAGTCTGAGCTCATTCACCAGCTGCACCAGTCCGTTCACTACTCATGGATGTAAACTAAAGGTGTGACAATACATTCCTATCCAAAGTCATGTTGTAACCTTCTTCATATCAAGCAAATCCTTTCTGTCGTATCCAATCTCCCGCCATATAATAGCCAATATCTCAAATTAAGTCCATAGACCCAATCACCGTCCACCATAATTCCCAAATCACTCTAAACTTTCCTCAAGGTGTGTAGCTATCCTATCACAGAAACCACGTGTTACTCCGCCACTCTCCCACTTTGGTCAAACTCACTCCGTTAAGTAACTACCTGACTCCTGTTTTTCACGCTTGGCCTTCTATAAGTTTATCCACCACAAGGCACCTCCCACATGCCCTTACTCGTTTTTCTCTTTCCAGTTGTTGCCTTAAATCAAAATCTACCTCCGTACTATTTGAACCAACAGATCGCTACTAACTTTAAACCTCTTAGAAGATCCTCTTTCTGGAGCCATCAATACTAGAAGTACCAATCCGATTTCGAAACCTCTACACTTCGTTATCTCTAACAACCGCATCTCCAGCTCCATTTCAAAATACCTTGCCCCAAAGGCAAATTGAAGAAGGCCATAACATCGGCAAACCTTAACGCGTTCAACAAGGACGATGGCACCACATCACAATTTGAGAACTCTACTATACTCGAAAATACCAAGCCTCGTTATTCCATCAATCCAAATCTGGACATTCTTGGTTCGATTGCCTTTCCTCCGTCAGAAGTAAAATACTAAGTCTCTGAATAATGCACTGAGTAAACCTCCTTTCAAGTCATTCACTGCCCCGAGACATAGGCAAGCATCCTACCATCACATCGATACTGTGTGATAACAACTCATGAGATTCATAGTAACCTGCGCATAGCCTCAAAGCTCTCAGAAGTATAGCTACTGAGCTGAAATGACAGAATATCCTTCAACAAGGCGATGACAATTGCCCAATCGACTACGCAGGGAGAAACATCCCGCACCTCATATGTAGTACCATTACAATTCCTCAATTCTCGATCAATAGCAAGCACTTCACTTTGCATAAGAACGAATGGGAAGGAAATGAGGGCAAAAACTTCAAAGGAATCAAATCGCACGATGAGGAATCAAGAAGGGAAGTGCTCCTAACAGCCTTGTAGCCTCTCAAATATAAGTACATACGTCTCTGTACCGATCCACAAGACTCTACTAGACTTGCTCATGACTCGTGATACCTAAGTGAACCTAGTGCTCTGATACCATGTTGTCACGACCCAATATCCGTTAAAGGTCTCGATGGCACCAAACACCACTGTCAGGTAAGACAACACTAAATAGTCAATTAAATTCTCATTTTAATATTTTTGAAGTTGGTAGTTCACTTCAATTTATCGAGTAAAAGATGTATTTACAGAATAAATAACAATATTTTCCAATTTCAGTACTGAACATCCCATAATCATCTCAGAACCCGGTGTCACAAGTGCATGAGCCTTTTCTAGGAATTTAAAATAAAATACAGTAACTGTCCGGAATAAAATTTGAATAGGAAGAGAGAGTAAGATACTATGAAGGAGACTCTGCTGGATGCAGAGCGTCGTATAGAATGCAGCTCCCCTAAGTTCCCGCCATAATCGCGCCTCTACGCTCACAAGGCTGATAAACATATGTGTACCTGCACAAAAATGTGCAACAAGTGTAGTATGAGCACGTAAATTAATGCGTACCAGTAAGTATCCAGCCTAACACAAAAGAAGTAGTAACGAGGGGTCGACTTCGACACTTACTATGGAAAGAAATGTGGGCACGAGGTGCCGTGAGTAAATAATGATGACATTGGCACGTGAATTGTCTGTGTAGTTGAGATATGAAACGTGGGCATGGAGTGCTGGCGAAAATATAATGGTTTTATTATTAGCACGTGAACTGTCCATATAGATGTGATATGAAAAGTGGGCACGAAGTACCGGAAAAATATGATAATTTAATTATGGGCACAAAGTGTCGTGGAAATATGAACAGTGGGCTGAGACCCGTATTTTTACGATAATGAAATGAGGTGTCACATCATTACTTTTTATTGAAAGAATTATATTCAAAATATTTATTTGGAAGGATTTTTATTCAAAAAGTATTTATTGAAAGAATTATATTCGAAAGATATTTATTTGAAGAAATTATATTTGAAAGATACCTATTTGAGGAAATTATATTTGAAAGAGATTTATGGAAAGAATTATATGTGAAAGATATTTATTTGAGAAAATTATATTTGAAAAGAGAGTTATTTTGAAGAATTATATGTGAAAGATATTTATTTGAAGGACTTGATTTAACTGGGTGTACTTGTATTTATTATTTGTTGAGCGATATTAATGGTGTTCTTGTTTCCCTGCTGTGCATATCACTGGTTGATTTGTGTTGCCCTTATTGTTATTTTTTTTCTATTATTTTTGCATACTATATTGCACAGGTTATTAGACTAGTGAGTGTCTTGACTGTACCTCATCTCTACTCCACTGAGATTGGTCTTGATACTTACTGGGTACCGACTGTGATATACTCACACTACACTACTGCACATTTTTGTGCAGAGCCATGTATTGAAGATATCGGACTCGGACATAGTTAGAGTGGGATCGCAAGGATTCAAGGTAGAGTTACTTGGTCGTCGCAGTTCCTTGGAGTCTTTTTATTTGTATTGTACTGTTAATTATTATTCAAACAGTACTGAGTATTCGATCCTTGAGATCATTTTATGTATTTAGTTAGAGTTCGTGACGCAGTATTACCAGTCTTGGGAGGTTGTTTGTAACTATTTCATTGTTAGTTTCTATTTAAAACAAATGGCTCGAAATGTGATTATAATCAGCTTACCTAGTCTTAGAGACTAGGTTCCATCACGATGCCTGAGATGGGATTTTAGGTCGTGATAGAGCAGCTCACCACTATGCCTCAGGGGAACGAGGGTGCGCGCCTGAATGACTACCAAATGCATCTGCCTCAAATCATGCACGATTAGTGCAGAAGTGTAGAATGAGTATATAAATAACATATACCGGTAATTATCCAGTCTAACCTCGAAGAAGTAGTGACGAGGGGTTCGACATCGATACTTACTGTGGGCTAACAAATAAAATACATAAATTCTAAATAGCCATGGAATATGTGAATAATAATAATAATAACAAAATAGCAAGAAGTGAATAAATGATTCTTTAACTTATAGTTAATTTAAAGATATCCAACTAACATATACTAACTCCAACAATTTCGGGACAATAAATAATTTATAACCTCTCAAGTCATAAATATAATATCAAGTGTAATCAAATTCCAAGCATTATGAGGCACGATTTATACCGAGGTCGTACGGCCATCCAAAATAATGTATACACTGCCGATGGTCAAACCACACGAATCATAGATGCATCTATTATACTACCGAGGCGTTCGACCTACTCCACAAGAAGAGAGAATACTCTATGAACATCCGATTAAAAATCTATCACAAGACTAAAACACAAGGAAGCACAATCCCTATTAACCGTCAAGTAACCTTCCAAAACTCAAAGTAATTGAAATTCAGTCTTTACGAATCCTTTATCAAGTCTGAATATAATTGAGGCACTTAAACTACCCGGACATAAGCATGATTTGTAGCTACGCACAGACTCTCTTCACCTCGTGCGTACGTAGCTCCCACAATTAGAAGAAAATAGTAATATAAAATACCTATGGGGTAAATTCCCTCTTACAAGGTTAGACAAGAGACTTACCTCATCCCAAAACTCACATTCCGGCCCACAAATCCACTCTAAACCCTCAACTTGGTGCCGAACAATCCGAAGCTAGCTAAATATTATATAAATTAATCAATATACACTCACAAGTTCATAATTTAGCTATTAGAGTAATTACCCAACCCAAAATGGAATATTCTTAAAATTCACCCCCAGGTCCACATGGCCGGAGTCCGGAAATTTTCGGATACAAATGTTACCCATAACCTACCGAACTCAAATATATAATTTTCACCCAATTCCATAATCATTTTAGTGGTTAAATCCCTTTTTTTATTAAAACCTAGGTTTCTGAACAATCTCCTAAAATTTGCACATTTTACATGTTAAAATATACCCATAATCTATGTATTTAACTTACATTTGGTAGGAATTACTTACCTTCAATAGCTAGGTGGAAAGCCCTCACCAAGAAACTCCAAAATCGGCCAAGGTAATGCAAAATGAGAGAAAATGGCCTAAGTCCCGTTTCTAAAACAAGTCTCTGCTCAGGCCTGCCTTCATCACGATCGTGGACAAGCCCTCGCCATCGCAAAGGCAAAACTTAAGAAACCGGGAAAATCCTTATTCGCGTTCGCAAGAGGACACTCGCAAACGCGATGCACTGAGTTGTCTCCTCATCGCGAACACGTGCCCTCACTCGCGAACACGTAAGGAAACTGGGTTGCCCAGGCCCAAGCCCTCGACCCTATGCGAACACGACACATCTCCCGCGAACGCGAAGGCCACTGGCCCCAAGCCTTCCCGATCGCGGCCGAGACTTCTTGAACGTGAAGCACAAAACTACCCAGTCCCCAATGTGTTTGGAAAAAAATTATTTAAGCATTAAGTTTGGCAAAGGCTATTTTTTTGACAATGACTAAATTTCTAAAGTTTGCAACGACTAGTTTTTTGACTTATTTAATAAACTTAAAAGTTAATCAGAAATTAGTAAACTAAGTAAAGAATTATAAAATATTAAAACAAAAGACTTGTAGTGAAATATTCTAGTAATTATAAATTTATAATAGAGTTATAATTTATTTAATATAATTTTAAAGTATTAACTATTAAGTAACTAAGACAATTCATAAATAAAATTCAACGCTTAGAGCCTTTTATTTTATTAATAGAACTTTCAAATCTCACATACAAATATAATTCTTTTGAAGAGCACCTAATCTACGCAGCCACCTTCTAGGAAGGGTTCTGTTTGAACTAGGCCTCTTAGTAGCCAATTACAAATTATCATACTAATATTTGTAAGCTCCTATATAATTTCATTGTAACTTATCTATAATTTTTTCTCGGACATTGTTCTGGAATTGGCAATGTTTATTGATGTTCCATGAGTTCCATGTCGTCATCGCTCTCAGTGCTAAGTATCTCATTATATTCTTCTTCTTCTGTCACGACCCGAAATTTCCCACCAACGGGACCATGATGGCGCGTAACATTTTACTTGCTAGGCATGCCAACGTTAGAGAATCATTTACCAATTTCTTATTTCCATTCAGTAATTAACATTAATTAACTACAACAAAATATAACCAATGCGGAATATGATAAATCTGTATTAACTACCACCACCCGGATCTGGAGTCGCAATTCACGAGCATTCTAGAATTTACAACAAGTAATAGTTTGAAAGAAATACAACAGTCTGAACAAAAGAAAATAGTAAGACATAAAAGATAGACGGGGACTTCAAGGTCTGTGAACACCGACAGATCTACCTTGAGTCTCCGGACAGTGGACCAGTAGCAAATCTCGATCAACCTGAGTCGGTATCAAAATCTGCACAGAAAGTGCAGAGTGTAGCATCAGTACAATCGACCCCATGTACTGCTAAGTGTCGGACCTAACCTCGGCGAAGTAGTGATGAGGATAAGACAAGACACCCACATATAACCTGAACAGTATAATCATGCTACAGACAACAACAATAAGTAAAACAATAATGCAGAAATAATGGGAGGGGAACATACAGTGGGGGAATACAACATAAAGAGTGAAAATAATGAAATGACATAATTAAATCGGAAATCCTTAAACGAATTGAGCAATTAAGACAGCAAGGAAAACTGCACGGCATCACCTTTCGTGCTTTTACTCTCAACCTCACCAAATAACAAATAAGACTGCACGACATCACCCTTCATGCTTTTACTCTCTTCCTCACAATTCACATAATCAATAACAACGGATAGAGAGTAGTTTCATAAGAAATCAATATTTCATAAATGATTACTTTCACCATTTAACATCTCAACCTCGAATCAATGTTCATAATTTTATCGACCTTGTGGAACCGGATACAAACCTTCCAATATTTCAACAACAATAATAAGCATGGATAGCCAGATTTAAGACTATAAATTTGCAAGAAATGAAATTTCACTCGCATGCTATGACTCGACTACAACATATAGATGCTCGTCACCTCAACTATACGTCGTATTCAACAACAAAACACGCAGCAAATACTCACACAATACCTATTCCCTCAAGGCAAAGTTAGACACAACACTTACCTCGCACCGAAGGCCACTTAATTCTCAATCAAAGCTTTTCCTTTGGAATTCTCCTCCAACCCACTCGTATCTATTCAAAAATGAATCAATAGTATCAAATATTGCTAAAGGAATCAATTTCATTGCATAAATCTAGATTTCCTAAATTTCCCCCCCAAAAACACAAAAACCGACCCCGGGCCCGCTTAGTCAAAACTCGAATTTCTGACCAAAATCCATTCACTCATTACCCCTGAGCCCGAATATGTAATTGGTTGTGGAATCCGACCTCAAATTGAGGTCTAAATTCCCGAAATTCCTAGTTTCTACCCTAACCCCTAATTCTACCATGAAAACTCTACAATTTTGGTTAAAAATTCAAGAAATGTAATGGGTAATTGAAAGAAATTGGTTTATAATCACTTACCAACACTTTGGGGAAGAAAATGACTCTTGGAAATCCCCTCTACCCATTTGGTTCTTGAAAATGTTGAAGAAATGGCTCAAACCTGTGTTTGGAGTCTGTTTTAAACAACTGGACAGACCTTCATCGCAATCGCGAGAGGCCTGTCACAATTGCGATGCACAGCGGCCTAAGTCCTTCGTGTTCGCGAGTCTTCCTACGTATTCGCGTAAGGCAACTAACCCTAGCCTTCGCGTTCACAAACTAGTGGACGCGTTCGCGTAGAAGAACCTGACCAACCCTCCCCCAGGTCCCCAAGTGCTTCGCGTTCGCGGTGGTCAGGTTGCGTTCGCGAAGGGTAAATCCCCCATCACTTCGCGTTCGCAATCAGGCCTTCGTGTTCGCGAAGAAGAAGTCTCAGCCTCACCAGTTTACTCTTCGTGTTCGCGAGAGGACCTTCGCGAACGCGAAGAAGGATATGCCAGACACCAGAATCTATAGAAACCAGATTTTTCCCAAGTCCAAAACATCTCGTGGCCTATCCGAAACTCACCCAAGACCTCGGGGCTCCAAACCAAACATGTACACAAGTCTAAAAACATCATATGAACTTGCTCGCGCGATCAAATTGCCAAAATAACACCTAGAACTACGAATTTAGCACCAAATCAAATGAAATTCTCAAGAACACTTTAAAATCCATATCTTCCCAACTAGACATCCTAATCACGTCAAATCAACTCTGTTTCTCACCAAATTTCACAGACAAGTCTTAAATATCATAATGAAACTGTACCGGGCTCCGAAACCAAAATACGAACCCGATACTGACAATTCCAAACATCGATCAATTCTTAAAAATAATTAATTTTCAGACTTTTAATTTTCATCAAAAATTCATAACTCAAGCTAGGGACCTCCAAATTCGATTTCGGGCATACGCCCAGGTCTCATAACTCGATACGGACCTACGGGACCGTCAAAACACAGATACGGGCCCGTTTACCAAAAATATTGACCAAAGTCAACTAAAATTAACTTTTAAGGAAACATATTTTATTTTTATTAGTTTTCAACATAAAAGCTTTCTAGAAACCTGCCCGGGTTGCGCACGCAAATCGAGGTGCACGAAAATGAGATTTTTTTAAGGTTTAAGAGCTCATATTCGAGTTCTAAAGCATAAGATGACCTTTTGGGTCATCACAATCTCCACTTCTAAAACAACCATTCGTCTTCGAACGGACATAGAATAGTACCTGGGCTGGTGAAAAGGTGGGGATATCTACTATGCATATCGGACTCGAACTCCCAAGTATCTGCCTCAATAGGCTGACCTCTCCACTGCACTCGAACTGAAGAGTAACTCTTTGACCTCAACTAACGAACCTGCCGGTCTAGAATGGCCACCGGCTCCTCCTCGTAAGTCAAATCCTTGTCCAACTGGACAGGGCTGAAATCTAACATATGGGATGGGTCACCATGATATTTTCGGAGCATAGACACATGGAATACCAGATGAACTGAGGATAACCCTGGAGGCAGTGCAAGTCTATAAGCTACCTCCCCCACTCTGTTGAGGATCTCAAATGGCCCGATATACCTAAGGCTCAACTTACCCTTCTTCCCAAATCTCATAACACCCTTCATGGGCGATACCCGAAGAAATATTCTTTTTCCAACCATGAATGCAATATCACGATCTGTATGGTCAGCATAACTCTTTTGCCTGGACTGAGCTGTACGAAGTCGATCCTGTATAATCTAAACCTTGTCCAAGCCCTCCTGGATTAAATCTATACCCAATAACCGAGCCTCCCCAGGCTCGAACCACCCAAGTGGCGACCTACATCGTCGACCATATGATGCATCACAGGGAGCCATATGAATGCTCAATTAGTAGCTGTTATTGTAGGCAAACTCCGCTAAGCACAAAAACCGATCCCAAGAACCTACAAAGTCAATAACATAGGCGCAAAGCATATCCTCTAAGATCTGAATAGTACGCTCGGACTGCCCGTCCATCTGAGGATGAAATGTTGTTCTCAACTCAACTCATATACCCAACTCACGCTGAACTGCCCTCCAAAAGTGCGAGGTAAACTGCGTACCTCGATCAGAAATGATAGATACGGGCACACCGTGAAGTCGGACGATCTCCCGAATATAAATATCTGCCAACCGCTCCGAGGAATAGGTAACTGCCATAGGAATGAAATGCGATGACTTAGTCAGCCTGTCCACAATGACCCAAACTGCATCCCACTTCCTCTAAGTCTATGGGACTCCAACAACAAAGTCCATAGTGATACGCTCCCACTTCCACTCAGAAATATCTAACCTATGGAGTAAACCACCAAGTCTCTGATGCTCACACTTTACCTGTTGGCAATTTAGGCACCGAGATACATAGGAAACTATGTCCTTCTTCATTTGCCTCCACCAATAATGCTGTCTCAAGTCCTGATACTTCTTGGCGGTGCCCGAATGAATAGAATACTGGGAACTGTGGGACTCCTCAAGGATCAACTCATGAAGTCCATCCACAATAGGCACACAAATATGACCTTGCATCCTCAAAACTCCAACATCCCTAATAGTAACGTGCTTGGCACCACCGTGCCGCACTATGTCTCTAAGGACAAGTAAAGTAGAATCGTCATCCTGCCGATCTCTGATGCACTAAAATAAAGAAGACTGAACAACTGCATAAGCTAGAACACGGCGGGGCTCAAAAACATCTAACCTCACGAACCGGTTGGCCAAGTCTTGAACATCCAATGCAAGAGGTCTCTCACCAACTAGAATATATGCGAGACTACCTATACAGACTTACTTTCTACTCAATGTATCGGCCACCACATTGGCCTTCCCGGGATGATACAATATAGTAATATCATAGTCTTTCAATAGCTCCAGCCACCTCTTCTGCCTCAAATTGAGTTCCTTCCGCTTGAACAAGTACTGCAAGCTCCGATGATCAGTGAATACCTCACATGGAATGCCGTAAAGATAGTGCCTCCAAATCTTCATCGCGTGAACAATGGCTGCCAACTCTAGATCATGAACAGGTTAATTCTTCTCATGAACCTTCAGCTACCGTGAAGCATATGCAATAACCTTGCCACCCTGCATCAATATCACACCCAGACCAATACGAGATGCGTCACAATATACTGTATAAGATCCTGAATCTATAGGTAACACCAATACCGGCACCGTAGTCAAAGCATCCTTAAACTTCTGAAAGCTCGCTTCACACTTGTCTGACCACCTGAACGGGGCACCTTTCTAGGTCAATCTGGTCAACAGGGCTACTATGGATGAAAACCCCTCTACAAATCGAAGGTAAAAGCCTGCCAAACCCAGGAAACTACGGATCTCTATAGCTGATGTGGGTCTAGGCCAGTCCTGAACTGCCTCAATCTTATTAGGATCCACCTGAATACCCTCTGCTGATAGAACGTGACCTAAGAAAGAAACTGAACTCAACCAAAACTTGCATTTTAAGAACTTAGCATATAACTGGCTGTCTTTCAGAGTCTGAAGAATTATCCGAATGTGCTGCTCATGCTTCTCTCGACTGTGGGAGTCGATCAAGATATCATCAATAAACACAACCACAAAGGAATTCAGGTAGGGTTTGAACACCCGGTTCATCAATTCCATGAATGTTGCTGGGGCATTTGTCAACCTAAATGACATCACTAGAAACTCATAATGCCTATACCGAGTCCGAAAAGCTGTCTTAGGAACATCGGATGCCCTAATCCTCAACTGATGGCAGCCAGATCTCAAATCAATCTTTGAAAACACCTTCGCACCCTGAAGCTGATAAAATAAATCATCAATCCTCAGCAATGGATATTTGTTCTTGATGGTGGCTTTGTTCAACTGCCGATAATCTATACACGTCCTCATCGATCCATCTTTCTTCTTCACAAACAACACAGGTGCACCCCAGGGCGAGACACTAGGTCTAATGAAGCCCTTATCAAGCAAATCTTGCAAGTGCTCTTTCAATTCTTTCAACTCTGGTGGGGCTCTGCGATATGGAGGGATGGAAATAGGCTGAGATCCCAGAGCTAAATCAATGCAAAAATCAATATCCCTATCGAATGGCATCCCCGGCAAGTCTGCAGGAAACACCTCTGGTAACTCACGAACAACAGGCACCGAATCTATGGAAGGAACCTCCGCACTAGAATCGAGGACATAAGCCAAATAAGCTAGACACCGCTTCTCAACCATATGCCGAGCCTTCACATAAGAGATAACCCTGCTGGCAGAATGGCCAACATTTCCTCTCCACTCTAATCGAGGTAACCCCTGCAAGGCTGAGGTCACTGTCTTGGCATGACAATCTAATATAGCACGATAAGGTGACAGCTAATCCATACCCAGTATGACATCAAAATCAACCATGTCGAGAAGTAGAAGATCTACATGAGTCTCAAGACTCCCTATGGTGACAACACACTAATGATAAACATGATCTACAACAACAACATCTCTCACTGGTGTGGACACATACACATGAGCACTTAAAGAATCATGGGGCACAACCAAATAGGAAGCAAAATAGGATGACACAAAGGAGTAACTAGATCCCGGATCAAATAGAACTGAAGCATCTCTACTGCAAACAGAAACAGTACCTGTGATAACAGCATCAGATGACTCAGCCTCAGGCCTGGCTGGGAAAGCATAACACTGGGGCTGGGCCCCACCACCCTGAACTATGTCCCTGGGACGACCTCTAGCCGGCTGGTCTCCACCTTTAACGACCTGACCTCCACCTCTAACAGTCTGGCCTCTACCTCTGGCTGCCTGACCCCTGCCTCTGGCCGGCTGAGCAGGTGGTGCAGCAGCTGGTGCCGTGCTGGAACCATGGCACGCGAACTCTGATGCTGTGAGCTTCCCATTTCCTGATATCAAAATGTAGCAATGTGCCTCGAATCACCACAAGTATAACATAAATTCGGTTGCTATGACTGCTGACCCTGAAACTGACCATGTCGACCTGAATAACCACCCTAATGACTCTGGAGTGGAGGTGCACTAATAGGAGCTGGTGGTGCACTATAGGCTAGCTGGTCGGAATAATGCATCTGAGGGCCACGACCACCTGAGGGACCATGAGATGCCTGAAACGCTGAATGAAACGGACTGGGAGGATGGCTTTTACCAAAAGGACTGGGAGAATGACCCGTGAGATGCCTGAAGCGCTGAACTCACCGGAATAACGAGGTCTCTTGTCAGACCCCTGACCTCCCTGAGTATGAACTAGTTCGACTCGTCTGGCGACATTAGCAGCCGCCTGAAAAGAAATCTCACTCCCCGTATCCTTAGCCATCTGCAATTTGATAGGCTAAGCTAGTCCATCAATAAACCTCCTCACCCTCTCTCTCTCTCGGTGGGAAGAAGAAGAATAGCATGACGGGAAAAATCCACAAAACGGGTCTCATACTGAGTAACAGTCATACTGCCCTGCTGGAGACGCTCAAGCTGATGGTGACGCTCCTCTCTCAATGTGATAGGCAGAAACTTCTCTATGAAGAGCTGAGAGAACTTGTCCCAAGTAAGAGCAGGCGACCCAGCTATCTGGTCAACAAGTAATCTCTCCACCATTTCTTGGGGGAACCAGTGATCTGAAATGCAGTGAAGTCGACCCCATTGGTCTCCACAATACCCATTTTCCGTAAAACCTCGTGACAGTTGTCAAGATACTCCTGGGGATCCTCTGAAGGAGCACCGCTGAAGTGAATAGGAGAGAGCTTGATAAACCTCTCTAATCTCCATAAGGCCTCAGAAGACATAGCTGGGCCATCTCCGACTTGTGCCGCAATAACCAGCCTGAGCTGCTGGAGCCTAATATTAGGGAGCTATCTGCTCTAGAGCGGGAGTAGTGGGAGTTTGGGCTCCTCCTCCAGCCAGAGATACTGCTGGTACAATGGGAAATATGCCAGTCTGTGCCACACTCTTCATAAGGCCCACCAAACAGACCAAAGCATCTTGAAGTATTGGGGTAGCAATGAACATCTCCAAAACCTGAGTTGGTCCGGCAGGAATAGTGTGGGCTGAAACCACCTCGTCAAACTCTATCTGAGACTCCACTGCTGGGGCTGCTGCTCGGCCCCTAGGCCGAGCCCTGCCCCTGTCGCAGCCTCTGGCACAACCTCGGCCTCGACCTCTGCCCCGCATAGGAGCTGTCACTAGAGGCTATAGCTGCTACTCAGCTAAGGAAGCGGTATGTGTTCTCGCTATCTGCGAGAGAATAAAAGTAGAAGAGTTCAATCAGTATTGAGAAAGCAAAAATCGCACGACGGAGAAAAAAAGAAGTGAAACTTGTTCCTAAACTTCATAGCCTCTGGAAGATAAGCACAGACATCTCCATACCGATCCTTGAGACTCTACTAAGCTTGCTCGTGAATCGTGCGACCTAGGCAACCTAGTGTTGTGATACCAACTGTCACGACCCAAAATTCCCCACCAACGGGACCGTGATGGCGCCTAATATTTTACTTGCTAGGCAAGCCAACGTTAGAGAATCATTTACCAATTTCTTATTTCCATTCAGTAATTAACATTAATTAACTACAACAAAATATAACCAATGCGGAATATGATAAATCTGTATTAACTACCACCACCCGGATCTGGAGTCGCAATTCACGAGCATTCTTGAATTTACAACAAGTAATAGTCTGATAGAAATATAACTGTCTAAATGAAAGAAAACAGTAATACATAAAGGATAGACGGGGACTTCAAGGTCTGTGAATACCGACGGATCTACCTTGAGTCTCCGGACAGTGGACCAGAAGCAAATCTCGATCAACCTGAGCCGGTATTAAAATCTGCACAGAAAGTGCAGAGTGCGGCATCAGTATAACCGACCTCATGTACTGGTAAGTGTCGGACCTAACCTTAGCGAAGTAGTGACGAGGATAAGATAAGACACCCACATATAACCTGAACAGTATAATCATGCTAGAGGCAACAACAATAAGTAAAATAATAATGCAGAAATATTGGGAGGGGAACATACAGTAGGGGGAATACAACATAAAGAGTGAGAATAATGAAAGACATAATTAAATCGAAAATCCTTAAATGAATTGAGCAATCAAGATAGCAAGGAAAACTGCACGGCATCACCCTTCGTGCTTTTACTCTCAACCTCACCAAACAACAAATAAGACTACACGGCATCACCCTTCGTGCTTTTATTCTCTTCCTCACAATATAAAGAAATTATGCACGACATCACCCTTCGTGCTTTACACTCTTCCTCACAATATAATTAAATTATGCACGGCATCACCCTTCGTGCTTTACACTCTTCCTCACAATATAATTAAATTATGCACGGTATCACCCTTCGTGCTTTACACTCTTCCTCACAATATAACTAAATTATGCACGACATCACCCTTCGTGATTTTACTCTCTTCCTCACAATTTCCAGAATCAATAACAACGGATAGAGAGTAGTTTCACAAGAAATCAATATTTCATAAATGATTACTTTCACAATTTAACATCTCAACCTCGAATCAATATTCATAATTTTATCGACCTTGTGGAACCGGATACAAACCTTCCAACATTTCAACAACAATAATAAGCATGGATAGCCAGATTTAAGACTACAAATTTGTAAGAAATAAAATTTCACTCGCATGTTATGACTCGACTACAACGTATAGATGCTCGTCACCTCAACTATACGTCGTATTCAACAACAAAACACGTAGCAAATACTCACACAATACCTATTCCCTCAAGCCAAAGTTAAGACACATCACTTACCTCGCACCGAATGCCACTTAATTCTCAATCACAACTTTTCTTTTGGAATTCTCCTCCAACCCACTCGTATCTATTCAAAAATGACTCAATAGTATCAAATATTGCTAAAGGAATCAATTACATTGCATAAATCTAGATTTCCTAAATTTTCCCCCAAAAAGTCGAAAATCGTCAAAAATCGACCCCAGGCCCGCTTAGTCAAAACCCGAGGTTCGGACCAAAATCCATTCACTCATTCACCCCCGAACACGAATATATAATTGGTTGTGGAATGTATAAATTCTCAAATTCCCGAAATCCCTAGTTTCTACCCTAACCCCCAATTCTACCATGAAAACTCTAGATGTTTTTATTAAAAATTCAAGAAATATAATGGGTAATTAAAAAAAAATGGTTTATAATCACTTACCAATACTTTGGGGAAGAAAATGACTCTTAGAAATCGCCTCTACCCATTTGGTTCTTGAAAATGTTGAAGAAATGACTCAAACCCGTGTTTGGAGTCTATTTTAAGCCACTGGACAGGCCTTCATCACGTTCGCGAGTGGCCTGTCGCGATTGCGATGCACACCGGCCTAAGGCCTTCTCGTTCGCGAGTCTTCCTATGCGTTCGTATAAGGCAACTCCCCCCTAGCCTTCGCGTTCGCGAACGAGTGGACGCGTTCGCGTAGAAGATCATGACCAACCCTCCCCCAGGTCCCCAAGTGCTTCGCGTTCACGGTGGTCAGATTGCTTCGCGAAGAGTAAAACCCCCATCACTTCACATTCGCGACCAGGCCTTCACGTTTGCGAAGAAGATGTCTCAGCCTCACTAGTCTTGCTCTTCGCGTTCGCGAGAGGACCTTCGCGAACGCGAAGAAGGATATGCCAGACACCAGAATTTGCAGAAACCAGATTTTTCCCAAGTCGAAAACATCCCGTGGCCTATCCGAAACTCACCCGAGACCTCGGGGCTCCAAACAAAACCTGCAAACAAGTCTAAAAATATCATACGAACTTGCTCGCGTGATCAAATCACCAAAATAATACCTAGAACTACTAATTTAGCACCAAATGAAATAAAATTCTCAAGAACACTTTAAAATCCATATCTTCTCAACTGGACGTCTGAATCATGTCAAATCAACTCCGCTTCTTAACAAATTTTACAGACATGTCTTAAATATCATAATAAACTGTACCGGGTTCCGAAACCAAAATACGGACCCGATATTGACAATACCAAACATCGATCAATTCTTAAAAATAATTAATTTTCAGACTTTTAATTTTCATCAAAAATTCATAACTCAAGCTAGGGACCTCCAAATTCGATTCTGGGCATACGCCCATCTCCCATAACTCAATACGGACCTACCAGGACCATCAAAATACGGATCTGGGCCCGTTTATCAAAAATATTGACCAAAGTCAACTAAAATTAACTTTTAAGGCAAAAATTCTTATTTTCATTAGTTTTCAACATAAAAGCTTTTCGGAAACCTGTCCGGGCTATGCACGCAAATCTAGGAGGGTAGAAATGAGATTTTTAAGGCTTAAAAGCGCAGATTCAAGTTCTAAAGCGTAAGATGACCTTTTGGGTCATCACATCTTCCTTAGTGGTTAATTTTTTAGAACCAAGATTTTTACTTTCTAAATTAATCCAATCTCTGAATAATACGAAAATCTCTAGGTTGTCCTCCGCTAATGAATGTCTACGATCTTCGATTTAAAATTTTGTCGTTCTAAAAGCACTCTCTGATGCTACTGATGATGCTTGAATAGCCAGGATATCTCGGGTCATTATTGAAAGTATTGGAGAAGCCTTGCCATGCTCCCTCCACCATGCCAAAAGTTGTTCGTTGCCTTCTTCATCTTTAATACTTTCCAATCCTTGATTAAGATAAGAATCAAGTTTATCATCAATACAGGAATCAAAATATGTTATATCATCCATATCTTCCCATAGAACTTCTACTCTACACTTAGAAGTAGAAGGAGCAGTTTCACCACTTGTTGTTTCCATAGATTTATATTTATCAAACATTGATCTAGCATAAGAATATATTTTAGTCTGGCAGTCTTCGAGAGATGGTTGTTCATTTTCTTGAATTGCTAAATTCTCATAAATTTTACGAACAAGTCCCTTTGCACCTCTTAATTTTAAAGATGGGTTAAGTATAGTAGAAATTAAATAAACTTGGGGAATAGGGAAAAAATACTTTTTAAATATGGCATTTTTTGCCGTTGGGAACGACTATTTTTGCAATTGAAGTCGTTGCCCAACGGCTATAATTCAAAAAAAAAAAGGATGCGGGACGGGACTGGACAAGACGAAATGGGACAAAACGGACAGGATAAACGGGATGAAATGACCATCACATCACATCACGTGTCCCGTTTAACATGGCCTATCCCGTTAAGAATTAAGTGGGCCGGGTCAGACGGGACAACCTTAATGTTGCCCAAGCTTAGTGAAGTCTCCTTAAACAGCCGAGCCAATTGGAAGGATGCGAAATACAATTGAAAATCAGTTGTACACGTCTCACATTAGTGTGAGAAGATATATTAGCACCGTCGTATCAAAAAGTTAAAATTGCAATTCTACCCCATCAGGGAAAAGGCAAAACCAAGCGACATGACAAAGTTGGGTGAAATTAGGATAAAAAAAGGTCAGATGTTAAAGAATCCTTTTCACATAAAAGCGTTTGTTTGCTTCACTTATTAAACCCCAACCCTAGCTCAAACCCAAACAGAATGCCTGATAACTTTATTGCCCATGATAATATCATCGATGTACTGATAAAACTTCCTATGAGATCGCTTTTACGATTTAGGCTCGTTTGCAAATCTTGGCGTTCACTAATCGAAGATCGTCAATTCATCAATCTTCACCAAGATCGATGCAAAAGTGATATAAAAAATTATCAAAATCAAAAAATCTTTCTGAGTTGTTATGGAATGGTAACGGAACAAATCTACCACTACTCCTTAGACGTCCCTTCACTTCAACGTGATTCTGTTGTCTCTCTTCTTAAGCCTCCAACAGTTCCAGAATCTTCATGGGGTGGTAAAGTATATGTGAATTCTTGCAGTGGGTTATTTGTTCTAGCTCTCTCTCCTTACAATATTGTCCTGTGGAACCCGACCATCAGAGAATCAAGAAAAATCCCAAGTCCAATCTCCATTCATGGTGATGATCATAAATGAGCCACCCGACAATATATGATCATATACACGTGACAATATGATTATACCATACTCAAAAATACTTTCTGATTTGAAATTTTAATAAATCTTATAATTTTATATTTTATACTATTTTTTCTCCTTTTGATCCTCGATTATCGTTATTGCTTTATTTGTTGCTCAATATGATTATATTATCATATAAAATTTTTATTGGTTTGCCTTTAAATTTAATATCCTCGCTTATTAACTCCTTTAATATAACATAGATAAAAAAGATTTCTTACTCTTGATAATGTTGATTATTAATTTATGACTCTTTTACTTGAAATTCATTCATCAAACTATATCTTTTTATTTTTGACTTTATCTATTATGGTTTTAGTTATGTTTTATTATTTGTATTAATTTTCTCATCATAATTCAAAAGATACTTTCTCATCTCAAATTCAAATAAGTTATATCTCAATCATTCTATAATAAAAATTTATTTTTCTTGTTAGTAAGTTTATTTATTCGTTGCTTGAAATTCTTTTACTGTTCAATATTATTTGATTTAATTTATTTAGATTTTAAATATGTGGTATTGCATTGTATTTTTTCATCATAATTGAAAAAATCACTTTCTCATCTCAAATTTAAATAAGTCTCATCATTGTATATTTTTTACTCTTTCTCAATACGCCACTTGGCTTCTGTAACGACTCGGCCAGTCATTTTGAGAGTTGTAGCCACGTTCCCCCATTTACTACATCATTTTATACTTTATAGATGTTATGTGACTTGCTAGTGTCACGACCCAATTTTCCCTCCATTGGGTATCGTGATGGCACCTAGTCTTAGGGAATAGGTAAGCCTAACATTTACTGAGTAATAATAATAACAAAGGAAATCTAACAATCTCGATATAGAAATCTTCACAAAATTTATAATTTTCCAAAACCAGTAGTACAAGTCATAAGCTCTACAGAGTTTGCTAACACTTCTAAATACAACTGTTCGGAATTAAGTAAAAACAGTGTAAATACAAAATAGGAAGGTGACTCCCAAGCCTGCGAACGCAGTAGCAGGTTTACCTTGAGTCTTCTCAGCAAGGATCTGCACAGCTAATAAACTGAACAAGTATAAGTATAGGGATGACAGAACGTGACATCTATCTAAGGACCCCACGAAATGGCTAACGGCATAACAACTGCAATAAGGAAGGAAAAACAGTAAGTAATAGCAGAACACAATAATAGGACATAGAAGAATGAACGAAAGCACAACCCAAATCCAAAAATCACAATACAGTAAAGATACATAGTAACTACGCAACTGCAATATTTTTCACATCAGGACTCAGCCAACAAACCCCAATAAATTAGTTAAATCCTTCAAGTGTAAACTTTAATCCGTAAGTTTTTAAATTGAGGTTTTTAGTATATACTCCCTTCAAATAAGAAATTTATTTTTTTGAAATATTCTTCTTCAAACAAATATCTTTCAAATATAATTCTTTCAAGATAAAAAAAACCTTTCAAATATAAACTTTTTCAGTAATATCTTTTGAGTATAAGTCACTCTATGACACCTAAGCATGGAAGATTAGCAGCTCCGAACACAGATATAACCACAGGGGAATCTACCGAGATACCGTCCCGTAGTCCCGAATTAAATATGCAAGACATGGGGATCTCTTCGAATACATCCATAGTCCCAATTTAAATATGCAGTGGTGGGGGATCTCCCGGAATACGTCCGTAGTCCCAAAGTAAATATGCAAGACAGGGGGATCTCCCGAAATACGTCCGCAGTCCCAAAGTAAATATGCAAGACAGGGGGATCTCCCGGAATACGTCCGTAGTCCCAATTTAAATATGCAGTGATGGGGGATCTCCCGGAATACATCTGTAGTCCCAATTTAAATATGTAGCGCAAACAATAGAGATAACAACTATAACATGACCGAAACCTCGTACATCACCACAACAAGTACAAAAGAAATAATGACAAAGATGCAAGGTAAGGCGAGGAAATCAACTCAAGAACTTAAATCACAAGAACGGTAGAACTCATTCACAAGGAATAACCAGAGTCAAGAATGCTAGGCACAAGGAGAAGACAAAAAAGGACATAGCAATGATTCCACAATATTCAAGTCAATGATAAGAAGCCAACACAAGTCAAATAGTTCCAAATAATGGAAAGTCAGCTAAGATATAGGTTATCTAAACTCCTTTTGAGGTTGAGCAATTATGAGGAATATTCAACAATTCAAGTAAGGATATGAAACGGAAGATAATCATAACTCCAATTAAGACTAAACAATTATAGGATGAGAAAATAATGACTTTAATTAAAGATAAGTAGTAATAAAAAATATAGCATGACGATAGAAGAGGTAAAATATTTGGTTACGGGTCAAATAGGCAGTAAGAGTAAATCCTAAAGCAATTTTCTCTAATCAAAGCATGTAAAAGTGAAACTAGCAAATGGGAATTCAAGCATATCAAGAACAACATCATACACGGTGAATATAAGAACATAATAACCCTAAAATGCCAACTTTCCACAAATACGTTTGAGCACGCACTCGTCACCTCCCGTACACAGACTACAATCGGCATAGATGACTCAAATCCTAAGGGGTAGTTCGGGGTAGTTCCCCCCACAAGGTTAGGCAAGATACTTACCTCAAACTGCGCTCAATCAGTCAAGTAGTATGCCCTTTCCTCAATTTTTCACAAAAATCCGAAATTTAACCCAAAAATCGCCCGTGGTGCCCACGTCTTGGAACCCGACAAAAGTTACAACATATGAACGCCCATTCCGATACGAGTTCAACCATACCAATTTTATTCAATTCCGATAACAACTCGACCTCCAAATCTTAAATTGAATCAAGAGGGGTTTCACAATTCCTTTCCAACTAAATTCACCGATTAAATATTACAAACAACCATGGATTCGGGTAATTTAACCAATATTGAGTCAAGAACACTTACCTCGTTGTTTCATCTGAAAATATCTCAACCATCGCCTCATCCCAAGCTCCAATCCGTCACTTAAACTCACTGCCCATGCTTTTCTTCTTCGCATTCGCGTGATTAGTGTCGCGTTCGAGAAGGACTGACCACGCACAACATCACGTTCGCAGTAGCCAACTGCCCTCCTTCTTTGCGTTAGTAGTCCATGGTTCATGTTCGCGAAGGGTTAATGGCTCAAGGTCACGGCTCCTCGTCCTTCTTCGCGTTCGCGACCACTGCGTCGCGTTAACGTAAGCTTGACTAGACCTTACCTCGCGTTTCTGTTCGCGTCCACTCCTTCGCGTTCGCGAAGAAGGAAACCAGACACCAGAATTAGTAGTTCCAAAACAACTCCAAATGATCCGAAACCATCCCGGAACACACCCGAGGCTCCCGGGACCTCAACCATGCATACCAACCAGTATCATAATACATTACAAACTTGCTCGAGGCCTCAAATAACATCGAACAACACCGAAATTACGAATCGCGCATCGAATTGACTCATAAGTTTTTCAAATCTTTCAACTTCTATATTTTGCGCTGAAACGTATCAAATCAATCCGGAATGACTTCAAATTTTGCACACAAGTCATAATTGACGTGGGGGAGCTATTCCCATTTCCGGAATTGAACTCTGACCTCGTTATAAAAAATTCACCATTCGGTCGGACTTTTTTTCCAAAATCTTATAATTTCTAACTTTCGTCAAAATGTGTCGAATTGTCCTACGGACTTTTAAATCCAAATTCGAGCATACGTCTAAGTCCAAAATCATCTTACAAAGCTATTTCCATCATCAAAATTCCATTATAGGGTCGTTTGTTCAAAAGTCAACTCCCTGGTCGACTCTTTCCATTTAAGCTTCTAAATAAGAATTTTCTTTATATTAAATTACGAATCTTCCAAAAACCAAACTCAACCACACACGCGGGTCATAATACATATTGTGAAGCTTCTCGCGACCTTAGGTCACTGGACGGGGCGTAATTTCTTAAAACGACAAGTCGGGTCTTTACAGCCGGGGTAGTCAGTTAGGGTCCGGTGAGGTTTTGAAATGAACTCACATACTTAGTCTCTGTAATGACCGACCGGTCGTTTTGTGTATTACAACCCCGTTTCCCTATTTACTGCTCAAATTAGGCTTTACAGTTATTGTGTGACTTGCCGGGGCATTTGGTTCTGGTCCGGTGAGGTTTTGGAATGAATTAGAACACTTAGTTCCAAGGTTTAAAGCTTAAGCTAAAATAGTGACCGGATGTCGAATTAAGTGTAAACGACCTCGGCATTTAATTCTGATAATTTCAATAGCTCCGTATGGTAATTTTGGATTTAGGAGCTAGTACGGAAAATTATTTGGAGGTGCGTAGTGGAATTAGGCATGAAATACAGAAAGTTGAATTTTTGGGAAATTTGACCGGGGGTTGACTTTTTGATTTCGGGGTCGGAATCGGATTATGAAAATTTAAATACATCCGTTATGCCATTTATGACTTGTGTGCAAAATATGAGGTCAATCGAACGTGAATTGATAGGTTTCAGAGTCATTTATAGAAACTAAAAATTTCAAATTTCATTAGGCTTGAATTGGTGTGTAATTCATGATTTTAGCGTTGTTTGAGGTGATTTGAGGGTTCGAATAAGTCCGTATGATGTTTTAGGACTTGTTGGTATATTTGGTTGAGGTCCCGATGGGCTCGGATGAATTTTAGATTGTTAACGGATCATTTTTGGCCTTGGTGAGATTGATGATATCTGCTGCTGCATTTTTCTTATTTTATCTTTCGCGTTCGCGAGTGGGACCTCACGTTCACGAAGAGTATTTTATGAGTGTGAGGTTTTGTTCTTCGCATCCGCGAAGGGGAGGACGCGAACGTGAAGGTATGGTCTGTGTGTGCATCGCGAACGCGTGAGAGGTGTCGCGTTCGTGTAGAGGAGTGAGGCTATTAGGGACCCTCGGGTCCTTGTTATACGCTATCGCAAGGTGGCGGTCGCGAAGGGCAGTGCCGGTAAAGCTTCGCATTCGTGAAGTGGTGGTCGCAGTTGCGAAGGGTAAGGTTTGCAAAGCATCGCATTCTCGAAGCCACGGTCGCATTCGCGAAGAGTTAAATTTGTGGGCAGTCGAGTTGTGCTTCGCGAACGCGAGGGACCTGTTGCGTTCGCGAAGAAGAGTGGTCTGGACAGAGAGTTTAAGTTCTGAAAATGGGAAGAGGCAATTTTCGGGAATTTTTCAAGGGAAACAATGGGGTAAGTGTTCTTAACTCAATATTGGTTAAATTACCCGAATCCATGGTTGTTTTTATCATTTAATTTGTGAATTAAGTTGGATACGTTTGAAAACCCTCTTAGTTAAAATTGAGGAATTGAAGGCCGAGTTGTGGTCGGATTAGAGTGATTTTGGCATGGTTGGACTCATGGTTGAATGTGGGTTCGGATTTTGTGAGTTTTATCAAATTTCAAGACGTGGGCCCCACGGGTGATTTTTGGACCGTAATTTCGGATTTTTGAAAAATATTAGTATTTTGATATGGAATTAATTCGTATAATTTTTGTGAGCTGAATCAAATTAATTGTGACTAGATTCGAGTCATTTGGAAGTTGATACGTGCAGAATAGAATTTTTGGAGAATTGCTTAGCTTGCTCGATATTTGATTTGGCTTGTTCGAGGTAAGTAACTCTTCTAATCTTGGAGCTAAGGGTATGGACCCTGAATATATGTATTATGTAAATCGTTGGGAGGAGACGCACATGCTAGGTGACGGTCGTGTGGGCATGCACTAAAGAAATTGTGACATAATTATTTCTTTGGAATTTTGTAGTTAAATAATCTTGGCATTTCCCATGCGGTTTTGTGAGTTAAAGAAATTGAGCTGAAAAGCGTATTATAAATCATGTTGAGGCTATGTGCCAGTATTATTGGGACCCACATATGTTATATTGCTGTGAATTATTGGTTATGTTGAAAATTCATACTCGGTCATATTCATTTCATTACATATCATATCTCAGTGTCTGTTGTTATTTATTGATACATCATATCATCATTTTTGGGCTATTCTCATGACATTGTGATCCCATGAGAGAGAGACTGGAGAGATTGATGACTAAGGGAGGCCGATGGCCTGATTGTGAAGATATGTTTGGGATCCGGCTGCACGCCGCAGCAGACCATGTTGGATTTATATATATTATTACTATTATATGGATCGGGGTTGCCCGCCTGCAGTAGGCCTAATTGGCTTAATATTTCACGTGAGTTGGCCGTGCGGATCCTTATATTATTATTGCACGTGAGTTGGCCGTGTAGCACGTAAGTTGGCCGTGCGGATCCTTATATTATTATTGCACGTGAATTGGTCGTGCAGCATGTGAGTTCGCCATGCGGATCCAGATATTTATATTATGGTACGTGAGTTGCCTGTGCTTATAGTGCTTGGGAAGTAGGAGCCCCTCATGGGTCTGTACACACCCACAGTGAGCGCAGTCAACTATAAATAGGGATCGGGCTGCACGCCGCAGCAGGTATTGTATAGTGCTGAGTGATTGAGTGTGCTGAGCACAGTGAGAGAGAATGCGAGACCGTGCGATTGAGTATTCTGAGAGTGTGAGTACATGAGTTCAATCTCTGAGATACATTGCATTGACATGCACACATGACATATATGCATATAGATGTGTTTTCTGCATGCTGTACGGTATCACATTATTCATGATTTCTCGCACATGTTGACAGATGGGCATAGTAATGCATTTGTTTTACAATGGTTATCTGAAAAGAAAATGAGATATTTTATTTATTATTGAAAGGATTTTGAAAAAATTTCTGTTTTCAAACTTATTCACATTTTTGGTAACTTTGGCAAAAGATTTGGGTTTTCACTGATGTACTTGAAAGGAAGAACTATTATTGTTGAAATTATGATGTGACTGAGCATTTTATCTCTGAGTTACTTCTAGTATTATTTGCTTTATGTCGTTATTAATTGTTGTGGATTAGTGGATTTGAACCCGACCTTGGTTGAAGCTCGTCACTACTTTCAACATAAGGCTAGGTCTGTTAGTTACTCAGTACATGGGGTCGGTTGTACTGATACTACACTTATGCATATTGCGTGCAGATGTTGACTGTTGTTGTTGCTGTGCTCGATGGTCGCGGGATTTGAAGATCTACCTGCGTTCCTGTTGTAGCTGCCTCTTGTTCATGGTAGCCTTAAATTTATAAAAGCTCTGTTTATGTACTATTCAAACAGACAATGCTTTTATTTTATTTTCGCTTTGTATACTCTATTCTTAGAAGCTCATGATTTGTACTACTAGTTCTTGGGGATTGTATAAGATCAAGATCTTTATTCACTTAAATTGCTTTAATAATTATTATTGGAATTGGATAATTGAAAGTTGGCTTACCTAGCGGGTTGGGTTAGGTGCCATCACGACTGGTTGGATTTTGGGTTGTGACAAGGTGGTATCAGAGCCCTAGGTTCATAGGTTCTACAAGTCATGAGAAAGTGTCTAGTAGAGTCTTGAGGATCGGTATGATGACGTCCATACTTATCTTCGAGAGTCTACAGGGCATTTAGGATATATACTTCACATCTTTCTTTCTTTATGGTGCGGAATTGATTCAGCTTGAAATATAACTCTTTGAATTCCTTCCACGTATTCGTATGTGCTCATGAGCACTCGGTATCAGTTGTGCATCGCCGGCTTGTGATTCTATGAACGAGGTTCGAGGTGAGTATTTTATGTTTTGCTGATGGGCCAATCTGTAGGACTTGAGGCCATGGTTAGACCGTAGCTTGAGCTCGGTAGCTTCCGTTGTAACCTGTACAATTGGATTCATATGTCTGGTAATGACCCTGCAGTGGAATTTATGGCTCGATGAGCGGTGGAATGGCTTTGTGATGAGAATGATGTAACTTCAGGATGTGTTAAGACGATTTGAATGTGACGAGAAGTATTTCCTTGAAATGTAAAGGAAGGCCATTGGGTGCTTTATTTTCGTTTTGATGTGACGTACAATCTCGAATGTGAATATTTTGAAAGATCTTTCACGTTGTTAAATTTTGGGACCAATTTAAATTCTCATGTCTGGTTAGTGAGTTTTGACTCAGATAGACTAAGTGATTGAATAGTAATTTTGGTTGCGAAAAGATAACAAGATGCCAATTTGAGGCGAGTGAGGTGTGTTATCTCTTGCAGAGTAATCTACATAGGTGTGTTCCGTGTAATGTGAGTGGAGGGTTTCTTTTCTGCCAGTGGGGAGCATGTGTGGAGATTTGAATTCGAATTTGGCTGAGAAAGTTGACTTGAGTATCAAGAGAATGATTGAGATCTTAGCGGATGATTTGGGGTAATTTTATGGTTGGCATTGCATGAGTTTGAGAAGAAGCTTCGTTGAACTGACTGTGGCATTATGACAGTAATAGAGTATTGGTATTGTGAGTTATGAAATTTTTTAATATATGGCTTTGAGCCAAGTGTGGGAGCCTGGTATTGATTATTCAATTGCATGATTTTTATGTAAAGGTTTAGTTTTGGGCTGAGGCATACTAGTGGGTCAGTTATGACTTGCAAAGTTGAGACCGATAATGACTCGAATAAGGAAATTCTTGGATATGGGTTATATTATACTTTATGAGTATGTGGAAATCATGGGGTGAGTGAGTTGTTATTTTCAAAATATGTAGTACGCACGGAGTATGAGTTTTATTGGGGGTATTAGAGTAGAGTTACTTCTTTGAGTGTTGTTGTGCTAATGGGGCATGTGTCCTTGGCCCATTTGGGCAGTGAAATTTAGATTGGAGCAAATTGGGTGACTTCCGAGAGAATTCTAGTGGGTTTGAGAACTCTATATAGCAATTGAGAATTTTTCCGGACTTGTGTATGGATAAAACCTGAGATTTGTATTTGATGGTGCCTGGACTTACGAAAGTTCTGTATGACTAGGGATTCTACATTTTAGTATAAGGAAGGTAAGAAGAACAATTTCAAATTCACCTACGGTATTCTCAGAGTGAGTGTTATAGTTGTGGTACTTTTGAAGGTTCTTAAGAAGAATACAGTTGCTTATGGGACGTAGGGCGTTGTGGTTCTATGCTAAGGTTTGAGGGATGTGTCATTTTGTTGATGTTAAACTTATTCGTGTTCTCAAATGATTTGTGAGTTACTCCTTTATGCTACTAGGAGTTGTGATTCATTGGTTATGTGCATAGATGGTGCAGTTCTATTTGAGCTTTATAGCGGAATTTGAGTTTGATGAGTATTTGGGTATTGCATGATCGATAGCGTAATAGTTATGTCTTTTCAGGTTTTGTGTGGTATTTTTGTCATTTGCCTCTCTGTCCTTATTAATTTGGAGCAGGGTGGCTCGGAGTATATAATATGAACCTCGTGTTAGAATCAGGTGATGGTTCTACGATGTATGATGAATTTTCAGCGTTTTGTTGTGGCGGTACTTGTTAATCTGGCGGGACAGTTCTCTCATTTGAGTCATTTTCCAAGACTGGGTACATTTGAATTGCTGCGTATTTGTCACGCCCCGAACCTAGGAGCGAGACCAGCACCCGGTGCCTCACCTAACCTGGCGTACCATATTGCGACTAAGGGACTCTGAACATATAATGTCATACTTTGGCCATGGGGCCACCTTGCAAGACAATTTGCGAAGCAAAATATAAAAATGAATGGAAACTAGCGCTAACTAAACATCAATATAAAGCTAGGCCGACAAGGCCGTCATAGCTACTACAGCTGACAACCACCAATTTATACAAACCCAACATACAACACTAACCAACAGGATATGTCTACAAGCCTCTATTGATAGATGTACTGTGATCGGAACAGGGCCCCGACCTACCCATAACATATATACAGATATACATAAGATGTACACAAAACTCTAGACCTGGCAACTCCGAAAGACGTGGAGCTTACCGATCAGGCGGAACTCGGGAAACACCTACTGAGGAGGTCTACCCGTCTGTCTGTCTGAACCTGCACGCATGAAATGCAGCGCCCCCAGAAAAGGGACGTCAGTATGAAATAATGTACCGAGTATGTAAGGCAATAAAATAACTGAAATCTGAAACTGAACTGATAATATGATAACTGAAATTAACTGGGAGTCAAAGATGATCTGAAGATATACTTACCTGCTGATACTGACTCAACTCCTTCAATATAGTAAGTAAAATAATTGTACGGCCTTATAAGGCTCGATATATATAACTGCTCGGCCGTAGTAGGCTCGCTCATAGGCGCTCGGCCATACTGGGCTCTGTACCTCGGCCATCCTGGGCTCGCTCATACGCGCTCAGCCACAGTAGGCTCGGTATATATAACTTACCATCTGATCAGAGGTTGCCCAATAGAGGCCTGCCCACCGATTATAGCTCGATGGTGGTGAAAATAGTGTAATATTGTATATATATATATAGACCCTCTGCTCTCTTAACTGAATAAAGACAAAACTAAACTGAATATAAAGTCTCGATAAGGAATAATATTGTAACTTATGAGACTAGAATAATGTGAATAAATTCACGAATACGAACTTCTCTTTATGTCTCATTATTAACACATGTAGCTAAGAGATCATGCCAAAATGAAGGAAGGGCTTAGCCTTAACATACCTTATCACAATCTTTCCAATCACCAAATTGAACTCACCTCTTCGCACCTTAATCTACAAGAATGATAATAATACTATCGTTAAGTTACGAAAGGTACAACTATCGCACAACGAACGAAAAACTTATTTTGTATTAAAACGGGCAGCATCTCCCCTATAATCCTTACTTCCTCCAAATTCAAGATAACACCAACAATACAAGAACATAACAATAACAACATATATACACCATTTTCATACCTATATACGCCATCAAATACTACAAAACAGCCCAACACACCCCAATCTCTTCATACTCAAAATGACCACCGTAGTAGTGTCAAACGACCCGGAAATGTTATGACGAACGACCAGCGAACCACCCTACATTTATATGGTGTTTCTACACCTCCTTCCTCCTCAAAAACTCCACAAAACAGTAGTAAAACACGAAGCCCAACAGCAACACAAAACAGTCCACAAAACAGTCCGCTACAAGTGAATAACTCGAACTCGCGGCTTCCGATCACCGTCCCGTGAGTTCTTACAAGTATAGAACGACTTACCATGAATTTACAGCAGAAAAAAATGGATGAAATAGAGCAGTAAACTCACCTTATTTGTTGGATAACTCAGCTCCTATCTTGGTTCTTCAAACTCTAGGTTTTACCTCTAATTAGAGCTTGAAAGGGAGAGAAAATCAATTAGGGTTTGTGGGAAATTTTTGGGAGGCTTCTTTGCAGAGCTTATGTCTGGTTATTATGCTCTATTTTAAGTCTAATATATGAAGAAAATAGGCCTTTAAAATGCCTCTTTGGACGACCCAAAATGGATTATGTTTGGGCTTTCATTTAAGCAAGTAGGTGACACACCTACTTGTCACCTAGCAGCTTGCGCAGTATTGCAAAAATGCCTATATCTCTCTACCCCAATGTCGTATTGACAAACGGTTTAATAAGTTGGAAAATAGACTCATAGATATTTAATTTTATGGGTGGAACACCCCATAACTCTAAGTATATTGGGAGAAAATTGAAGTTACATTTGACCCAAAGTTTCAGTTAAACTTATGAATGTAACTTGTCATGACTTTCATCGACTTTTGTTCCACAACTCGTTTGACTTCAAAACATAACACACGGATGTCATACGACTAATATAAATCATAGCATAATATCCTTATCATGTTAATCACCCTAGTCTCACCCCAAAGGTATATGTTATAACATTCCCAACTTGTCGACTTTCGACGAAACATTGTTTTATTCAATTGCTTTAGCTTCTGAACTGTCCAACCCTCTTTGTACTTGTTGTTCATTATATTCAATATTTGTAACCTCAGAGGTAACATGATTAACTTACTTTATATACTTTTAAATATTATCTCATTTTTGGTCCTACATTAGTTTGCTTACGACGCATTTTTATGTACGAAAATATAGGGTGTAACATCACTGCCCGCTTGGGAACATTCGTCCTCGAATGTTTACTCTTAGAGACTTTGGAAAATTTTGCCAGAGTATCCTTCGTACACTAGGTTAAAACCAACCTGCACGCAGCCAGAAAACATACTATGCATGCCAAACATGGCCAATCTTTATAATTCGCAACAATTTGCCTCACCGACCATAAATCATAATTATTGAAAGTGAAAAAAATAAAAGCTTACCTGATGACCTGCTAGCCTAAATAGAGCTATGTTGTAGCATCCCATCTCGAACCATATCTTCAGTTTGAAATAGGTGGGGGTATTTAGACTTCATTTCTCCCTCCGATTCCCATGTCATCTCTTCTACATTCTTGCTCCTCCACAAAACCTTCACGGAAGCTACCTCCTTATTTCGTAGCTTGCGGATTTGTCGGTCTAGGATGGCAACTGGAATTTCCTCGTATGACAAGTCCTCTGTAATCTGTACATCATCCATGGGCACCACTCGGGTTGGATCGCCAATGCACTTCCGTAGCATAGATACGTCAAAAATCGGATGGACAGACTCCAATTCTGAGGGCAACTCTAACTCATAAGCTACTTGGCCCACTCTCCGAATGATCCTATAAGGCCCAATATACCGTGGGATAAGCTTGCCTTTCTTGCCAAACCTCATCACGCCCTTCATAGGTGATACCTTTAAGAATACCCAGTCATTAATCCTGAACTCTAAGTCTCGTCGCCGCACGTCAGAATATGACTTCTGACGACTCTGAGCTGTCAACAGTCGCTCCCGGATAAGCTTTACTTTCTCCATGGCCTGCTGAACCAGGTCTGGCCCATGTAACCCAGATTCTCCAACATCAAACCACCCTATAGGAGATCTGCACTTACGCCCATACAAAGCCTCGTACGGAGCCATCTGGATACTGGAGTGGTAACTGTTATTATATGCAAACTCGATAAGAGGTAGATGTTCATCCCAACTTCTTTTAAAATCCAACACACATACTCGTAACATATCCTCGAGCGTCTGAATTGTGCGCTCGGCTTGTCCATCAGTCTGTGGATTAAAAGCTGTGCTGAGATTCACCTGAGTCCCTAGACCTCTCTGAAATGACCTCCAAAAATGTGCTGTAAACTGAGCCACACGGTCAGATATGATAGAAACCGGTACTCCGTGTAGCCGCACTATCTCCTTAATATATAACTTTGCATAATCTTCTGCTGTATATGTAGATCTGACGGGTAGGAAGTGAGCTGATTTAGTGAGCCTATCGACTATCACCCATATGGAATCGAACTTACGATTAGAACGAGGTAAACCCGTGATAAAGTCCATGTTTATCGCTTCCTATTTCCATATCGGGATCTCTATAGTCTGCATTAGCCCTCCAGTCTTCTGGTGCTTTACCTTCACTTGCTGGCAACTAGTACATTGGGCGACAAACTCAGCAATGTTCTTCTTCATATCATTCCACCAGTACATATCCTTAATGTCATGATACATCTTCGTCGATCCAGGATGGATGGAATACCATGAATAATGTGCCTCTGACATAATCTTGTCTCGTAGCCCTGCTACATCTGGAACACACAAACGACCCCTGTATCAGAGAACCCCATCTCCCTTGAGCTCTAACAATGGCTTCTTCTGCTGCGAAACTTGCTCTCTCAGCTCGACCAACTTTGGGTCCTGGTACTGCCTTTCCTTGACTTCAGCTATGAGGGATGATTTTGCAGTGTTTTGAAGTACAACTCCACCATCCTCAGAATCTACTAACTGAACCCCGAACAAAGCCAATTGATGAATCTCTCTAGCTAATTGTCTTTTCTCGGGCTTTACATGTGCTAAGCTACCCATAGATATGCGACTTAAGGCATCTGCTACAACATTAGCTTTCCCTGGATGGTAGAGAATGTTAACATCGTAATCTTTCAATAACTCAAGCCATCGCCTCTGTAGCAAATTCAACTCTTTTTGCTTGAAAATATATTGTAGGCTTTTATGATCAGTAAATACATCAACATGAACACCATATAAATAATGCCGCCATATCTTAAGTGCATAGACAACTGCAGCTAACTCGAGGTCGTGGGTCAGATAATTCCTCTTGTGCTTCCTCAACTGCCTTGAAGCATACGCAATTACCTTCCCATGTTGCATCAGGACACATCCTAACCCGACACCTGATGCATCACAATACACGGCATAACCCTCTAGACCCTCTGGAAGTGTTAGAACTAGAGCTGAGGTCAACCCGTTCTTAAGCGCTTGGAAACTCCGCTCACAAGCCTCTGTCCATTGAAACTTAGTTTCTTTCTGTGTCAACTTCGTCAATGGTGCCGAAAGGGAAGAAAAACCCTCTACGAACCTCCGATAGTATCCTGCTAAGCCTAGAAAGCTACGAATCTCTGTCGGAGTGGTAGGTCTAGGCCAAGATTTCAAGGCCTCAATTTTCTGAGTGTCCACCTTTATAACTTCATCTGATACAATATGCCCAAGAATGCTACAGACTTCAACCATAACTCACGTTTAGAAAACTTAGCATACAACTTATGATCACGGAGGGTTTGGAGTACCGCTCGCAGGTGGTTCGCATGCTTATCCTCTGAACGGGAATAAACCAGAATATCATCAATAAATACTATCACGAACAGATCTAAAAATGGCCGGAATAGGCTATTCATCAAGTCCATAAATATAGCGGGTGCATTAGTCAACCCAAAGGACATGACAAGGAACTCGAAGTGGCCATATCGGGTCTTGAAGGCTGTCTTCGGAATATCTTTTTCCCGAACTCTGACCTGGTGGTACCCCGACCTCAAATCTATCTTTGAAAAGCATCTAGCCCCCTGCAACTGATCAAACAAGTCATCGATCCTTGGAAGTGGATACTTATTCTTAATAGTTACCTTGTTCAGCTGCCTATAATCGATACACATCCTCAGCGAGCCGTCTTTCTTCCGCACAAATAGTATCGGTGCACCCCAAGGTGAGGTACTGGGCCTAATGTAACCTTTCTCCAGCAAATCTTTTAACTGTTCCTTCAACTCCTTCAATTCGGCAGGTGCCATTCTATACGGAGGGACGGATATTGGTTGAGTTCCTAGAAGTAAATCGATGCTAAAATCAATCTCTCACTCTGGAGGAATACCTGGAAGCTCATTTGGAAACACATCTGCATACTCTTTGACTACGGGAATAGACTAATGTGTAGGTATCTCAGCATCTGCATCTCTAACTCACACAATATGATAAATGCACCCTTTTACGATCATTTTCCTCGCCTTCAGATAGGAAATAAACCTACCTCTGGGTGTTGCTGTATTACCTACCCATTCAAGGACTAGCTCAGCCGGAAAATGAAATCTGGTTGCCTTTGCTCGGCAATCAACTGTGGCATAACAAGCTGCCAACCATTCCATGCCCATGATAGCATCAAAATCCATCATCTCTAGCTCAACTAGGTCAGCTGAGGTCTGACGACTACAAATTGTCACCGTACAACCTCGGTAAACCCGTCTAGCAATAATCGATTCTCCGACCGGTATAAATACCGCAAAAGGATCACTTAGTATTTCAGACACTATACCAAACTTCCTTGCGACAAATGGGGTAATATATGATAAAGTAGATCCTGGGTTTATCAAAGTATAAGCATCGTGAGAGCAAATGGTTAATATACCTGTCACAACATCTGGTGAAGACTCCTGGTCCTGTCGACCCGCTAATGCATAGATACGGTTCTGATTACCACCTGAACTGGAACCTCTACCTCTACCTCGACCTCTACTAGCCGAAGACTGAGACTCATGCCTTGAAGGATGCACGGACATAGATGATCCTGTTGCTGAACTCACTGGTTGTGCCATTCCCCCAGAATCTCTATTTGGGCAATCTCGCATCATATGCCCTGGACGCCCACATGTATAACAAGCATCAGAACCTGCTCGGCATTGGCCCAAGTATCCTCTACCACAGATGTCACACCGTGGAGGAAATGACCATGTCTGCGCAGATCCTCGTTGTCGCTGCAAACCCGACGCCCGTGAGCTCTCACCTGGTCCTGACTGAGTATAACGGTCATACCTGTAACCCTGTAACTGAGGTGGCGGAGGCCTAGGTGGCCGTCCGAAGTACTGGGTCCTATAACTACCCTGATATTGCTCCTGAGACCTGGGAAATCTCATCCTCTTACGTTGCCCTTGCTCAGCCCTCTCTGTACCCTGCTGTCGACGCCTACCCCTTTCTATATTCTGGGCGAATGCCTGAATCCGGGAGATATCCATACTATCCTGCAATGCAGCGGTGGCACATGCCTCGGTTAACTCTGGGGCTAACCCTGCTATAAACCTATGAATCCTGTCCCGCATAGTAGAAACTATGGATGGTGCATATCTGGCCAATGAGTCAAAACGGAGACTATACTCTCGAACACTCATATTACCCTGCTTGAGGGCTAGAAACTGATCTACTCGAGCCTGTCGGATCTCCCGCGGTAAGTACTGGTCAAGGAAGGCATCTAAAAAATTCTCCCAAATAGCTGGAGGTGCATCACGTCCCCTGGACCTCTCCCATCCCTCGTACCAAAGGATGGCTATATCTGGGAGTCTAAAAGCTTCTAGCTCAAGTGCCTCTTTCTCCGTGGCATGCATAACACGAAAGATTCTGTGAAGTTGATCTATGAAATCCTGCGGGTCCTCCCTCTGATCTGTCCCCGTGAACTCTGGGGGACTCAAAGCAATAAACTCTCGGACCCTTGAACTCCATACCCCTCAGAAGTTCCTGCACTAGCTGATGCCCTAGCCTATTGCTGGGTAGCTACCAACTGTGTCAACAAATGCACCGCACTTCTCAAGTCCTGATCTGATGGAAGGGGGGGGAACTGGATGTGCGGTTTCCCTAGGAATCTCCGTAGTTGGTGGAGGAGCCGGTAATGGCTGAGTAGGGGTCTCCCCTTGAGCCTCAGACTGGGCCCCATCTACTGGGGGTACCCTGCTGGTCCCCTCACCTACTACTGTATCTCTCCTCTGGCTAGCCGTAGTCTTCCTAGTCACCGTCATTTGTGCATGCAAACACCAACACATAAGTTTAATTCAAATTTTCTATAACTCAGTTCTATAGCACGATTTAGATTTCAAAGAAGTGTAACCAACTCCTAAATGCCCTGTAGTTCCCTGCTTATATAATGTGGTGCACAACACATCTATAAACAAGACCCTACTAGACACGGCTTGTAGACTCCCTAGGATAGAACTGCTCTGATACCAAGTTTGTCACGCCCCGAACCTAGAAGCGAGACCAGCACCCGGTGCCTCACCTAACCTGGCGTACCATATTGCGACTAAGGGACTCTGAACATATAATGTCATACTTTGGCCATGGGGCCACCTTGCAAGACAATTTGCGAAGCAAAATATAAAAATTAATGGAAACTAGCGCTAACTAAACATCAATATAAAGCTAGGCCGACAAGGCCGTCATAGCTACTACAGCTGACAAGCCACCAATTTATACAAACCCAACATACTGCACTAACCAACAGGATATGCCTACAAGCCTCTACTGATAGATGTACTGTGATCGGAACAGGGCCCCGACCTACCCATAACATATATACAGATATACATAAGATGTACACAAAACTCTAGACCTGGCAACTCCGAAAGACGTGGAGCTTACCGATCAGGCAGAACTCGAGAAACACCTACTGAGGAGGTCTACCCGTCTGTCTGTCTAAACCTGCACGCATGAAATGCAGCGCCCCCAGAAAAGGAACGTCAGTACGAAATAATGTACCGAGTATGTAAGGCAATAAAATAACTGAAATCTGAAACTGAACTGATAATATGATAACTGAAATTAACTGGGAGTCAAAGATGGTCTGGAGATATACTTACCCGCTGATAGTGACTAAACTCCTTCAATATAGTAAGTAAAATAAATGTCCGGCCCTATAAGGTTCGGTACGTGTAACTGCTCGGCCGTAGTAGGCTCGCTCATAGGCGCTCGGCCATACTGGGCTCTGTACCTCGGCCATCCTGGGCTCGCTCATACGCGCTCGGCCATAGTAGGCTCGGTATATATAACTTACCATCTGATCAGAAGTTGCCCAATAGGGGCCTGCCCACCGATTATAGCTCGATGGTGGTGAAAATAGTGTAATATTGTATATATATATAGACCCTCTGCTCTCTTAATGAATAAAGACAAAACTAAACTGAATATGAAGTCTCGATAAGGAATAATATTGTAACTTATGAGACTAGAATAATGTGAATAAATTCACGAATACGAACTTCTCTTTATGTCTCATTATTAACACATGTAGCTAAGAGATCATGCCAAAATGAAGGAAGGGCTTAGCCTTAACATACCTTATCACAATCTTTCCAATCACCAAATTGAACTCACCTCTTCGCACCTTAATCTACAAGAATGATAATAATACTATCGTTAAGTTACGAAAGGTACAACTATCGCACAACGAACGAAAAACTTATTTTGTATTAAAACGGGCAGCATCTCCCCTATAATCCTTACTTCCTCCAAATTCAAGATAACACCAACAATACAAGAACATAACAATAACAACATATATACACCATTTTTCAGCCCTATATACGCCATCAAATACTACAAAACAGCCCAACACACCCCAATCTCTTCATACTCAAAATGACCACCGTAGTAGTGTCAAACGACCTGGAAATGTTATGACGAACGACCAGCCAACCACCCTCAATTTATATGGTCCTTCCTCCTCAAAAACTCCACAAAACAGTAGTAAAACACGAAGCCCAACAGCAACACAAAACAGTCCACAAAACAGTCCGCTACAAGTGAATAACTCGAACTCGCGGCTTCCGATCACCGTCCCGTGAGTTCTTACAAGTATAGAACGACTTACCATGAATTTACAGCAGAAAAAAATGGATGAAATAGAGCAGTAAACTCACCTTATTTGTTGGATAACTCAGCTCCTATCTTGGTTCTTCAAACTCTAGGTTTTACCTCTAATTAGAACTTGAAAGGGAGAGAAAATCAATTAGGGTTTGTGGGAAATTTTTGGGAGGCTTCTTTGCAGAGCTTATGTCTGGTTATTATGCTCTATTTTAAGTCTAATATATGAAGAAAATAGGCCTTTAAAATTCCTCTTTGGACGACCCGAAATGGATTATTTTTGGGCTTTCATTTAAGCAAGTAGGTGACACACCTACTTGTCACCTAGCAGCTTGCGCAGTATTGCAAAAATGCCCATATCTCTCTACCCCGATGTCGTATTGACAAACGGTTTAATGAGTTGGAAAATAGACTCATAGATATTTAATTTTATAGGTGGAACACCCATAACTCTAATTATATTAGGAGAACATTGATGTTACATTTGACCCAAAGTTTCAGTTAAACTTATGAATGTAACTTGTGATGACTTTCATCGACTTTTGTTCCACAACTCGTTTGACTTCAAAACATAACATACGGATGTCATACGACTAATATAAATCATAACATAATCTCCTTATCATGTTAATCACCCTAGTCTCACCCCAAAGGTATATGTTATAACATTTCCAACTTGTCGACTTTCGAGGAAACATTGTTTTTTTCAATTGCTTTAGCTTCTGAACTGTCCAACCCTCTTTGTACTTGTTGTTCATGGTCTTCAATATTTGTAACCTCAGAGGTAACATGATTAACTTATTTTATATACTTTTAAATATTATCTCATTTTTGGTCCTACATTAGTTTGCTTACGACGCATTTTTATGTACGAAAATATAGGGTGTAACAGTATTGGTGCACGGATGGTACGTGATGTGGCTCTGAGTTATATTGGTGAGACATGTCTATGGAAAAATTTTGTTTAGTAATATAAGGTCATTGGACCTAGAATGGTTAGTATCAAGTTTGATTTTGGTATATTCGGGAGTATAATATTGAAAGTCGGCTCAGGAAGTGATTATGGTTCTGGTTGGGGCGAGAGAGCTCTGTGACTTGTTGATCTGATAAGTTGTCATGAAATTTCGCATGTTTCTTTTATTATCAACAGTGTAAGAAGGTTTTGGGATGAGGTTTGGTTCGATATGGGTTTAATATTAGTATTTGGTTGGTTTTGCAGTAGTCATTGTGGTCAGGAATGGTGCTATGAACAGGCAAGTTGTGTAATATGTTAGGTGATTATGTCTGTGGTTATGGTTATGTCTTGATACAACTTGTTCAAACTCATACAGGGTGTAAATGTAAGATTCGTGTCTTGAAAGAAATTCTAAAGGTTGGAAATTAAATTCCAAGGTTTATGGGCTAAAGTTAAATCAATGATTTCAGTTGTATTTTGTTGTCAAGCTCATGTGGAATAGGGTGACGTGGGTTCACCCCCGAGTACATGTGTGGTAAGATGGAACAATGATTTGATTGGGAAAAAAACTCTTGGCACGTTCGAGGTAGAACGTATGCTTAAGTGGGGGAGAATGTAATGACCTGACCGGTCGTTTTGAGCATTACAACCCAGTTTCCCCATTTACTGCTCAAATTGGGCTTTACAGTTGTTGTGTGACTTGTCGGGGCAATTGGTTCGTTTCCAGTGAGGTTTTGGAATGAATCGGAACACTTAGTTCCATGGTTTAAATCGTAAGTTAAAATAGTGACCGGATGTCGACTTATGTGTAAACAACCTCGGAATTTAATTCTGATGATTCCAATAGCTCCGTATGGTGATTTTGCACTTAGGAGCTTGTCCCAGATATTATTTGGAGGTCTGTATTTGAATTAGGCTTGAAATGCCGAAAGTTGAATTTTTGGGAAGTTTGACCGGGGGATTAACTTTTTGATATCGAGGTCGGAATCCGATTCTGAAAATTTAAATACTTCCGTTATGTCATTTATGACTTGTGTGCAAAATTTGAGGTCAATCGGACGTGAATTGATAGGTTCCGAAGTCGTTTGTAGAAACCAGAAATTTCAAAGTTCATTAGGCTTGAATTGGCGTGTAATTCATGGTTTTAGCGTTGTTTGAGGTGATTTGAGGGTTCGACTAAATCCGTATGATATTTTAGGACTTGTTGGTATATTTGGTTGAGGTCCCGAGGTCTCGGGTGAGTTTTGGATGGTTAACGGATCATTTTTGTCCTTGGTGAGATTCCTAATATCTGCTGCTGCGTTTTTCTGATATTCTCTTTCGCGTTTGCGAGTGGGACCTCGCGTTCGCGAAGATTGTTTTATGACTGTGAGGTTTTGTTTTTCACGTCCGCGAAGGAGAGGAGGCGAACGCGAAGGTCTAGTATGTGTGTGCATCGCGAACGCGTGAGAGGTGTCGCATTCGCGAAAAGGAATGAGGCTATTGGGCACCCCGGGTCCTTGTTCTACGGGTTTGCGAGGTGGCGGTCGCGTTCGCGAAGCCTTGGTCGCGTTTGCAAAGGGAAAGGTTTGCAAAGCTTCACGTTTGCGAAGCCACGGTCGCGTTCGCGAAGGGTTAAATTTGTGGCAGTCGAGTTGTGCTTCGCGAACGCGAGGGACCTGTTGCGTTCGCAAAGAAGAAAGGTCTGGACAGAGAGTTTAAGTTCTGAAGATGGGACTGTTTTTGACGGATTTGAGCTCGGGAAGAGGCGATTTTCGGGAATGTTTCAAGGAAAATAATGGGGTAAGTGTTCTTAACTCAATATTGGTTAAATTACACGAATCCATGGTTGTTTTTATCATTTAATTGGTGAATTAATTTGGAAAAGTTTTGAAAACCCTCTTCGTTTAAATAATGGATTAGAAGGCCGAGTTGTGGTCGGATTTGAGTAATTTGGGTATGGTTGGACTTGTGATTGAATGCGGGTTCGGATTTTGTGAGTTTTATCGGATTCGGAGACGTGGTCCCCATAGGTGATTTTTGGGGTGTAATTTCAAATTTTTGGAAAATATTAGTATTTTCATATGGAATTAATTCCTATAATTTTTGTGAGCTGAATCAAATTAATTGTGACTAGATTCGAGCCATTTGGAAGTTGATACACGAAGAATGCAATTTCTGGTGCATTGCTCAGCTTGCTCGACATTGGATTTGGCTTGTTCGAGATAAGTAGCTCTTCTAATCTTGGAGCTGAGGGTAAGAACCTTGAATATAAGTATTATGTAAATCGTTGGGAGGTGACGCACATGCTAGGTGACAGGCGTGTGGGCATGCAATATAAAAATTGTGATATAATTGTTTTTGTGGAATTTTGTAGTTAAATAATCTTGGCATTTTCCATGCGGTTTTATGAGTTAAAGAAATTGAGCCGAAAAGCATATTATAAATCTTTTTGAGTATTACAACCCTATTTCCCCATTTACTACTCAAATTGGGCTTTACAGTTATTGTGTGACTTGTCGAGGCAATTGGTTTGGGTCCGGATGTCGACTTATGTGTAAACGACCTCGAAATTTAATTCTGCTGATTCCAATAGCTCTGTATGGTGATTTTGGATTTAGGAGCTTGTCCGGAAAATTATTTGGAGGTCCGTAGTGGAATTATGCTTGAAATGTCGAAAGTTGAATTTTTGGGAAGTTTGACCGGGGGGTTGACTTTTTGATATCGGGGTCGAAATCCGATTTTGAAAATTTGAATACCTCCGTTATTGCATTTATGACTTGTGTGCAAAAAATGTGAGCTCAATCGGACGTGAATTGATAGGTTCCGGAGTCGTTTGTAGAAACTAGAAATTTCAAAGGTCATTAGGCTTGAATTGGCATGTAATTTATAGTTTGAGCATTGTTTGATGTGATTTGAGGGTTTGACTAAGTCCGTATGATGTTTTAGGACTTTTTTGTATATTTGGTTGAGGTCCCGAGGGGCTCGGGTGAGTTTTGGATGGTTAACGGATCATTTTTGGCCTTGGTGAGATTGCTGATATCTGCTGCGGCATTTTTCTGATTTTATCTTTCGTGTTCGTGAAGAGTATTTTCTGAGTGTGAGGTTTTGTTCTTCGCGTCCGCGAAAGCGAAGGTATGTTCTATGTGTGCATTAAGAACGCGTGAGAGGTGTCGCGTTCGTGAAGAGGAGTGAGGCTATTAGGGACCCCCAGGTCCTTGTTCTACGCGTTCGCGAGGTGGCGGTCGCGAAGGTCTGAGCTAGTAAAGCTTCACATTCGCGAAGCCGTGGTCGCATTTGCGAAGGGGAAGGTTTGCAAAGCTTCGCGTTCGCGAAGAGTAAAATTTGTGGGCAGTCGAGTTGTGCTTCGCGAACGCGAGGGACCTATCGCGTTCGCGAAGAAGAGAGGTCTGGACAGAGAGGTCACATTTTCAGATATTGACGGATTTGAGCTCGGGAAGAGGCGATTTTCGGGAATGTTTCAAGGGAAACAACGGGGTAAGTGTTCTTAACTCAATATTGGTTAAATTGCCCGAATCGATGGTTGTTTTTATCATTTGATTGGTGAATTAAATTGGAAAATTTTGAAAACCCTCTTAGTTTAAATTGAGAATTTGAAGGCCGAGTTGTGGTCGGATTAGAGTAATTTTGGTATGGTTGGACTCATGGTTGAATGTGGGTTCGGATTTTGTGTGTTTTATCAGATTCCGAGATGTGGGCCCCACGGTTGATTTTTGGAGCGTAATTTCGTATTTTTAAAAATATTAGTATTTTGGTATGAAATTAATTCCTATAATTTTTGTGAGCTGAATCAAATTAATTGTGGCTAGATTCGAGCCATTTGGAAGTTGATATGTGCATAATGGAATTTCTGGAGCATTTCTTAGCTTGCTCGATATTGGATTTGGCTTGTTCGAGGTAAGTAACTCTTCTAATCTTGGAGCTGAGGGTATGAACCCTGAATATATCTATTATGTAAATCGTTAGGAGGTGACGCACATGCTAGGTGACGGGCGTGTGGGCATGCAATATAAAAATTGTGATATAATTGTTTTTGTGGAATTTTGTAGTTAAATAATCTTGGCATTTTCCATGCGGTTTTATGAGTTAAAGAAATTGAGCCGAAAAGCATATTATAAATCTTTTTGAGTATTACAACCCTATTTCCCCATTTACTACTCAAATTGGGCTTTACAGTTATTGTGTGACTTGCCGAGGCAATTGGTTTGGGTCCGGATGTCGACTTATGTGTAAACGACCTCGAAATTTAATTCTGCTGATTCCAATAGCTCTGTATGGTGATTTTGGATTTAGGAGCTTGTCCGGAAAATTATTTGGAGGTCCGTAGTGGAATTATGCTTGAAATGTCGAAAGTTAAATTTTTGGGAAGTTTGACCGGGGGGTTGACTTTTTGATATCGGGGTCGAAATCCGATTTTGAAAATTTGAATACCTCCGTTATTGCATTTATGACTTGTGTGCAAAAAATGTGAGCTCAATCGGACGTGAATTGATAGGTTCCGGAGTCGTTTGTAGAAACTAGAAATTTCAAAGGTCATTAGGCTTGAATTGGCATGTAATTTATAGTTTGAGCATTGTTTGATGTGATTTGAGGGTTTGACTAAGTCCGTATGATGTTTTAGGACTTTTTTGTATATTTGGTTGAGGTCCCGAGGGGCTCGGGTGAGTTTTGGATGGTTAACGGATCATTTTTGGCCTTGGTGAGATTGCTGATATCTGCTGCGGCATTTTTCTGATTTTATCTTTCGTGTTCGTGAAGAGTATTTTCTGAGTGTGAGGTTTTGTTCTTCGCGTCCGCGAAAGCGAAGGTATGTTCTATGTGTGCATTAAGAACGCGTGAGAGGTGTCGCGTTCGTGAAGAGGAGTGAGGCTATTAGGGACCCCCAGGTCCTTGTTCTACGCGTTCGCGAGGTGGCGGTCGCGAAGGTCTGAGCTAGTAAAGCTTCACATTCGCGAAGCCGTGGTCGCATTTGCGAAGGGGAAGGTTTGCAAAGCTTCGCGTTCGCGAAGAGTAAAATTTGTGGGCAGTCGAGTTGTGCTTCGCGAACGCGAGGGACCTATCGCGTTCGCGAAGAAGAGAGGTCTGGACAGAGAGGTCACATTTTCAGATATTGACGGATTTGAGCTCGGGAAGAGGCGATTTTCGGGAATGTTTCAAGGGAAACAACGGGGTAAGTGTTCTTAACTCAATATTGGTTAAATTGCCCGAATCGATGGTTGTTTTTATCATTTGATTGGTGAATTAAATTGGAAAATTTTGAAAACCCTCTTAGTTTAAATTGAGAATTTGAAGGCCGAGTTGTGGTCGGATTAGAGTAATTTTGGTATGGTTGGACTCATGGTTGAATGTGGGTTCGGATTTTGTGTGTTTTATCAGATTCCGAGATGTGGGCCCCACGGTTGATTTTTGGAGCGTAATTTCGTATTTTTAAAAATATTAGTATTTTGGTATGGAATTAATTCCTATAATTTTTGTGAGCTGAATCAAATTAATTGTGGCTAGATTCGAGCCATTTGGAAGTTGATATGTGCATAATGGAATTTCTGGAGCATTTCTTAGCTTGCTCGATATTGGATTTGGCTTGTTCGAGGTAAGTAACTCTTCTAATCTTGGAGCTGAGGGTATGAACCCTGAATATATCTATTATGTAAATCGTTAGGAGGTGACGCACATGCTAGGTGACGGGCGTGTGGGCATGCAATATAAAAATTGTGACATAATTGTTTTTGTGGAATTTTGTAGTTAAATAATCTTGGCATTTTCCATGCGGTTTTATGAGTTAAAGAAATTGAGCCGAAAAGCATATTATAAATCTTTTTGAGTATTACAACCCTATTTCCCCATTTACTACTCAAATTGGGCTTTACAGTTATTGTGTGACTTGCCGAGGCAATTGGTTTGGGTCCGGATGTCGACTTATGTGTAAACGACCTCGAAATTTAATTCTGCTGATTCCAATAGCTCTGTATGGTGATTTTGGATTTAGGAGCTTGTCCGGAAAATTATTTGGAGGTCCGTAGTGGAATTATGCTTGAAATGTCGAAAGTTGAATTTTTGGGAAGTTTGACCGGGGGGTTGACTTTTTGATATCGGGGTCGAAATCCGATTTTGAAAATTTGAATACCTCCGTTATTGCATTTATGACTTGTGTGCAAAAAATGTGAGCTCAATCGGACGTGAATTGATAGGTTCCGGAGTCGTTTGTAGAAACTAGAAATTTCAAAGGTCATTAGGCTTGAATTGGCATGTAATTTATAGTTTGAGCATTGTTTGATGTGATTTGAGGGTTTGACTAAGTCCGTATGATGTTTTAGGACTTTTTTGTATATTTGGTTGAGGTCCCGAGGGGCTCGGGTGAGTTTTGGATGGTTAACGGATCATTTTTGGCCTTGGTGAGATTGCTGATATCTGCTGCGGCATTTTTCTGATTTTATCTTTCGTGTTCGTGAAGAGTATTTTCTGAGTGTGAGGTTTTGTTCTTCGCGTCCGCGAAAGCGAAGGTATGTTCTATGTGTGCATTAAGAACGCGTGAGAGGTGTCGCGTTCGTGAAGAGGAGTGAGGCTATTAGGGACCCCCAGGTCCTTGTTCTACGCGTTTGCGAGGTGGCGGTCGCGAAGGTCTGAGCTAGTAAAGCTTCACATTCGCGAAGCCGTGGTCGCATTTGCGAAGGGGAAGGTTTGCAAAGCTTCGCGTTCGCGAAGAGTTAAATTTGTGGGCAGTCGAGTTGTGCTTCGCGAACGCGAGGGACCTATCGCGTTCGCGAAGAAGAGAGGTCTGGACAGAGAGGTCACATTTTCAGATATTGACGGATTTGAGCTCGGGAAGAGGCGATTTTCGGGAATGTTTCAAGGGAAACAACGGGGTAAGTGTTCTTAACTCAATATTGGTTAAATTGCCCGAATCGATGGTTGTTTTTATCATTTGATTGGTGAATTAAATTGGAAAATTTTGAAAACCCTCTTAGTTTAAATTGAGAATTTGAAGGCCGAGTTGTGGTCGGATTAGAGTAATTTTGGTATGGTTGGACTCATGGTTGAATGTGGGTTCTGATTTTGTGTGTTTTATCAGATTCCGAGATGTGGGCCCCACGGTTGATTTTTGGAGCGTAATTTCGTATTTTTAAAAATATTAGTATTTTGGTATGGAATTAATTCCTATAATTTTTGTGAGCTGAATCAAATTAATTGTGGCTAGATTCGAGCCATTTGGAAGTTGATATGTGCATAATGGAATTTCTGGAGCATTTCTTAGCTTGCTCGATATTGGATTTGGCTTGTTCGAGGTAAGTAACTCTTCTAATCTTGGAGCTGAGGGTATGAACCCTGAATATATCTATTATGTAAATCGTTAGGAGGTGACGCACATGCTAGGTGACGGGCGTGTGGGCATGCACTATAGAAATTGTGACATAATTATTTCTGTAGAATTTTGTAGTTAAATAATCTAGGCATTTTCCATGCGGTTTTATGAGTTAAAGAAATTGAGCTGAAAAGCATATTATTAATCATGTTGAGGCTATGTGCCAGTATTATTGGGACCCACATATGTCATATTGCTATGAATTATTGGTTATGTTGAAAATTCATAGTCAGCCATATTCATTAATTGCATATCATATCTCAGTCTGTGTTGTTATTTATTGATACATCATATCATCATTTTTTGGCTATTCTCCTGACATTGTGAGCCCATGAGACTGGAGAGATTGATGACTGAGGAAGGCCGAGGGCCTGATTGTGAGGATATTTTTGGGATCGGGCTGCACGCCACAGCAGACCATGTTGGCTTTATATATATTATTACTATTATATGGATCGGGGCTGCCCCCCTGCATCAAGCCTTGTTGGCTTATTATTGCACGTGAGTTCGCCGTGCGGATCCTTATATTATTATTGCATGTGAGTTGGCCGTACGGATCCTTATATTATTATTGCACGTGAGTTGGCCATGTGGATTCTTATATTATTATTGCATGTGAGTTGGCCGTGCGGATCCAGATATTTATATTATGGAACGTGAGTTTTCCGTGCAGCACGTGAATTGTCCGTGCTTATAGTGCTTTGGCTGTAGGAGCCCCTCATGGGTCTGTACATACCCTCAGTGAGCGCAGTCGACTATAAACAGGGATCGGGTTGCACGCTGTAACAGGTATTGTATAGCGCTGAGTGATTGAGTGTGCTAAGCACAGTGAGAGAGAATGCGAGATAGTGAGATTTAGTACTCTGAGAGTGAGTACATGAGTACAATCTCTGAGATACATTGCATTGACATGCACACATGACCTATATGCATAGAGATGTGTTTTCCTCATGCTGTACGGTATCACATTATTCATGATTTCTTGCACATTTTGACAGATGGGCATAGTGATGCATCTGTTTTACAATGGTTATCTGAAAAGAAAAGGAGATATTTTATTTTTTATTGAAAGGATTTTGAAAAAATTTCTGTTTTCAAACTTATTCACATTTTTGGTAACTTTGGCAAAAGATTTGGGTTTTCACTGATGTACTTGAAAATAAGAACTATTATTGATGAAATCATGATGTGACTGAGCATTTTATCTCTAAGTTACTTCTAGTATTATTTTCTTTATGTCGTTATTAACTGTTGTGGATTAGTTGATTTGGACCTGACCTTGGTAGAAGCTCGTCACTACTTTTAACCTAAGGCTAGGTTTGTTACTTATTCAGTACATGGGGTCGGTTGTACTGATACTACACTTTTGCACATTACGTGCAGATGTTGACTGCTGTTGTTGATGTGCTCGATGGTCGCGGGATTTGAATATGTACCTGCGTTTCTGTTGTAGCTGCCTCTTGTTCATGGTAACCTTAAATTTATAAAAGCCCTGTTTATGTACTATTCAAACAGACTATGTATTTATTTTATTTCCGTTTTGTATACTCTATTCTTAGAAGCTCATGATTTGCACTACCAGTTCATGGGGATTGTATATGATTAAGATCTTTATTCACTTAAATTTCTTTAATAACTATTATCGGAATTGAATATTGAAAGGTTGCTTACCTAGCGGGTTGGGTTAGGTGCCATCACGACTAGTTGAATTTTAGGTCGTGACAGTCTCCAAGAGAAAAACTTTAGTTGAAAAGATTAACTGGATCCTAACATATGTGAAAACGGCCCCGGTATAGAACTTCGATGATTCCAATAGCTCTGTATGGTGATTTTAGACTTAGGAGCGTGTTCGGATAATTATTTGGAAGCTCGTAGTTGAATTAGGCATGAAATGGCTAAAATATAAATTTAGGCTTGACCGAGGAGTTGAGTTTTTGATATCGGGGTCGGAATCCGATTCCGGAAATTTGAGTAGGTATGTTATATCATTTATGACTTGTGTGCAAAAATTGAGGTCAATCAGACTTGATTTGATAGGTTTAGGCTCGAATTGGGGTATAATCCGTGTTTTTAGCGTTGTTTGATGTGATTTGAGGCTTCGACTAAGTCCGTATGATATTTTAGGACTTGTTGGTATATTTAGATGGGGTCCCGAATACCCCGAGTCTGATTCAGATCGAAATCGGATGAATATTTTAACTTAGGCAAAATTTTAAAAATTTGCAGCTCCTGGTGTCATTGCACCTGCGGAGGGACTGACCGCATATGTGGACTCGCACAAGCGAGTGTGGACTCACAGAAGCAGATAGGGGGCTGGTGAGGCAGTGGTCGCATGTGTGAATGAAATTCCGCACCTGCGTGAACGCAAATGCAGACAGGAAGGGTGAAAAAGGGGAGGTAGTACTGGCCTGGGCGGACCGTAGAAGCAGTTGTTGTCTCACACATGCGAGTCCGCAGTAGCGGCTAAGTTTCCGCAGATGCGAAAGCACTGACCGGTTTATAAAGCAGAGGGGTTCCGACATTTTAGTCATTTTGGACATTTTCAACACGGTTTTGGGCGTTTTTTCAGAGTGAATTCACACGAAAACTTGAGGTAAGTCACATGTAATCATTGTTATTCAATAATATTGGATTATCATTGACTATTTCGACTAGATTATATTTTTTGAGGTGAAATTAGAGGATTTGGGCATAGAGATTTCAAAATAAGAATTTTAGATTTGGAGGTCGAGTTGATGTCGGAATTTGGTAAATTTGGTATAGTTGGACTCGTGGTTGAATGGTCGTTCATATTTTGTAACTTTTGTTAGGTTCCGAGTCATTGGCCCCACTGGTGATTTTTGAGTTAAATTTCGGATTTTATTGGAAAATTAGTGTTTTCATATGGAATTAATTCCAATAATTTGTATTGATTGAATCGAATTAATTGTGACTAGATACGAGGCTTTCGGAGGACAATTCACGAGGCAAAGTCATAGGGGAATGAAGAATTTCACGGTTTGAGCTAAGTGACTTGCCTAACCTTATGTAGGGAAAAGTCCCCTTAGGATTGGTATTGATGTGAAAAATTATGATGTGTTGAAAGTCGTGTACTCGAGGTGACGAGAGTGTACACGGGCTAAATGTAAAAGATTATGTCTTTAAATTGTGTAGACCATTATTTCATATTAATTAAATTATTTTATCTTGTTATATTCATCATCATGAATCTATTTTTAGATTTAAAATTTGCCTCACCTTTTCCTGCTAATTGTTTTACTTGTTTGGTATTGAGGCAAGGTGTTAAATTGTTATGTATTATTTTTGTTGAGTTATTCAATCCCGAATATTTTGTGAGATTTTGTACTCATTGTGATTGAGACGTGAGCTCCTTATTGTAGAAAATATTTTTGTTGTTGACTTATTTTGGCAAATTAAAATATTTGAGCACTTGAGGTGCAAATTATGATATATTGTGATATTGATATGGATGCGGTGGTATAAGGTCTGGGTGTTGAAACGCATGCGGTGAGATGAGGGTGGCTAAAATGTGGGATGCTATTTCGGAAAAAATAATTTCTTTAAAATTAAATGTGAAGGCTCCCGCGGTGATATAAGAAAATGAGATATTATGAGTTTATTTATGATTTGGGACTACGAGGCGGTACCTAAGGAGTGCCCTTGTTGATATTTCTTTATGGCTGCATTTGCCTTTGGTTATTTTGTGTTTTCCTTAAAGTTGTAAATTTTTGTTTTCCTTCCGCGAGATATTATTTGCCCTTATTTTATGTAGTTAAATTGTGACATACTACTTACTTGGTTCATTCCCATTTTCATTTTATTATTATTATATTGTTAAACTGTTCACCCTGTCTTTTATTATTTCCAGTAGGGTCTAACCTGACCTCGTCACTACTCTATCGATGTTTGGCTTGGACTTACTGGGTACCGCTGTGGTGTAATCATACTACGCTTCTGCATATTTTTTTGTGCAGTTCCAGGTACTCCCTATCATACCAGGTATCAGTGAACTAGACTGTACACGGAGACTTCAAGGTACATCGACCAGCGTCCGCAGACCTCGGAGTCCCCTTCTATCCTTATTATATTGTTTTCCTTATTCTCTTTAGACTCTGATGTATAGAGACACTTAGAATAAATTATTAGAAGCTTGTGACTTATTTCTACCAGTTTTGGGGAGTTGTAATTATTTGAATTGAAGTTTTATTTATTTCAGATTTCTATTATGTTATTCCGCATTGATAGGATTACCTAGTCATAGAGACTAGGTGCCATCACGACATTCTACAGAGTGAATTTGGGGTCGTGACAATTTCATATCAAGCTTGACTACCATCCTTTTAATATAATTTATACAACTTTCAATATATTATCTTCATATCAAGTTTGATAATCAACTTGGCTTCACTTTCAAGCTTGCTTAATTCTTTAATTGTCTAAATTTATCAATAATATATTGAGTATTATTTACTTTCTTCCTTTTAATTATTTCTTATATTTAGTATTTTATCTATAATCTATAACTAAGATAATTTTATAGGAGTCACGACCCAAAATCCGACTAGCCGTGACGACACCTAACCCAACCCATTAGGTAAGCCAATTTACAAATATCCATTTCAAATAATATTAAACTGACTCTAATACACTCAACCTAATGTTAGGTTTAACTACGGACTTTCAAATAATTTTCCGGACACGCTCCCAAGTCCAAAATCACCATACGGAGCTATTAGAATTATCAAAATTCTATTTCGGAGACGTTTACAAAGTAAGTCAATATCCAGTCAACCTTTTCAACTTGAGATTTAAGCCTTGGAAATAAGTGTTCCAATTTATTCTGAAACCTGTCCGATGAGTCACAAAATTATAATTGAACACAGGATAAGCAGTAAATGGGGGAACGGGGTTGTAACATTCAAAACGACCGGTCGCGTTATTACATTCTCCCCCACTTAAACATACTTTCGTCCTCGAACGTGCCAAGAGTTATTCCTAAGCCTTTAAATCAATGTTCTACCCTACCATGCACATACCCGGGGGTAATCCCAAGCCACCCTATTCCATACAGGCCTGATAACACAACATAATTCAAGATCATTAGTTTAACCTTACCCCGTAGAACATAGAACTCAATTTCCAACAGTCAGAATTTCTTACAAGACCCGAGTCTCGTGTCTAAACATTGTATAAGTCTGAACAAGTTGTATCAGGCAATAACCATAACCCTCGATATAATCACATAACCTCGTTCCAACACCTTCATACATTGCCGATAATGAAAGAAACACGTGAAACCTCATAACCACTCGTAGGATCAACATGTGAGGGAGTTTTACCTCGTTCAACAAGTACCATAGCCAATTATCTAAGCCGATTTCTACAATTACTCTCCCAAACACGTCGTGATCAAACCTGAGGGTACACATTATAGGTCCAATGACCTTATATTATCAAACACAATTATTCTATTGCCATTCCATACCAATACAACCTAAAGTCACAACCGTGCAATCTCTGCACCAACAAGCAACAATTCAAATGTGCTCAATCAGGGAAAATGACTCAAATGAGAGAACCGTCCTGCAAGCTCAACAAGTACTACCAAAACGCAATGCTATGAACCCATTACACATAGTAGGACCAAGACACATGAATCTAACACAAAGTATCATACCCCAACATAGCCCTTTTGCAATGTGTGACCATCCAAACGCTGGTCCATATGAAATACCTCAAGCCACAATGCTCAAAATCAATAACTACATGCAATTCAACATCAAGTACACAAAGTGCATGGCCATAACCATGGTGAAGCCAATAACACAATATACCATACCCCGAAAAGACCATAACCAAGGCACAATCAACCATTCCACGCCTATATCACCATATCACTCAAATTCCGCTATAAGACCCAAATAGTACTGCATCATACGTGCATATAACCAACGAATGACAACCCCTCGTAGCATGGAAGAGTAACACATAGAACATATCATATACGAATAAAATCAATTCTAACCGAATGGCACATCCCTCAACAATAGCAGTACGGTGTCAACCAATCCGACTCGAAGTAGAATACACGTCCTCATTGGGTCTACCAATTGGGTCCCAAATCAACTCTGGTCATCCACTAATAGATAAATTCCCTCTGAAGGTCCACAATGACCTAAACATTTCACATACCGTCATCTGTCTAGCTTTAGCCACATCCTATCAGCCAGCAACCACGAAACAATCTGCTTCTGAGATTTCCCAGTCTCCCAATACAAAGAACGCGCGAATCACCATATCTGATCCCAACTGCAGCACTCGAATAACTATCACATCCTTCATGCACGATCAACCCACTAGGAATACTTCCATAATTCTTCCATGTCAAATAGCAAAAATTCGAATATTGGTGATCTACCAACTATGTGAGTACTGCAATACCGATGAACATCTGTAAGTCAAAACACAGTGCACCTTCTGAAATACGAACCCTTGTTAGGGATTACCAAGCAGTTATAACATTCATCTAAATATCAAAAACTGACCATTTTGTCCAAAATTCATGACCTTCCCTTCAAGATTGAACTGCCACCTTGTACATGTAATTCTTAATCCCGAACAACATATCACATATATCATACCATCATGTGACAAGCATTAGAATCTCATTATCAACTTTGGGTAACCAGCAAATTACATACCCGGTCCATTAGAAACCTTCCCCTTGCTCCCATACAGGAGGAAATCACAATACACAACATGTTCCCCACGCTTATAGAAAATATTCGGTTCAAACCATGGTAGAAACCATCAAGAACACTTTGAAACCTATTTGCACATAACCAAGATATCAGATTTATATTAACTAACTCGACCAAGCCACGCACGCCACCAAACCCAAGAATATTGCTACCAAAACATCTATAGAGCCAAAACACATCATAATTACCCAAAAGAACCGAGCATACCATTACCATACTGGTCTAGCCTACTACCCAGTTGTCCTATTTTCTTCGAGTTTCTTCTGAATTACCCTCAAGTTGACACTTCTCCTTGTCAGAACACTTTGATCCTTAACCAAAGCTCACTATAAGACATCCTAACATAAAACCACACCGCCTAAGGCCCATAACCCATTGTACTCTTCTTAAGCAACCCCATAAGTATCACAACCGAAACTCCCACTCTGAAAATACCTTATATGAATTAAAAATTGTTCTTTTTCCTTTCTTATACTGGAATGTAGAATCCATAGTCATACAGAATTATCGCAAGTCCCGACACCATCAAATGCAAATCTCTGATTTTATCCATACATAAGTCTAGAGAAATTCTCAATTGCTATATATAAATCTCAAACCCATTTAAACTTTCTTGAGAGTCACCCACTTTGATCAAATCCAAATTATAACGCCCAAACGGGCCGAAATACACATGCCCCATTAGCGCAACAACACCCAAAGAAGTAACCTTGCGTTAACACCACCAATCAATATCATACTATGTGCGCACTACATCCTTCACAAATAACAACTCACTCATCCCATGATTTTCATATATTCATAATTGCAATATAACCCGTATTCAGAAATTTCCTTACTCGAGTCATTCTCGATCTCAACATCCGCAGTCATAACTAACCCATAAGTATGCCTCATACCAAATCTAAACTTTTACTCATAACCATGAAATTGAATTGTCAATAGCAAGCTCCCCCACTTGGCTCAAAGCCATAGATTAAAACATTCCATAACTCACAATATCCAAACCCTATTACTGCCATAATACCGTAGTAAGTTGAACAATAAATCTTCTCAAACTCATGCAACACAACCATAAAATAACTCAATCATACGCTAAGCTCGCATTTATTCTCTTGACAGTCAAGTCAACTTTCTCAACCAGATTCAAATTCAGATCTCAACACATATAACCCGCTGGTAGAAACAAAACTCTCCGCTCAACATTATAAGGAACACGCCTACATAGATTACTCTGCAGGAGATAACCCACCTACTTAGCCTCAAATTGGCATCTTGTTATACCCTTTCGCAACCACAATTATTACACAATCACCTACTCTTTATGAGTCCAAACTCATTAACAAGACATGAGAATTTAATTTGTCCCATAATACAGTTCGGCTAGATGAGAGTTTGGGTTATGAAGAGGAACCAATTTCCATTGTTGATAAGCACGTTTGCCAGTTGAGGTCCAAGAAGATTTCTATGGTAAACGTTCAGTGGAGGGGCCAATCGGTCGAGAAAACTAATTGGGAGGCCCAGGAGGACATGCGGAGCATATATCCACACTTATTCAACATTCCATGTATGATTCTAAATTCGTTCAAGGATGAACGTTTGTTTAAGAGGTGTAGAATGTAACGATCCAACCGGTCGTTTAGCCTTCTAGAACCCCGTTTCCCTAAATAAGACTCCCCGTATGTGCATTTATTGTTTTTATAACTTATGGGGATGGTTAGTTCAGAAATTGGAAGGGTTCCGGTTGAAATCGGAACACTTGGTTCCTTAGTTTGGCTTTAAAAGGCCAAGTTTGACTTCGATTATAGTTTTGACTAAATGACCTCGGAATTGGGATTTGACGGTCACGTTCGCCAAGCTTGGGGATCCCAGGCATACGCGTTTGTGAAGGCCTTCTTGCATTCACATAAAAGGACGGGGCATGGGGGGATGAGTGTATTTTACCCTTCATGTTCGCAAAGGAGCTCACGCGTTCACGAAGGTAAGGCCAGGTAACCCTTCGTGTTCGTGAAACCCCTGTCGCGTTCGCGAAGAGCATTTTGAAGCGCCTTGGATCACGAATTGTAGATTATAACATTTAAATTATAGAAATCAAGGGTTTATATGAAAAATCTAGATTTTGATAAAAATGAGGTTTTAACTACGAAAATGGTTATGGAATAGGATGAAATTGTATATTTGAGTTCTTCAGGTTATGGGTCACGATTTCCTCCACAAATTATCGAAATCCAGGCACGTGGGCCCGGGGTGAATGTTAGAAATTTTACCAAATTGGGTTGGGTAATTAATCTAATAGATAAATTATGAAAATTTGAGTATTTATTGATTAAATTATATAACATTTGGCTAGTTTCGGATTTTTCGGCACCAAATTGAGTCTTTAAAATGAAATCGTGACCGAGAAGTTAGCTTTGAAACGAGGTAAGTCTCTTGTCTAACCTTGTAATAGGGAATTTACCCCATAGGTGTTTTAAATAAATATTTGCAAAATTGTGGGGGCTACGCACGTACGAAGTGACGAGAGTTCGTGCGTAGCTACTATTATACTTGTGTCCGTGTAGTTTTAGGACTCAATTCATGAACTATTTGGAATTTTTGCACCATACTTGTTAAATTAAAATTCCTGAATTATATTAAAACTTGTTAGAGAAATTTTGAAAGGTAGTTAATGAAATTTGTATTACCTGTATATACATCCTTAATCACGTTAAGTTAAGTGCTTATAAAGTATCCTTCCCTTCTTGTGGAGCGGGCCGAATGCCTCGAGATTAGATAAATGCATCTATGGATTGTGTCGCACGTCCCTCGGTAGTATACATATCACTCTGGATCGGGCCATACGAACTCGACATAAATCGTGCTTAATAATAATACTTGATGACATCGATATATTGTGGTGGCCTATAAGATTACAACTTTTAAAAGGAATGACTTATTTGGAAATGATATAATTGTGAAAGAATTATTTACTCCTGCTTGATGAGAAGATTTGAATTTATTTACACATCCAATATTTATTTAAGATTTTATCTGAATAATATTGACCCATAGTGAGAGTTGAAGTCGACCTCTCGTCACTACTTCTTCGAGATTAGACTTGATACTTACTGGGTACATGTTGTTTACGTATTTATGCTACACTTGCTGCACTTTTGTGCGGGATCTGAGACAGGTGCATCAGGTGGTCCTACCGGTGCGCATTTTCGATATCCCGAGGCCTAGTGGTAAGCAGCTTTTTCTGAGCCGTTCCACAGCACCTAGTGCCTATCTTTGTATTTGTATTATGTCTATTTATGTTCCAACATTATTTCGAATTTTGTATAATCTACTAGATGCTCATACACTTGTGGCACCAGGTCTTGGCACATACACTAGTAGAATTGTTGTCTTGAACTATTACTTTGGTTTATTTATTTAACCTTTATATTTTCTTAAATCTTGCACATAAGGAAGGCTAAATTGCTCGGAAATTTATTAAAAGAGGAATAATATGTCTTATTCACTAGTTGGCTTGCCTAGCGGTGATGTTGGGCGTCATCACGACCTATAGGTAAAATTTGGTTGTGACAGTCTTCGTTTGAAAAATATAGTTTTCAATTGGCTCAGCTTCCTTATATAATCAAATCAAGTTTCAAGTCGATCAGGTCAATTTGTCACGACCCAAAATTCAAAAGGTCGTGATGGCGCCGGATACCACTGTCAGGCAAGCCAACCATAATCAATTAACTTAATTACCCATTTTAGTATTTTTGAAATACAAATTTCTTTAATAAAATTGTAGAGATAAAAACTCATAGAGTAAATGATAAATATTTTTGCATCTAAATTTCTAAACAATTCACAACTATTCCCAAAACCCGGTGTCACAAGTGCATGAGCATTTACTAGGGAATTAAAATAAAATACAGCATCTGTCCAGAATATAAATTAGACAGAAAAATATAATAACTCTGAAGGAGACTCTGTTAGCTGCGGATCGTAATATAGAATGCAGCTCACCTATGTCCCCACAATTTTTATAATACCTCTACACCCACAAGGCCGCTATACATATATGTACCTCCGCAATAAAATGTGCAACAAGTGCAGTATGAGTACGAAAACAACGTGTACCCAGTAAGTATCAAGCCTAATCTTGAAGAGGTAGAGACGAGATGGCCGACTATGACACACACTATGGGTCAATAATATTAAATAATCATGAAAATAGAAATATTTATATCAACGATGATTCACATAATTAACAATAATTTATTGAACCAGTAGAAGTAATTAAATTCCTTCAATTCCAACAATTCTCAGTATAATAATTAAATTCCTTCAATTCAAAAAAATTTCTAATCTATTAAGTAAATCCTTCAATTTCAATAAAAATTCCAGTTTATCAAATAGCTTTACAAGATACAATTTAATTTTAATAAATTTCCAATTTATCAAATAACTTTACAAGCTGTAATGAACTGTCCAAGTATCGTATAATTATTATTATTATTAAGCACGATTTCTGCCGAGGACGTACGACCCGATCGAGAGTGTCATGTACACTGTCGAGGGACGTACGGCACGATCCATAGATGCATCTATCCTGCCGAGGCGTTCGGCCCACTCCACAAGAAAGGAGGACATTTTTTTGTACCTCCAGAAGGAGAGTATACTTATTATGAGATAAATTTGGGACGAAGAATAATTTATTTTAACAATTAACAATTTAAACAGAGAATCAAGTATATGAGGTTTTCATCCTTTAATATCTTTATCTAACAATTCACAACATATATTCATATATATAAATTAATATTAATTAAACAAAGAATACAATCTACACAAGTAATGCATGCTTTAAGTCCTAAACTACCCGGACTTTAGCATTGATAGTAGCTACGCATTGACTCTCGTCACCTCGTGCGTACGTAGACCCCACAATTAGCAACAATTATTTAATTTTTAATCACCTATGAGGTAATTTCACCCTCACAAGATTAGACAAGAGACTTACCATGTCTTGCTCCAATTTAACCCACTAGAAAGCCTTTTCCATGATTATCCAACAATGTCCTGCTCGAATCTAGCCAAAACAATTCAATATAATCACTAAATATTATACGAATCAACTCTATAAGAAAATACTACAATTTCAATACAAATCCCGAAATTAATAAAATATTCGCCCGTGGGACCCATATCTCGGAATCAGACGAAAGTTATGAAATCCGACAACCCATTCAATTACGAGTCCAACCATACCAATTTCACTCAAATCCGACTCCGAATCGATACCGAAATTACAAAATTTCGCTTCTATGAGATTTCTAAATTTTTCCAAATTTTAATCTCAAAACACTAATTAAATGGTGAAGACAATGATATATTTGTGTATATAGACCAAATCCGAGTTGGAATCACTTACCCCAATTGTCTTTCCTTGACAATCTGCCAAAATCGTCTCTGCTCCAGCTCCAATTTGTTAAAAATGTCGAATGGGACGAATGCCCTCTTTTTATAACACTGCCCAGCACTTCGGAACTGGCCTCGAACAGGGCCTCGATCAGGCTTCGATCATGGCCCTCGATCACGGATCACAGGATCGAGCGGGGACCTCGGATCATGGCCTCGATTATGGCATCGAGTCCGGTCCTTCGATCATAGCCTCGATCATGGAATCGAGCTTGAGCCTTATATTGTGACCCTCGATCTTGGGTCTCGATCCTATCCCTCGAGCCTTGCCTTCGATCATGGCCCTCGACATGGGTCTTCGATCATGGCTTCGATACACAAGCTCGAGCCTGATCCTCATCAACTCTGGCTCGATGCCAGGGTTCGATGTCTGGTCTCGATGCCTGGGTTCGATGCCTGGGCTCGATGCCTGGATCGATGCCTGGGTTCGATGACAGTCCAGAATGCCCAACAGAAGAGGAAAAATTGCAGCAGCTTTTTAAGTCCAGATTCTGATCCGTTAACCATTTGAAACCCACCCGAGGCCCTCGGGACCTCAACCAAATATACCAACAAGTCCTAAAACATCATACGAACTTAGTCGAACCTCTAAATCACATCAAACAACGCTAAAACCATGAATCATACACCAATTCAAGCTTAATGAAACTAAGAGTTTTCAAATTCTACATTCGATGTCGGAACCTATCAAATCAACTCCGATTGACCTCAAATTTTACACACAAGTCATAAATTACATAATGGAGCTATCAAAATATTCGGAACTGGATTCTGACTCCGGTATCAAAAGGTCAACTCCCCGGTCAAACTTTCAAATTTTTAATTCCTATTTTATCCATTTCAAGCCTAATTTCACTACGGACTTTCAAATAAAATTCCGTTCCCCCTCCTAAGTCAACAATCACCATACGGAGCTGTTGGAATCATCAAAATTCTTTTCCGGGGTCATTTTCACATAATTCGATATCCGGTCACTATTTGAAGTTAAATTTTATTTTTAATCAAAATTCCATATCTCGGGCTAGGGACCTCAGAATTTGATTCTGGGCATACGCCCAAGTCCCAAATTACGATACGGACCTACCGAAACTGTCAAAACACTTATCTGAGTCTGTTTGCTCAAAACGTTGACCAAAGTCAAACTTGCCCTTTTTAAAGATAACTTAAGGAAACAATTGTTCCGATTTCAACCCAAACACTTCCAAATCCCGAGCCAACCATCTCACAAGTCATAAATCATTTAAAGCACTAAGAGAGAGTTTTATTTAGGGGAACCGGGTTCTAAAAGTCAAAACGACCGGTTGGCTCGTTACATTCTCTCCCACTTTAATATACGTTCGTCCTCGAACGTGCTAAGGAGTGTTCCGCAGTTATCCAAAATTACTGTTGAACACCTCGTGCACCTACCCGTGCTACCACACCCAGTTGAGCACATTAACTCGAGCCAATCTTAAAATTCTCCCATTTATTTAGGGAAATAAGCCTTAGAGCCCAATTCTAACATCCAGAATTCTCCACCATGCCTGTCTCCAACCTATGAATGTCGTAACAATCACTACACGATGCTCTAATACAGGATTGCATACCTTTGTTGAATTTAGACCATGCACTGCATCATTCACATGACTATAATAACATCCTCCGATAATAATAGCCAAAATTCCATGAATCTGATGTTCACAACACACCTCATGATACATATAAGTCATGTTCCAACTCTTGAAATGCTTCCACGATGGACGAAATGTGTAGAAATTCATAATCAACTGCCGAGTCAACAATTATTGAGTTTCTCCTTCTGACAAGAACCATTGCCTCATTTTAACCAGATAATAGTATTTGCTCTTTATTACACTCCATATAATCCGATCGCACATATCCAAAATCCAATAATCTCGTCTCACCAAGTATAAGTTGCTCAGGCAATAAACCACCTCAGACGCGATAAAACGAACCAATAAGCCTCATATGATGCCACGATGAGCTAATAAGCTACGTACTCTATTGCGATACATAAGAAAAATGAACTCTGTACAGGATTTCTAAACCCACGTGACTAATTAGACAACTGAAAAATGTGTCATAAACCTTCCTTAGAAAAAGGGACACAAACACACAAAATAGAATATAGGAGACTGTACTCAACATCACATTATTGCAACGTGCAACCCGATCCACACATGATACCGTTGTTGCGTGCAACCCGATCCAAACAACATACCCGTGGTGGCGTGCCACCCGATCCGCACAAAAAGAATCTATAAGAAAATACTTACTGAGCTAAAATGATCATTACTACAAAATATCCAAATATCGGACACAAGCACGCTCAGTGCATAATATCATCCCTGGAAGGACCGACAGTGCCATACGCTACAAAACTCAAGTATAACTAAGGTGTGATATATGATATGAATCTCGAGAGCCATCCTGCTCACATAACACCATCGCTACGCGGAACCTCATCACATAAAAAAAAATTATCAAGCCATTTCTTAACTCACACGATACAATATAGTATTACATGAAATAACCGACAACAAAACAACATCCAACGTCCGAATACTCCACCATAGAGAGCTTTTATGCTGAAATGAACAGATTCGGCTTGATATAGAGCCCGTATTCATATTTCAATCCATCCACATACCTCAAGCCGATTCTGATTGCACTGTACTAGGCTAATAACCTTTCAAGGATCCATAATAACCCTTTTTCCCATAACACACAAGAATAGCCATCATAATCGGAACAACTTCCGCAGTCCACAACCAAATGAACAGAGCGCCCTCCAGGCATAAATTCTCGAATCAACAATATTACCACAATCTTCATACTTGGTTTTAAATCTTCACTCAATCAAGTGACTACATGCCACTCTTACACAATCTTTCCGTGAGACACGCTCCCACGACCTTTCGCACCAGATAACAAGTCTGCTCATCCATGCTACCGGTTACACTAATGTTGTAAAACATACCAAGAATCCACAAATCAATACATAAGGTCTCTTACACCTGACATTGACCTTAGATGATGCCAAAAACAATACCATCTTACATTAAACATCTAAATCCCTTTCCCGCCCATCCGAGCTCATGACATCCTTGTCAATACAGAACTGAAATCTTAAATCCTCAACTTTTGAATCCCATGCTACTTAGTGCACTTAACCACGCCAATGCGCGGGAGTACAAGAATTCCACCATAACTCCCGAACCACTAATAGGGTAAACACATCATCATATAGAAACATTCATCTTAACTCATTTCAAGAGAACCATTGCAACACGTGACTGAATTCCCATATTCATAGAAAATACCGGCCTCAAGTAATGGTCTAAACCACCATAATTCTTCTGGGATCCCTCTACACATAATATGTCATAACACTTGAATTTCTCCAAATAAAATCAATTACGGCAGCCATCAAGCCTCGCACGTACCGCCACAAATCATATGCATAATTCAATGCGCTGAAGGAACTGATCATTGCCACCATCGTGCCGATTCAACCATTGTGAGTTGATCCATCTTTTCTCAATTTACTCTCAACTTGCCTTAGAAATAATAATAGTTCCATTCATTACATCACGAACTCAAATGCGCACTCATCCCAAGTGACCTTATTTCACGAGACCACGCTATTTCAAAACCCACTAATTATCTCATACCCCTCCTTGTGCGCATTTTTTCATCTTCAACTGTTACACCCATTCTGATACTTCTTTTATGAATCCGAAGTTATTTTTCTTCCATTTCTGAAATGCTACACCACAACCTAAAGATAACGTAGAGTACTCCAAGCCCTGTTTCATAATCTGCTGTAAAAGCTCGATACTCAACCATACTACGAACTCGAGATCCTTAGACATCGTACTTTAAATTTTTGAACCTACTAAGACCGTTATTGAGAGTCACTTGCTCTGACTTGTTCCCAAACATGATCAATTCCAAGGCCCTGCTAGCACATGGGCACTTTATCAAGGAAATATCCGTCTGTCTCACTTTCTTGTGCATTACACCTATACGAAGCATAAACTCTGAGTCTTCCAAAAACCTGAATATGATTTAATTAGGCCAAATATGGCACACATTCCCCAAATCCTTTGCTCAAATTACCACTGATGTTTTCTTTCCTTAGTTGCAATGACCCACCAATACACCGATAACCAGAAACCACATAACATGACACTACGCAATCCAATCATAGGCGATGCGGCTCTCCCACTTAGCTTGAAGCTATAATTACAAAATTCTGGAATCCACCGAGATTCTTTCTTTATCGTTGACATGATCCTGCACACACAACTCGCTAAATTTCCTCAAAATCCTTTTATTAACCTTTAATAAACACTCTGAACCACTAGCCACATTTACATATTAAATCTCTTACCGGGTAGGCATTAGAATTCTTCGCAGAAGCTTCGTCAATACCACGCGATTGCTAACCTGCTCACAGGAGATAACCCACATGTGGAAATTACATGCCGACATATTCCAACGTCGCTGCACTGGGTGCAATTACTACGAAATCAGTAGATCATCCTGAGTCTGAGCTCATTCACCAGCTGCACCAGTCCGTTCACTCCTCATGGACGTCAACTAAAGGTGCGACAATACATTCCAATCCAAAGTCATGTTGTATCCTTCTTCATATCAAGCAACTCCCTCCTGTTTTATCCAATCTTCCTCAATATAGCAGCCAATATTCTAAATTAAGTCCGTAGACCTAGTCACTGTCCATTTTACATTCCAAATCACTCATAATGTTCATCAAGACATGTAATCATCCTACCACGTAACCCATGTGCTACCTTGCCACTCTCCCACTTTGGTCAACCATCTCCTTTAAGCAACTACTCTACTTCTGTTTTCTTACACTTGGCCTTTTCAGAACCTAACCACCACAAGGCACCTTCCACATGTCCTTCCTCATCTTTCGCTGCCTAGTTGTTTCCTTAACTCAAAATCCATCTCTATAACACTTGAACCAATATCTCGTTACCAGCTTTAAACCTTTCGGACGATCATCCTTCTTGAGACATCAACACTAGAAATGATGCTTCGATCCTGAATCCCTGCACACCACGATATCTAACGACTGCTTCCCCTATACCAATTCCTAACACCCCGTCATGAAGGCGAGTTGAAGAAAATCATAACACTAGAGAACCTTAACGCATTTTACAAGGCGATGACACCACATCAAAATTGAGAACTCTACCACACTCGAAAATATCAAGCTTTGTTACTCCATCAACCCCAAACCTGAACATTCATAGTCCGATTTCCTTTTCTCCGCTGGAATTAAAACATGGAACCTCTGAATCATGTACTGAGAAAACCTTCTTTCAAGTAGTTTACTGCCCTGACACATAGACAGGCATTTTTTTTTCCATTTCATAACTCTACGATAACAACACACGAATCGTCATAACAATCAATGCCAAATCTCAAACCTTAGGTAGTACTGATATTTAATTTGAAATGATAGAGCGGCCTTTCGCAAGGCGATGACAATAGCCCAATTAATTACACAAGGAGAAGTATCATGTACTACATTTGTAGTACCATTAAAATTTTCTTGATCCCCAATGTATAACAAGTGTTTCACGTCGCATAAGATTGAATAGGAAGGAAATATAGGCATAAGCCTCAAAGGAATTGAATGACACGAAGAAGAATCAAAAAGGGAAGTATTCCTAACAGCCATGTAGCCTCTCGAAGATAAGCACAGACGTCTCCGTACCGATCTGCAAGACTCTACTAGACTTGCTCATGACTCGTGAGACCTAAGAGAACCTAGTGTTCTGATACCATCTTGTCACGACCCAAAATCCAAAAGGTCGTGATGGCGCCGGATACCACTGTCAGGCAAGCCAACCATAATAAAATAACTTAATTACCCATTTTAGTATTTTTGAAATAAAAATTTATTTAATAAAATTGTAGAGATAAAAAATCATAGAGTAAATTATAAATATTTTTGCAGCTAAATTTCTAAACAATTCACAATCACTCCCAAAACTCGGTGTCACAAGTGCATGAGCATTTACTAGGTAATTAAAATAAAATACAGCATCTGTCCAGAATACAAATTAGACAGAAAAATATAATAACTCTGAAGGAGATTCTGTTAGCTGCGGATCGTAATATAGAATGCAGCTCACCTATGTCCCCACAATTTTTTTATAACACCTCTGCACCCACAAGGCCGCTATACATATATGTACCTGCACAATAAAATGTGCAGCAAGTGCAGTATGAGTACGAAAACAACGTGTACCCAGTAAGTATCAAGCCTAATCTCGAAGAGGTAGAGACGAGATGGCCGACTATGACACTCACTATGGGTCAATAATATTAAATAATCATGAAAATAGAAATATTTATATCAACGATGATTCACATAATTAACAATAATTTATTGAACCAGTAGAAGTAATTAAATTCCTTCAATTCAAAAAAATTTCTAATCTATTAAGTAAATCCTTCAATTTCAATAAAAATTCCAGTTTATCAAATAACTTTACAAGCTACAATTTAATTTCAATAAATTTCTAATTTATCAAATAACTTTACAAGCTGTAATGAACTGTCCAAGTATCGTGTAATTATTATTATTATTAAGCACAATTTCTGTCGAGGACGTACGGCCCGATCCAGAGTGTCGTGTACACTGCCGAGGGACGTGCGGCGCGATCCATAGATGCATCTATCTTGCCGAGGCGTTCGGCCCGCTCCACAAGAAAGGAGGACAATTTTATGTACCTCCGGAAGGAGAGTATACTTATTATGAGATAACTTTGGGAGGAAGAATAATTTCTTTTAACAATTAACAATTTAAACAGAGAATCAAGTATATGAGGTTTTCATCCTTTAATATCTTTATCTAACAATTCACAACATATATTCATATATATAAATTAATATTAATTAATCAAAGAATATAATTTACACAAGTAATGCATACTTTGAGTCCTAAACTACCCGGACTTTAGCATTAATAGTAGCTACGCACGGACTCTCATCCCCTCGTGTGTACATAGCCCCCACAATTAGCAATAATTATTTAATCATACGAACTTAGTCGAACCTCTAAATCACATCAAACAACGCTAAAACCATGAATCATACACCAATTCAAGCTTAATGAAACTAAGAGTTTTCAAATTCTACATTCGATATCGGAACCTATCAAATCAACTCCGATTGACCTCAAATTTTACACACAAGTCATAAATTACATAATGGAGCTATAAAAACTTCCGAAACTGGATTCCGACTCCGGTATCAAAAAGTCAACTCCCCGGTCAAACTTTCAAACTTTAAATTCTTATTTTAGCCATTTCAAGCCTAATTTCACTACGGACTACCAAATAAAATTCTGATCACGCTCCTAAGTCAAAAATTACCATACGGAGCTGTTGGAATTATCAAAATTCTATTCCGGGGTCATTTTCACATAATTCGACATTCGGTCACTATTTGAAGTTAAATTTTATTTTTAATCAAAATTCCATATCTCGGGCTAGGGATCTCGGAATTTGATTTCGGGCATACGCCCAAGTCCCAAATCACGATACGGACCTACCGAAACTGTCAAAACACTGATCTGAGTCTGTTTGCTCAAAAAGTTGACCAAAGTCAAATTTGCCCTTTTTAAAGCCAACTTAAGGAAACAATTGTTACGATTTAAACCCAAACACTTCCAAATCTCGAACCAACCATCTCACAAGTCATAAATCATTTAAAGCATATACGGGAAGTTTTATTTAGGGTAACGGGGTTCTAAAAGTCAAAACGACCGGTTGGGTCGTTACACAATCGTTTCAAAGTAAGAAAATAGAAAATATTCGTGAGAAGTTACCCTTTAGACCATAATTATCATTTTATTCGTTGCAATTGTTTACCCTACTTAAATTGTATTAATTATTGAAATTGACGTTTAATCGAAAGAGGAGCATTAACTTCAAGTGTAATCTAATTATATATTGAATTCGTGAGAAACAACAATATTATAGAGTGAACTAACTCAAGAATTGGATCCAGAGTCAACTATCTTGCACCTATCTAGTGAATTATACCTTATTTCTCTCATTGATATTTCTTCGTTGCTCATCTGCTATATTTTGTGATCAATTATAAATTGCTTAATTTTTAGTTGTTAATCGTAGTTGATAATCATCAAATCAAGTATTAATTTTCCTCGATAGCAATCGACTGAAGATTATTCGATAATTAAACTATACTTTTTTTGATTAGAGAGCAATAATTTGGTGTTGTGTTTTGCGCTCATCACGCACCCTCTTCTCTGTCGTTCTTATATTTTATTAGTGGTCCTCTTTGAATAAAAAATACCTTAATTACCCTTTCAACATCATAAGGTTTAAGGTTATTTGTTGGGACACATTGTTTTTCCAAATTTGATTCCATTATGCTGCGCGAAATACCTGCAATATATAAGAAAAAATTGCAAAATATTATCTAATAGCTGACAATTAATATTGTTACACTAACATTAGCTGAAATCACACAAACCATTGATCTCTAAAGTTATACAATTTAAACATAATACCACGTCAATGTAAAAGATTTTGATATCCAAAACTAAAAACTATGACGAAAAATAAAGAAGTACGACACAAAAGCAATTACAATAAAAGCTAAGATGTCATTGTTTTTTTCTCCAATTCATATACATGACACTAAAACATTATTCAATTATGAAAAACGGGAACAATAGAGTGAACGAATAATATCTTTGAAGAAAATTACTTCTTTCTACACCAATACCTTTAGTGAATAATGAATAATGTGGAAGAATTGCATCTTTTACAGGAATAACTGCCTTATTCTTTTCCTACATGGATTTGTGCAATAAAGTTGAATTCTATGCAAACCGGAGAAGATTAAATAAGGAAGCATATTGTTGTCAAACAAGGAATAAACTAGCAAAAATGTTCCAAAACCTCAAATCGGCCATATATTGTCCAACAAAAAGTAGGATAGAAAGAAGAAGTATGGAGCGAAGAAAAAGAATTTGACCCAAAGTTGGCTATACATCATTGGTGCATGCGTAATTTAAATGGAACGAAAAATCAGCCTAATATAGTTTACAATTATATCCTTAAATTATACAAATAATTAAGGTTATAAAAGTCGATCAATATTTCAAGTTTATTTTAGTCGTTCAATAGTTAACATAAATTATTCATGCTTTTATAATATATAAATATATATTCAAAGTATTCTCCCCTTGTCATGCTTCAACCAGCTGCTTTGCGAACTGCTTGCTTTTACTGCTCTTTCCTATGCTTCCTGCTTCTGACTACTTGCCTTTCCCTATATATATATATATATATATATATATATATATATATATATATATATATATATATATATATATATATATATATATATATATTAACATGTTGCCCAAGCTTACTTGCATCCTGCTTAAGATAGATAGATTACTAACATGTTGGCCAAGCTTAGTGAAGTCCCTTTAAACTGTCGAGCAAATTGAAAGGACGCGAAATATAATTGAAAATCAGTTGTACACGTACCTCACATTCGTGTGAGAAGATATATTGGCACCGTGTATCAAAAAGTTAAAATTGCAATCCTACCCCATCAGGGAAAAGGCAAAAACAAGCGACATGACAAAGTTGGGTGAAATTAGGATAACAAAAGGTCAGATGTTAAAGAATCCTTTTCACATAAAAGCGTTTGTTTGCTTCACTTATTAAACCCCAACCCTAGTGACATTCTTTCAACACCACAAACAGTACTAGCTCAAACCCAAACAGAATGCCTGATAACTTTATTGCCCATGATAATATCATCGATGTACTGATAAAACTTCCTGTGAGATCGCTTTTACGGTTCAAGCTCGTTTGCAAATCTTGGCGTTCACTAATTGAAGATGGTCAATTCATCAATTTTCACCAAGATCGATGCAAAAGTGATATAAAAAATTAAAAAATCTTTCTAAGTTGTTATGGAATGGTGACGAAACAAATGTACCACTACTCCTTAGAGCCTCAATCATCAACCGCCGCCGTGACCAGAAATGCATGGATATGCACACAAGGTACAGCGAGTAACGTGAGTACATCCAACTCAGTATGTAACAAGTCATAACTTTGGACTGAAAGGTAGTGACGAACTCAACCGGTACAGATAAAATAGAAATAACTGTGCAAAAACATAGGCATGCTTTCAAATTAAATAGGCAACTCAAAAGAGTAAAGTAAAGAAGATCCGAACAGTGTAAGGAATATAACTCTGCTATCTCTACATGACAATGCACATGCTGTATGTGATGCACCATGCTTTTAGCCTCGTGTGCTCACACTCTCGAACGCTCAACCACTCGGTACCGAAGAAGGACAATCCAGCCTTGTGGAGAAGATCCATCTCCAAGTATCAAGTACTTCGGACAAGATCCATGTTCAGGGAAGATCCATCCCTTAATAATATCAATCGCGCTCACTGGGGGTGTGTACAGACTCCAGAGGGGCTCCCACAGCCCAAGCGCTATCATAAAATCAGTATAACCACTGCGGCGTGCAGCCCGGTCCCATATCTATCACTCATAATCAGGCTCTCGGCCTCACTCAGTCATCAATCTCTCCAGTCTCACTCACGGGCTCACAATATCATGAAAACTAGCCCAAAACAATGATATGATGTATTAATAAATAACAACTGAGACTGAGATATGATATGAAATGCATGAACATGACTGAGTACATAATATCAATGAAATCAGTGAGATGACGGCAAGAAAGGACTACTAGGGGTCCTAACAGTACCGGCATAAAGCCTAAACATGTTATCTAACATGATTGACAGCTTAATTACTTTATCACATGATGAAAACACGTATATCAACAAGATAGAGTCACTATAAAGTGCCATGGAATCATTCAGGCCACAATTATCAAGGTGCACGCCCGCACGCCCGTCACTTGGCATGTGCGTCACCTCAATACCAATCACATAACACATAATTCGGGGTTTCGAACCTTCAGAACCAAGTTTGAAAGCGTTACTTACCTCAAACCGAGAAAATCTCTACTTCGAAATGCCTTTGCCTCTCAAATCGGTCTCCAGACGTCCCGAATCTAGCAGCAAGTAGTACAATACAATCAATATTGTCTAAAGGGATCAATTCCACAAGAAAAGTATTAAATCATAGCCAAAAATCTTAAAACGAGTCAAACCCGGCCCCTGGGCCCACGTCTCGAAAACTGACAAAAGTTAATAAACCCGAAAGCACATTCACACATGAGTCTAACCGTACCAAATTTATCAAAATCCAACATCAAATAGCCATTCAAATCCCCAAAACTCACTTTCCAGATCCCTAGCCTCAAACCCCCAAATTTCACCTCAACAACGCACAATCTTGGGGGGAAAACAATGGGGAAACAAGATTAATGATCAAAAACAAGTAGAAGAAGCTTACCTCAATAATCACCTAGAAATTCCTCTCCAAAATCACCTAAGTCCGAGTCCAAATTATTGAAATAAGACTAAAATCGCAAACCCTAGTTTTTCTAAACATTCTGCCCAGGCTTTTCGCACCTGCGGAGCCGCTTCTGCGATAAAATTCCCGCTTCTATGGAAGTCGCTTATCCAGCTTACTCCACTTCTACGATCACCTGCCCTCATCTACGCATATCGCAGGTGCGAGAAATCCATCGCACATGCGGATCAAACTCGCATTTGTGCCCTTCTGCCCGCTTCTGCGACCATCGCAGGTGCGGGAAAGTTTTCGCACCTGCGACCTCTGCCCAACTCTCCCTTGGTAGCTTCTGCGATTCATGCCACGCTTCTATGTGCTCACACCTGCGGGGTCCACTCCGTAGGTACGGTTACACCAGCTGCTTCATCAACTCAAAATCAAGTCCGTTAACCACCCAAAATCAACCTAGGCCCCCGGGACCTCAACCAAGCATACCAACAAGTCTTATAACCCGATACGAACTTAGTCAAATCCTCTAATCACCTCAAACAACATCAAAAACATGAATTACATACGGATTCAAGCCTAATGAACTTTGAAATTTTGAAATTCTACAAATGATGTCAAAACCTATCAAATCACATCCGATTGACCTCAAATTTTGCACACAAATCATAAATGATACCACAAACCTACTCCAACTTCCGGAAATCCAATCCGACCCCGATGTCAAAAAGTCCACTCCCGGTCAAACTTTCCAAAATTCAAACTTTCAGTATTTCAAGCCTAATTCTACTACGAACCTCCAAATTACAATCCGGACAAGTTTCTAAGTCCAAAATCACCTAACGGAGCTAACGGAACCATCAAAATTCAAATCCAAGGTTGTTTGCACATAAGTCAACATCCGGTCAACCTTTCTACTATAAGCTTTCAAATAAGAGACTAAGTTTCTCAATTCATTCTGAAATGACTCCAGACCCAAACCAACTAACTCGATAAATCATAATACAACTGTAGAACAAAAAAGAAGCAGAAAATAGGGAAATGGGGCTACAACTCTCGAGACGACCGGCCGGGTCATCACAAAATTAAGCACCCAGTGCCCCTTTATACTTCTTGAGAAACTCTTCTCGTCACATTCAAACCATATGAACACATCCCGCCATCACATCATACTTACCATATAGCCATTTAACCACTCATCGAGCCACAAATTCCACTCGTATGGACATTACCGGACATGTGAGTCCAAATGTACAAGTTCTCAAAACCAAAATTTCCGAGTTTTAAGCAACGGTCTAACCCCGGCCTCTAGTCCTCCAGACTGGCCCATCACCAATACACAAAATACACATCTCTAACCTTGTTCATAGAATCACAACCCTGCGATGCACAGATGATACTTAGCGCACACGAATGCGTAGAAGGAATACAAAGAGTTTTGTTTGAAACTGAGTCAATTTTGCACGATAGAATACAAGAAAGTGAAAATACAAATTTCTTAAGGGTTCGGCAGCCTTTCGAAGATTAGTACAGACGTCTCTGTACCGATCCGCAAGCCTCTACTACACCTGATCATGACTCGTGAGACCTATTAACCTAGAGCTCTGATACCAACTTGTCATGACCCAAAATCTCACATGTCGTAATGGTGACTCTCTCAATACTAGGCAAGCCGATAATCTCAATAAACCACAATTTCTTTTATGGTTGAAAACATAAAATTTGATTTCAATAGAAAACCTCACAATTACAAATACAAAACACTCCCAAAACTAGGTGTCACTGAGTACATGAGCATCTAAGTGAATATAAAGTCTGATTGATAAAAAAACACTGTCCGAATGTATAGAACAATACAGTAACTGAAAGAAAGAGAGTCAAGGTCAGTGAACGCCAGGCAGCTACATTGATAGTCTCCAACTGATAGCACTCTGAGATCTAACAGTCTTCATGTCCAAAAGTACCTGGATCTGCACACGAGGTACATAGTATAGTATGAGTACAACCAACTCAATAAGTAACAAGACTAACCTCTGGCTGAAAGTAGTGACGAGCTCCACAAGTATAGTCCAGTCTATAAATAATGGTACGGAAATGTAGGCATGCTTTCAAGTTCAACAGTTAAACTCAGTGCACATAAAATAGATCAATACTGCATGATATGCGGAATATGACATCTCAGTGGAAACACCTCATGTACTACTTGTTACTAATCATTCGGTCACTCGGTACTGGTTATGGCTAATCCATCCCAGGGATATTCCATCCCGTATATATATACACATCAATTGACAGTCAGTCACTCAGTACTGTATAAGGCTAATTCAACCACGGGGAAATTTATCCCCCAAATGTAAATTATTTGGACAAGACCCACGTCCAGTGAAATTTATCACAATATAAATATGTAAGGCAAGTCCATGCCCTGCGAAGTCCTTCTCGAATATATAATCATCTATGCTCACTGTGGGTGGGGGGGGGGGGGTGCAGACTCCATAGGGGCTCCTTCAGCCCAAGCATGATATAAAGCCGATATGGCCTACTACAGGCGGGCAACCCCGATCCGTGTAATAATAAAGCCTATAAGACCTGCTGAGGGCGGGCAACCCCGTTCCATATAATAATAATATATATATATAAAGCCAATATCTCCTAGTGTAGCCGAGCAGCCCCGATCCCATAAATATCCTCACAATGGATGAACATGACTGAGTATGAAATATATATTTTTAAAATAATTAAATTCAACAGCAACACGACCCAATGGGTCCTAAAAAATACCGGCACGCAGCTTGAACATGATCTTTAATTTTACGGTTTAATTACAACTCTGCAGAATTTATTCGACTCACAATCTCTATGGTTTACGTCCACACGCTCGTCACCTATCGTGTGCGTCACCTTCAAATAATTTATATAACACCAAATTCGGGGATTCATACCCTCAGAACCAAGTTTAGAACTGTTACTTACCTCAAGCCGTGTAATTCTTTACTCCACTATGCCTTTGCCACGTGAATTGGCCTCTGAAAGCCTCGTATCTAGTCGAAATTAATTCGATTCAGTCAATACAAATTATTGGAATTAATTCCGTAAGAAAATACTAATTTTCCAACAAAATGCAAAATTTAACTCAAAAATTGCTCCTGGACTCCACGTCTCGAAAACCGACAAAAGTTACAAAATATGAACTCCATTCAACCATGAGTCCAACTATACCAAATTTACCAAATTACGACATCAACTCGACCTCCAAATCTCATATTCTTATTTTGAAATCCCTAGGTCCAAATCCCCTAATTTCACTTCAAAGACATGTAATCTAGTCGAAATACTCAATGATAATCCAATATTATTGACTAACAATGATCACAAGTGACTAACCTCAAGATTTCCTATGAATTCTCTCTGAAACATCGCCCAAAATCATGTTGGAAATGTCAAAAAAATGCCAAAATCTCGCAACCCCTCCAATTTATTCTCAGATGCGAATAAGCTGATCGCTTCTGCGTTCGTCCATAGTGCTGCCTCTGCTTATGCGCATTTCTCTTCGTGCCTGCGACCTTGCAAGTGCGGTAAAATGCTCGCACCTGTGCACTCTACCTCACCAGCCCCTGCTCACTTCTGCGGTCTCCCACATACGAGCCAAACTCCGCAGGTGCGATTGCATCAGTAGGCAGAAACTACCGCAGGACCTCAACCAAATACACCAACAAGTCCTATAACATCATACGAACTTAGTCGAAACATCACATCACATCAAACAAGGCTAGAACCACATATCATACTCAAATTCAAGCCTAATAAAACTATAAATTTCCAGCTTCCACATTCGATGCTGAAACCTATCAAATCAAGTCCTATTGACCTCAAATTTTTCACACAAGTCGTAAATGACATAATAGGCGTATTCCAATTTCCAAAATCAGATTTTGACCCTGAAATCAAAAAGTCAACTCCCCGGTCAAAATTCAAAACTTTAATTTCTATTTTAGCCATTTCAAGCCTAATTTAACTACGAACTTCCAAATAATTTTCCGGACACACTCCTAAGTCCAAAATCACCATACATAGCTACTAGAATAATCAAAATTCTATTCCGGGGTCGTTTACATATAAGTCAACATCCGGTCAACCTTTGTCAACTTTAGTTTTTATGTTGGAGACTAAGTGTCTCAATTCATTTCAAAACCTCACCGGACCCGAACCAATTATCCCGGTAAGTCATATATCAATTGTAAATCATAAATTGAGTAGTAAATGGGTGAATTGGAATGTAATACTCAAAAAGACCGGTCAGGTCATTACATTCGCGATCGCAGGACTTGGTCCGCGATCGCATAGAAGAAATGAATGGGCAGCGTGTTTAAGTTATGAAAATGGGACTTCGTTCCATTTTTCATTTCTAGCGATTTGGAGCTCGGGAAGAAGCGATATTTGGGGGATTTTCAAGGAAAACAACGAGGTAAGTGTTGTTAACTCAATATTGGTCAAATTACTCGAATCCATGGTTGTTTATAATATTTTATTGTTGAATTAAGTTGGAAAATTGTGAAAACCCTCTTGGTTTAATTTGAAGATTTGTGGGTCAAGTTGATGTCAGAATTTGGTAAAGTTTATATGGTTGAACTCGTAATTGAATGGGTTGTCAGATTTTGTAACTTTTGTCGGGTTCCGTGCTATGGGCCCCATGCGATTTTTAAGTGTAATTTCAGATTTTGTGGGAAAATTAGTATTTTGATAGGGAATTAATTCCTATTATTTTTGTTGACTGAATCGAATTAATTGTGACTTGATTCAAGTCATTCGAAAGTTGATACGTGCATAATGGAATTTCTGGAGCAATGTTTAGCTTGCTCGACATTGGATTCGGCTTGTTCGAGGTAAGTAACTCTTCTAAACATGGAGTTGAGGGTATGAACCACGATTATATGAGTTATGTGTTTGGTGTTGAGGTGACGCACATGCTAGGTGACGGGCGTGTGGGTGTGCACCGTGCGAACTGTGACTCTGTTATTTATGTGGTATTGTGTAACCACCTGAACTTATTTGTAGTCATGAAATCTCTACGAACTAGAGTTATTGAGCTGTAATTCATGTTAGAAACCATGTCTAGGCTTTATGCTTATTCTATTGGGACCCACTGAGGTCATTTTTGTAGTTGAATTATTTGTTAAAATTGTAACTTTATACTGAGTCATGTTCATTCATTTCATATCATCTCTCTGTCTTTGTTGCTATTCATAGCTTCATCATATCATCATTTTTGGGATGATTTTCATGACATTGTAAGCCCGAGAGACTGGAGAGATTGATGACTGAGTGAGGCCGAGTGCCTAATGGTTAGGATATTTATGGGATCGGACTGCGCGTCGCATCATATTTTTTTGATTGATGCCATGATTGACATATTATAGTGCTTGGGCTGAAGGAGCCCATATGGAGTCTGTATACACCCTCATTGAGCGCAAGTACCTACTGAGTGTGAGTGCTGTGTGCCGAATGCGAGTGCCGAACTATTGGAAGGATTGAGTGACTGTGAGGAGTGGGTGACTAGGAGGACTGAGTGATTGGGAGGACTGAGTGAAATGATACTCCGATAGTATGCATATGGTTTTATTACTGAGTTGCATCGCATTGACATGCACACTTGACATACAAGCATGCATTTTTCCTCATGCTGTAAGATATTGCGTAATTCATGACTTCTCATGCATATTGACATATAGGCAGATATGTATTTTCCTCATGTTATTTAAAAATGAAACAATCACTAGTTGAAAGTTTTGGAAAAAATCACAGTTTTCAAACTTACTCATAAATTGGTGATTTCGGTAAAGGATTTGGGTTTTCACTAATATACTTGAAAGACAGGACTATTTTTATGGAACTGTGAACCAGATGAGCATTTTATCTCTAAGCTACTTCTTTTATTACTTCTATTATGTTGTTATGAACTATTGTTGCCTATTGGTGTTGGACCCTGACCTTTGTTCCAATTCATCACTACTTTGAATCTAGAGGTTAGGTTTGTTACTTATTGAGTACATGGGGTCGGTTGTACTCATACTACACTTCTGCACCTTGCGTGCATATATTAGATGTTGATGTTGATGTGATCGACAGGAGCTGAATTTGAAGATATACATATGTTCCAGTCGTAGCTGCCTTGTGTTCATGGTAGCCTTGTATTTATAAAAATCTGTTTATGTACATTTCGAAAAAATAATGTATTTATTTCATAATAGCTTTGTAAATTCTAATCTTAAAAGCTCATGATTTGTACTAACAGGCCTTGGGGAGTGTATTAGAGTCAGTTAGATGTTATTTGAATTAGATATTTGTAAATTGGCTTATCTAATGGGTTGGGTTAGGTTCCATCACGGCTAGTCGGATTTTCGGTCGTGACAAGTTGGTATCATATCTCTAGGTTCATAGGTTCTACAAGTCACGAGCAAGTGTCTAGTAGAGTCTTGCAAATCGGTATGATGACGTCCATAATTATCTTCGAAAGGCTATAGAACATTTAGGATAATTTCCCATATCTATTTCCTTATCATGCGGAATTGATTCAGCTTGAAACATAACTCTTTGAATTCCTTCAACCCATTCGTGTGCGTAGGTGAGCGCTCGGTATCAGCTGTGCATCATCTGCTTGTGATTTCAGGGATGACGTGCGAGATCTGTATTATGTGTTTTGATGATGGGCTAGTTTAGAAGACTTGAGGCCAGGTTTAGATAGCATCTTAGACTCGGCATTTTCGGTTGTGAGGACTTGTACATTTGGACTCATATGTTGGGTAATGTCCCCACGAGTGAATTTGTGGCTTGATGAGCGATGGAATGACCAAATGATGAGTATAATATGACTGCGGGATGTGTTCAGATGGTTTGAATGTGATGAAAAGAGTTTTCTTTAGATGTAAAAAGGACTATTGGGTGCTAGATTTCTGTCTTGATATGACGTATAGTCTCGAGTTGAGTGTGTCGAAAGATTTTTCATGTTGTTTAATTGTGGAGCGAAATAGATTTTTCATGTCTTGTGGTGAGTTTAGACCCAGAAAGATTAAGTGACGTAATAATTGTGGCTGCTAAAGGGTATAACAAGATGCCAATTTGAGGCTAAGCAGGTGGGTTATCTCCTGCGGAGTAATCTACGTAGGTGTGTTCCTTATAATATTGAGTGATGAGTTTCTTTTCTACCAGCGGGGTGTATGTATTGAGATCAGAATTTGAATCTGGTTGAGAAAGTTGACTTGACTGTCAAGAGAATAAATGCGAGCTTAGCGGATGATTGAGGTATTTTATGGTTGGTGTTGCGTGAGCTTGAGAAAAACTTTTGTTGAACTGACTACGGTATTATGGCAATAATAGGGTATGGATATTGTGAGTTATGAAATGTTTTAATTTATGGCTTTGAGCTAAGTGGGGGAGCCTGCTATTGACAATTCAATTTCATGGTTATATGTAAAAGTTTAGTTTTTGTCTGAGGCATACTTGTGGGTTAGTTTTGACTGCGGAGGTTGAGATCGAGAATGACTCGAGTAAGGAAATTCCTGAATACGGGTTATATTACAATTATGAATATATGAAAATCATAGGATGAGTGAGTTGTTATTTGTGAAGGATGTAGTGCGCACGGAGTATGAATTTTATTGGTGGTGTCAAAGCAGGGTTACTTCTTTGGGTGTTGTCGCACTAATGGGGCATGTGTCTTTCGGCCCATTTGGGCGGTATGATTTGGATTTGATCAAAGTGGGTGACTCTCGAGAAAGTTCTAATGGGTTCGAGATTTATATATATCAATTGAGAATTTATATAGACTTGTGGATGGATAAAATCTGAGATTTGTATTTGATGGTATCGGGTCTTGTGGTGATTCTGTATGACTATGGATTCTACATTCCAGTATAAGAAAGGTAAAAGTACAATTTTAAATTTACATAAGATATTTTCAGAGTAGGAGTTTTGGTTGTGATACTTATAGGGGTGCTTAAGAATAATACAGTGGCTTATGGGCCTTAGGTGGTGTGGTTTTATGTTAGGATGTCTTATAGTGAGCTTTGGGTAAAGAACGTAGTGTTCTGACAAGGAGAAGTGTCAACTTGAGGATAATTCAGAAGAAACTCGGAGAAAATAGGACAACTGGGTAGTAGGTTCGACCAGTATGGTAATGGTATGCTTGATCCTTTTGGGTAATTATGATGTGGTGCGGCTCTACAGATGTTTTGGTGGCAATATTCTTGGGTTTGGTGACGTGCGTGGCTTGGTTGAGTTAGAGAAATTTAGTTCTAATAGCTTGGTTATGTGCAAATAGATTTCAAAGTGTTCTTGATAGTTTCTACCCAAGTTTGAACCGAATATTTTCTACCGATGTGAGGAACATGTTGTGTATGCTTGTCACATGATGATATGATAGATGTGGTGTGTTGTGCGGGATTAAGAATTAAATGTACAAGGTGGCAGTTCAATCTTGAAGGGAAGGTCATAAATTCTGGACAGAATGGTCAATTTCTGATATTTAGATGAATGTTATAACTGCTTGGTAATCCCTAACAAGGGTGCGCATTTCAGAAGGCGCACTATCTTTTGACTTACGGATGTTCATCGGTATTGCAGTACTCGCATGGTTGGTATATCACCGATATTCGAATTTTTGCTATATGGCACGGAAGAATTATAGAAGTATTCCTAGTAGGTTGATAGTGCATGAAGGATGTGATAGCCATTCGAGTGCTGGAGTTGGGAACAGATATGATGATTCACGCGTTCTATGTATTGGGAGACCCAAAAATCTCAGAAGCAGGTCGTTTCATGGTTACAGGCTGATACGATATGGCTAAAGCTAGCTAGTTGACGGTATGTGTCATGGTTAGGTCATTGTGGACCTTTAGAGGGCATTTATCTATTTCTGGATGACTAGAGTTGATTTGGGACCCAATTGGTAGACCCAATGAGGATGTGTATTCTACATCGGGTCGGATTGGTTGACTCTGTACTTCTATTGTTGAGGGATGTGCCATTCGGTTAGAATTGATTTTATTCATATATGATATGTTCTATGTGTTACTCTTCCATGCTACGAGGGGTTGTGATTCATTGGTTATATTTACACATGATGCAACTCTGTTTGGGCCTTATAGTAGAATTAGAGCGAGATGGTGATTGAGGTGGGGAATGGTTGATTGCGCCTTGGTTATGGTCTTTACGGGTTGTGGTATATTGTGTTATTGGCTTCTCCATTGTTATGGTCATGTACTTCGAGTACTTGATGTTGAATTGTGTGTAGTTGTTGATTTTGAGCATTGTGGCTTGAGGTATTTCATATGGACCAGTGTTTGGATGGTCACACACTGCAAAAGGGCTATGTTGGGGGCATGATCCTTTGTGTTATATTCATGTGTCTTGGTCCTACTATGTGTAATGGGTTCATAGCATTGCGTTTTGGTAGTACTTGTTGAGCTTGCACGACGGTTCTCGCATTTGAGTCATTTCCCTGATTGAGTACATTTGAATTGTTGCTTGTTGGTGCACAGATTGAACGGTTGTGACTTTAGGTTGTATTGGTGTGGCAAGTCAATAGATTAATTTTGTTTGATAATATAAGGTCATTGGACCTATAATGGGTAGCATCAGGTTTGATCACGACATGTTTGGAAGAGTAATTGTACAAAATCGGCTTAGATAATTGGCTATGGAACTTGTTGAACGAGGGAAAACTCCCTGACCTGTTGATCCTATAAGTGGTTATGAGATTTCGCGTGTTTCATTCGTTATCGGCAATGTATGAAGGTGTTTGAATGAGGTTATGTGATTATATGTAGGGTTATGTTTATTGCTTGATACATCTTGTTTAGACTTATATAGTGTTTAGATATGAGACTCGGGTTTTGTAAGAAATTTTGAATGTTGGATATTGGGTTCTAAGTTCTACGGGCTAAGGTTAAAGTAATGATCTTCAATTATGTTGTGTTGTCAAGTCTGTATGGAATAGGGTAGCGTGGGATCACCCCTGGGTATGTGCATGGTAGGGTGGAACATTGATTTAAAGGCTTAGGAACAACTCTTGGCACGTTCGGGGACGAACATATGTTTAAGTAGGGGAGAATGTAACGACCCGGCCGCTCATTTTGAATGTTACAGCCTCGTTCCCCCATTTACTGCTTATTATGTGTTCAATTATAATTTTGTGACTAGTCAGACAGGTTTCAGAATGAATTGGAACACTTAGTTCCAAGACTTAAAGCTTAAGTTGAAAAGGTTAACTAGATGTTGACTTGTGTGTAAATGTCCTCTAAATAGAATTTTGATGATTCTAATAGCTCTATATGGTGATTTAGCATTTGGGATCCTGTCCGAAAAAATATTTGGAAGTCCATAGTTAAATTAGGCTTGAAATGGCTAAAATAGAAATTGAAAGTTTGGAAGTTTGATCAGGAGTTGACTTTTTGATATCTTGGTCGGAACCCAGTTCTGAAAATTTTCATAGGCCCGTTATGTCATTTATGACTTGTGTGCAAAATTTGGGGACAATCAGACTTGATTTGATAGGTTTCGGCATTGAATCTAAAAGTTGGATATTGTTAGTTTTTCTTAGACTTGAATTAGGGGATGATTAACATTTTTAGCATTGTTTGATGTGATTTTAGGCTTTGACTAAGTTCGTATGATGTTTTATGACTTGTTGGTATGTTTAGTTGAGGTCCCGGGGGCCTCGGGTAATTTTCGGATGGTTAACGGATCGAATTTTGGACTTGCAGTTTTGCTGAAGTTTTTCTGGTGCACTGTCTAGTTTGGGCTGCTGAGTTTTTGTTCTATGCGATCGCGTGGGGAGAATCGCGATCGCGTAGCTAGGAAGAGAGAACGCATCGTGAATGCGTGGGAAAATCCGCATTCGCGAAGAGTAAGTGAGGCACCAGGGGGTCACGAAACGTTTCTCTTCGTGATCGCTTGGATCAGTCCGCGATCGCGTAGGTTTGTGCATCAGTGATCTTTGTTCGCATGGATTCAACTGCGTTCGCGAAGGCAAAATTTAGAGGCAGTTTCTTTTTTGCTTCGCTATCTCGAGAACTAATCCGCGATCGCATAGGGTCAATTTTTGGCAGTGGAAATGTGTGATTCGCGATCGTAAGACTTGGTCCACGATTGCATAGATGAAATGGCTGGGCAGAGAAAATGGAGCTTCATTCCATTTTCTATTTTTATCAATTTGAAGCTCGGGAAGAGGCGATATTTCGGAGATGTTCAAGGAAAACAACGGGGTAAGTGTTCTTAACTCAATATTTGTCAAATTTCCCGAATCCATGGTTGTTTTTAACATTTAATTTGTGAATTAAGTTGGAAAATAGTGATAACCCTCTTGGTTAAATTTAAAGATTTGAGGGTCGAGTTGATATCGGAATTTGGTAAAATTTGTATGGTTGAACTCATAATTAAATGGGTTTTTGGATTTTATAACTTTTGTCGGGTTCCGAGACATGGTCTCCACGGGCGATTTTTGAGTGTAATTTCGGATTTTGTGGGAAAATAAATATTTTGATATGGAATTAATTCTTATAATTTGTGTTGACTGAATCGAATTACTTGTGACTAGATTTGAGCCGTTCGGAAGTTGATACGTGCATAATGGAATTTTTGGAGCATTGTTTAGCTTGCTCGACATTGGATTCAGCTTGTTCGAGGTAAGTAATTCTTCTAAACTTGGAGTTGAGGGTATAAACCCTGATTATACATGTTATGTATTTGGTATTAAGGTGACGCACATGCTAGGTGACAGGCATGTGGGCGTGCACCGTGTGAACTGTGACTCCGTTATTTCTGTGGTACTGTGTAGTTACCTGAACTTATCTGTAATCATGAAATCTCTATGTACTAGAGTTATCGAGCTGTGATTCATGTTAGAAACCATGTATAGGCTTCATGCTTATTCTATTGGGACCCACTGAGGTCATTTCTGCAGACGAATTATTTGTTTAAATTGTAACTTCATACTCAATCATGTTCATTCATTTCATATTTGCTATTTATGGATTCATCATATCATCATTTTTGGACTGATTTTCATGACATTGTGAGCCCGAGAGACTAGAAAGATTGATGACTGAGTGAGGCTGAGGGCATGATGGTGAGGATATTTATGGGATCGGGTTGCGTGCTGTAATATATTTTATTGATTGATGCCATGATTGGATTATTATAGCACTTGGGATGAAGGAGTCCCTCCGGAGTCTGTACACCCCCGAGGGAGCGCAGGTACCTACTGAGTGCGAGTGCCGAGCGATTGCGAGGATTGAGTGACTGTGAGTATTGACTGATTGGGAGGACTGAGTGAAATGATACTCTAAGAGTATGCATATGGTTTTATTACTGAGTTACATCGCATTGACATGCACACTTGACATACAAGCATGCATTTTCCCTCATGCTGTAAGATATTCCGTCATTCATGACTTCTCCTGCATATTGACATATAGACAGATATGTATTTTCCTGATGTTATTTAAAAATGAAACAATTACCTGTTGAAAGTTTTGGAAAAAATTACAGTTTTCAAACTTACTCATAAATTGGTGATTTCGGTAAAAGATTTGGGTTTTCACTAATATATTTGAAAAGCAGGACTATTTTTATCGAACTGTGAACGATCTGAGAATTTTATCTCTTAGATACTTCTTTTATTACTTCTATTATATTGTTATGAACTATTGTTGGCTATTTGTGTTGGACCCTGACCTTTGTTCCAGCTCGTCACTACTTTCAACCTAGGGTTAGGTTTGTTACTTATTGAGTACATGGGGTCGGTTGTACTCATACTACATTTCTCCACCTTGTGTGCAATTATTGGATGTTGATGTTGCTGTGATCGACGAGAGCTGGATTTAAAGATGTACCTGTGTTTCAGTAGTAGCTGCCTCTTGTTCATGGTAGCCTTAGATTTACAAAAATCTGCTTATGTGCATTTCGAACATATTGTGTATTTATTTTATACCATCTTTGTAAATTCTAATATTAGAAGCTCGTTATTTGTACTACCAGTACTTGGGGAGCGTATCCGAGTCAATTAAGTGTTCTTTGAAACGGATATTTGTAAATTGGCTTACCTAATGGGTTGGGTTAGGTGTCATCACGGCTAGTCGGATTTTGGGTCTTGACGCCTATAAAATTATGTCAGTTATAGATTATAGATAAAATACTAAATATAAGAAATAATTAAAAGGAAGAAAGTAAATAATACTCAATATATTATTGATAAATTTAGGCAATTAAATAATTAAGCAAGCTTGAAAGTGAATCCAAGTTGATTGTCAAACTTGATATGAAGATAATATATTAAAAGTTGTATAAATTATATTAAAGGATGGTAGTCAAGCTTGATATGAAGTTGTCACGACCCCAAATTCCCTCTGTAGGATGTCGTGATGGCACCTAGTCTCTACGACTAGGTAAGCCTATCAATGCGGAATAATATAATAGAAATCTGAAATAAATAAAACTGCTATTCAAATAATTACAACTCCCAAAACCCGGTAGAAATAAGTCACAAGCTTCTAAGAATTTATTCTAAGTGTCTCTATACATCAGAGTCTAAAGAGAATAAAGAAAACAGCATAATAAGGATAGAAGGGGACTCCGAGGTCTGCGGACGCTGGTAGATGTACCTCGAAGTCTCCGTGTACAATCTAGTTCACTTATGCCTGGTCTGATAGGGAGTACCTGGATATGCACAAAAAGATGTGCAGAAGCATAATATGAGTACACCACAGCGGTACCTAGTAAGTTCCAAGCCAAACCTCGGTAGAGTAGTGACAAGGTCAGGTCAGGCCCTACTGGAATAATAAAAGACAGGGTGAAAAGTTTAACAATATAATAATAATAAAATGACAATGGGAATGAATCAAGTAAGTAGTATGTTAAAATTTTACTACACAGAATAAGGGAAAATAATATCTCGCGGAAAAAAATAATTTACAACTTTAAGGAAAACATAAAATAACCAAAGGAAAATGCAGACATAAAGAAATATCAACAAGGTTACTCCCTAGGTACCGCCTTGTAGTCCCAAATCATAAATAAATTCACAATATCTCATTTTCTTATATCACCGCGGGAGCCTTCACATTTAATTATACAGAAATTATTTTTCCCGAAATAGCATCCCGTGTTTTAGCCACCCTTATCATACCGCATGACTTATAGTAGTTCCCCTACTAGCCACGCGTATCAAGCCACCCTTTTCTCAACGCATACGTTTCAACACCCATACCTTACACCACCGCATGTGTATCAATATCACAATATATCACAATTTGCACCTCAACTGCTCAAATATTTCAATTTGCCAAAATAAGTCAACAACAGCAATATTTTCCACAATAAGGATCTCACGACTCAATCACAATGAGTACAAAATCGCACAAAATATTGGGAAATGAATAACTCAACAAAAATAATACATCACAATTTAACACCTTGCCTAAATACCAAATTTTTACTGTCAAATGCTTCATATTAATAAGATTTAAATTAAGAAAACCAACCTTTAAATAATGCACAGTATAAAAGAAATAAAGTTTCAACTAAACAAGTAAAACAATTAGCAGGAAAAGGTCAGGCAAATTTAAAATATAAAAATAGATTCATGATGATGAATATAACAGGATAAACTAATTTAATTAATAGGCAATAGTGATCTACACAATTTAAAGACATATTCTTCCACATTTAGCCCGTGTATACTCTTGTCACCTCGAGTACACGACTTTCAACATATCACCATTTTTCACATCAATACCAATCCTAAGGGGACTTTTCCCCACACAAGGTTAGGCAAGTCACTAACCTTAAACCGTGAAATTACTCACTCCGCTCTGCCTTTGCCTCGTGAATTGGCCTCCGAAAGTCTCGTATCTAGTCACAGTTAATTTGATTCAATCAATACAAATTATTGGAATTAATTCCATATGAAAATACTAATTTTCGAACAAAATTTGAAATATAACTCAAAAATCGCACCTCTCGGAACCCAACAAAAGTTACAAAATATGAATTCCCATTCAACCACGAGTCCAACCATACCAAATTTACCAAATTCCGACATGAACTCGACCTCAAAATCTCAAAATCGTATTTTGAAATCCCTAGGCCCAAATCCTCTAATTTCACCTCAAAAATTTAATATAGTCGAAATACTCAATGATAATCCAATATTATTGACTAACAATGATTACAGGTGACTTACCTCAAGTTTCCGTGTGAATTCTCTCTGAAACATCGCCCAAAACCGTGTTAAAAAGGTCCAAAATGACTAAAATGTCAGAACCCCTCTGTTTTGTAATCTGGTCATGGCTTTCGCACCTGCAGAAACTTAGCCGCTTCTGCGGTCACGCATGTGCGAGAAAACAATCGCTTCTGAGGTCTGCCCAGGCCAGCATTGCCTCCACTTCTGCGCCCTTTTCATCCGCATTTGTGGTCACGCAGGTGCGGAATTTCCTACGCACCTGCGACCACTACCTAACCAACCCCATATCCGCTTCTGCGAGTCCAAACTCACTTGTGCGAGTCCACATTTGCGGCCAGTCCCTCAGCAGGTGCGATGACATCGGGAGCTGCAAATATTCAGAATTTTTCCTAAGTTCAAAGATTCATCCGATTTCGATCTGAATCACACTTGGGGTACTCGAGACCCCGTCCGATTATATCAACATGTCCTAAAATATTATACGAACTTAGTCGGAGCCTCAAATCACATCAAACAAAGCTAACAACACGAATCATACCCCAAAATCAAGTCCGATTGACCTCAAATTTTGCACACAAGTCATAAATGATATAACGAACCTACTCAAAATTCCGGAATTGGATTCCGGCCCCGTTAGAAAAATTCAACTCCTCGGTCAAACTTCAAAACGTAAATTTCTATTTTAGCCATTTATAGCATAATTTAAGTACGGACTTCCAAATAATTATCTGTGCACGCTCCTAAGTCCAAAATTACCATACGGAGCTATTGGAATCATCAAAGTTTTATTCTTGGGCTGTTTTCTGTCACGACCCAAGAATCCTGACCTGTCGTGATGGTGCCTATCTCAGTACTAGGTAAGCCGACAACATCAATAACCCCCGATTTCCTTGAAATTTTTAAAAAACGTAACGTTTAATACAATACCAAAAATCTAGCAATTTCTGATACAACACTCCCAAAACCTGGTGTCACTGAGTACATGAGCATCTAATATGAGTACTAGTCTAGAAAATACGGTCTATAATAGTTTGAGACCAAATACAGTAAACAAGGAGATTGAGAAGGAGAGACAAGGTCTGCGGGACATGACAGCTACCTCAAAATCTCCTTAAAATCAACTGCGCAAAATGATCAACACCCGCTATGTTTAGGAACACTTGGATCTGCACACGAAGTGCAAGGTGTAGTATGAGTACAACCAACTCAGCAAGTAACAATAATAACTAAGGAAATGAAGATAATGATGAGCTACACAGTCATAGTTAACTTTGAGTAGTTCCATCAAAGAATAGACATGCTTTCAAATCCGGCTGTTTAAGTCAACTCAATTTTATACAATTCAATTTCAAGTAATCCGGATATAAATTCTTTCAGAGATTTCACAACAATGACAAATAACAACCATGTGCAACAACATATTCAAATCAAGTACAGCCTCTCAGGCAACCATCACTCAGCTCATCACAACAGCTCAACCACTCGGCTCTCAACCCTCAGCACTCACACTCAATGGGTACCCACGCTCACTGTGGGTCTGTACAGACTCCGGAGGGGCTCCTATAGTCCAAGCGCCATAATCTGCACGGACAACTCACGTGTTATAATATCCTGCACGGATAACTCACCTACACGGACAACTCACGTGCCATAATATCCTTACCTCACCGACAGGCCCTCGGCCTTACTCAGTTCTCAACCTCTCAAGTCTCTCGGGCTCTTAGAAATCACAAAGATCAGTCCAAACAAAGATAACATAGTATATAAACAAATATCCAGAAAGACTGAGGTATAATACGCAAGAAAAATCATGACTGAGTACAAGACAAAAATTAGCAAATAATTCAACAAGTACGCGACCTCTACGGGTCTCAACAGTGCTATAACATATCCTAAGTGTGATTTCTAACATGATTTATAGTCAAATTTCTTCAACAGATAGAGATCAAATAGCTAACAATAAATTATTCAACTTAACAGTTTCCCGGGACGGACCAAGTCACAATCCCCTCAGTGCACGCCCACACGCCCGTCACTTAGCATATGTGCCACCTCCAAAATAATCACATGATACCAAAAATCCGGGTTTCATACCCTTAGGACCAGATTTATAATTGTTACTTACCTCAAACCGTGTAATTCTTTATTCCGCTCTGCCCTTTCCACGAGAATTGGTCTCCGAAAGCCTCGTATCTAGCCACAATTAATTTGATTCAGTTAATATCCATTCTTATAATTAATTCCATAAGGAGACACTATGTTTTCCAATAAAATCCGAAATTAACTCAAAAATCACTCGTGGGATCCATGTATCGGAACCCGACAAAAGTTACAAAATATGAACGCTCATCCAACCACGAGTCCACTTGTCACGACCCAATTTTCCCTCTGTTGGGTATCGTGATGGCACCTAGTCTTAGGGACTAGGTAAGCCTAACAATAATTAAAACAACAACATTATTTAAATAGAATCTCTTAAAATTACCAAAACCGGTAGTACAAGTCATAATCTCTGCAAAGTGTTTGCTAGAAAACTTCTAAATACAACTATCCAGAAATGAGGATAAACAGTGCAAAACGAAAACTGGAAGGTGTCTCTGAAGCCTGCGAACGCAGCGACAGGTTTACCTTGAGTCTCCACAGCAGCAGTCCACATAGCTAGCTAACGAACAAGTACCTGGATCTGCACAAAAATGTGCAGAAGAGTAGCATGAGCACACCACAGCGGTGCCCAGTAAGTATCAATACTAACCTCGGTTGAGTAGTGACGAGGAACAGTCAAGACACCCATTTGTCTAATAAATCGAATAGATATAAGTACATGAATAACAAAAGTATGATGTCTACATAAAGACTATACAATATGGCTCACAATACAGTAATGGCATTAAAGCAAGAAACAACAAGTATTAGCGGAATATCATGAAAATGACGCAGACAAAGTGAATGCAACACAACCTAAATCCGGAATCACGAATACAGCAAAGACAAGTAATAACTCAGTAATTACAACCGCTTTTACCTCAGGTTTTAGTCAACAACTCCACGAGGTACCGAACCTCGGACAATTCATAACTCACGGGTCTCAATACCTGAACCCTAACACTGGGCATCCTGTGCCCTCATAACACCTCATAACCACACTGACGACTCATGTGCCAATAGAGCCATTCTCACATAGAATACAAGTAAACAAGGGTGAGCATATATGCTCAACAATATCAAGAACGCCTCTTATCCGATAAGAGCGCTTAACTACGTGTATGCTTGTGCAAGTGTCCTAACATAGTCCATACCAGCAAATAAGCATAAGGAAGAAGAAGAACGGACATCACGTAGAATATTTTCTCACAGCTTTCACAAGATAAAGCTCACACAGGTACGCATACTACTACACAAATATCAACAACAAGAATGCCCCCAGGACATAAATCATCACAAATCAATCCCTGACACATCCCACCTTGTCTCGCCACGTGTGCAATAGTAACATAAATGCCCACCTTGTCTCGCCACACGTGCATAATACTGTTCCCACCTTGTCTCGCCACATGCGCAACAAATAAATATATATACATATCCAGCCTTGTTACGCCGCATGTGCAAATATCAATGGTAACAAAAGCACGACAGAAACCACGTGCAACCCCACAACAAGTACCACAACAACAATGACAATAATACAAAGTACGAGAAGTAAATCAACTCAAGAACTTTAATTCACAAAGAAATGGTAGAACCAATTCACAAGGAATAACCACAATAAAGAATGCTAGGCGTAAAGGGAACAACTTAACAAAGGGAAACTAATGTGTATGAACGATCTCACAATATACATTTCAACAACAGGGAAACTAACATGAGCCAAATAATTCCAAATAAAACAAGTCGACTAAGATATATGATATCCAAAACTTCTTTTAAGGTTGAGGAATTACTAAGGATTTTCAACAATTTAATTAAGGATAAGCAGCGGAAAGATAATCATAACCTCAATTAAGACCGAACAAATTATAAGATGATATAATAATAATTTCAAATAAAGATAAGCAGCTATGAAAAGATAGCATGACAATAGAGGAGGAAAAATCTTCAGTTAAGTCAAATAAGAGTCAAATAGGCAATAAGAGTGAATCCTGAAAGCAATTAATTCTAATTAAAGCATGTAGAGGTGAAACTAGTAAATAGGAACTTAATCATACCAAGAACAACTACATACTCAGCGAATATAAGGACCTAAGAATCCTAAAAGTCCAACTTTTCACAAATAAGTCCGAGCACGCACTCGTCACCTCGCGTGCATGGACTACAATCAACATAGAAGGCTCAATCCTAAGGGGAAAATCCCCCACACAAGGTTAGGCAAGATACTTACCTCAAACCAAGCTCAACCAGTCTATAAGAATGCCTTTTTTCAGTTATCTGACTCTGAATAGCCCAAATCTAGCCAAACACAATTGCATAACATGAATACAACCATAATAGACTCATCTAATTAATAAAATCAATAATTTAATAACAAACCTGAAATCCGCCCTAAACGTCGACCCGGACCCACGTCTCAGAATCGGGTAAGAGTCAAAAAATACGAACACTCATTCACTCACGAGTCTAACCATACAAAAATCATCAAATTCTGATACCATTTCGTCCCTCATATCGTGATTTTTCATTTTGAATTTTTCTTTCAAAAACCACAATTTTCCTCAACTCAAAACACAAATTAAATGATAAAAATAAAGATAGAATCATGGAAATAAATAAATTCTAGGTGAAGAACACTTACCCAATCGATTTGCATGAAAACCCACAAGGAAACGCTCAAAACCGAGCTCTATAACTCCAAAAATGGTGAAAATGACAAACCCTCAGAATAGAGGACTTTATATTCTGCCCAAGGGTTTTGTGCATCGCGAATGCGGAGAAAGGGACGCATTCGCAAAGCAGAGAAACAAAGCTGCTCAGTTGTTCTTCGCGAACGCGAAGAGGAAAAATATGATGGCCCAACAACTGCTCTTTGTGAACGCGTGAAGTAGTACGCGAACTCGAAAAGTGTAACGAAATATCTACGCGAATGCGTAAGTGACACGCGAATGCGAAGAGGAAAATGATCACCAGTGCCTAGGGCCTGGTTTGCACTTCACGAATGCGAGATAGGGAATACGAACGCGAAGAAGGGGGTAGCAGAACTTTGCGAACGCGAGAGGGTGACTGCGAACACGCAGAGGAATTATTTCACCCTCCAAAATAACACTATGCTAATGCGAAGGCAAGGACGCGAACGCGATGAAGGAAGCCAGATGACAGATAACAATAGTTCAAAAATAAGGGGAAAAGACCCATAGCCCATCCGAAACTAACCCAAGGCCCCCGAGACCCCGTCTAAACATACCAACAAGTCCCATAACCTAATACGGACTCGCTCGAGGTCTCAAATCTCATCAAACAATGTCGAAACTACGAATCGCACCATGAATCAAAGTTATAAATTTCAAATCTTTCACCTTCTAAAACCCGTACCGAAACCTATCAAATCAACCCGGAATGACGTCAAATTTTGCAGGCAATTCCTAAATAACATAACGGAGCTGTTCAAACTCTCGGAATCGCATTCTGACCCCGATATCAAAAGGTCCACTTCTTGTCCAAATCTCCATAATTTCGACTTTTGCCATTTCAAGCCTAAATCAGCTACAGACTTCGGATTTACAGTACGAACATGCTCCTAAGTCCAAAATCACCCAACAGAGCTAATGTAACCGACGAGACTCCATTCCAGAGTCGTCTTCACATAGTTCCAACTACGATCAAAATCCTAAGACTTAAGCTTCTGTTTTAGGGACTAAGTGTCCCAAATCACTCTGAATCATCCGGTAACTGAATTCAACCACACACGCAAGTCAATACACATAATATGAAGCTTCTTAGAGCCTTATGCGGCCGAACGAGACTTAAGTTATCAAAATGACCGGCCGGGTCGTTACACCAACCATACAAATTTCACCAAAATTCGACATCAACTCGACCCTTAAATGTTCAATTAAAGTCTATGAAGATTTCTACCATTTTCAACCCAATCCTTACCCATTTGAACTTAACAATATTTTCACAACCTTATTGGTATGTATACATAATACTCTTACACCCAAGAATCATTCTATTAATCACCCATCTTTACTCCAAACTCGAAATTGAAGAATTGAGGAAAACAATTCTTACCTATTTGAAGCCATAGCAAGATCCTTGTGAAATCTTCAAACCTTGAACAAAAATTGATTGATAAATGACTAAGTCTTCACTTTCTCTCTCTAAAATGCTCTCACCTCTCTCTAAAATATCAGATTTTGGCTCAAAAATGAGCTTCAAGGGCTATAAATTGAAGTTGGGTCAGGTAAAAAATTAGAAAGAATGAAAGCTCCTACGCAGTTATGCGATCGCATAACGGGTATGCGGTACGCATACCCGTCGCATAATTTGGCCTCCAAAGCTGGGCTCCAAAGCTGGGCGTTACTGACCCGGTCTACGGTCATTATGCGGTCCGCATACTTGTTCTGCGGTCGCATAATGCACCGCAAAATAGGTTTGCGGTCGCATAGTGCACCGCATATTTTCCTCAAATCTTGCCCCTCTCCCAATCCACTATGCGACCATTATGCGGTCCGTAGAGTGATTCTGCGACCGCATAGTGGTCGCATAAATGACCTATTTCCAACAAAATTTTCCTTTACACATCGGTGCATTGTTTAACCCAAAAAGTCCGAGCCGCGGCACCACCAAACGTTAATTTCCTTAGCAAAATTTCTCCGGGGTCATTACACCTAAGTTAACATCTAGTCAACCTTTTCAACATATATTTTAAACCTCGGAACTAAGCGTTCCAAATCATTTCAAAACCTCACCGGACCCAAACCAATTACCCCGACAAGCCAAATAACAACTATAATTCACAATTTGAGCAGTAAATGGGGAAACAGGATTATAATACTCAAAACAACCGGCCAGGTCATTGCATTCTCCCCCACTTAAACAAACGGTTGTCCTCGAACGGGCTTAGAATAATACCTGGAGTATCAAATAAATGTGGGTATTTTCTCCACATCTCCTGCTCAATCTCCCAAGTAGCTTCTCCGACTGGCTGGCCTCCACCAATAATGCTGCCTCAAATACTGATACATCTTCGCGGCACCTGGATGAATGGAGTACCACGAGCTGTGAGCTTCTTGGAGAATCAACTCCCACAAACCATCTACATTAGGCACACAGAGCCTACCCTGCATCTGTAATACACCGTCATCTGCAATAGTGACTTCCTTGACATCGCTGTGCTGAACCGTGTCCTTAAGGACAAGCAGATGAGGATCATCATATTGGCGCTCTCTGATGCGATCATATAAAGAAGACCGAGAAACCACACAAGTTAAAACTCGATTCGGCTCGGAAACATCCAATCTAACAATCTAGTTGGCCAAAGCCTGAACATCCAATGCTAAAGGCCTCTCTACTGCCGGTAAGTATGCTAAGCTACCCAAACTCTCCGCCTTACGACTTAAGGCATCAGTCACCACATTGGCTTTTCTGGGGTTGTAGAGAATGGTAATGTCATAATCCTTAAGCAGCTTTAACCATCTTCGCTGCCAAAAATTAAGATCCTTCTGTTTAAACAAATGTTGTGGACTCTGAAGATCTGTATATACCTCACACTGGACACCGTTCAAATAATGCCACCAGATTTTTAAGGCATGAACAATAGTTTATAACTCAAGATCGTGGACTAGATAATTCTTCTCATGTACCTTTAACTATCTGGACGAATAGGAAATCACCCTACCGTCTTGCATAAGTACTGCAACGAGACCAATACGCGATGCGTCACAATATACAGTATATGACCCTGAACCTGAAGGGAACATCAATACTGGGGTTGTAGTGAAATTTGTCTTGAGCTTCTGAAAGCTCTTTTCACACTCATCCGACCACCTGAACGGAGAACCTTTCTGGGTCAATTTAGTCATAGGCGATGCAATAGACAAGAATCCTTCCACGAACCGACGATAATAACCGGCCAAGTCGAGAAAACTCCGAATCTAAATAACTGAAGATGGCATGGGCTAACTCTGAACTGCCTCTATTTTCTTTGGATCCACCTTAATCCCTTCACTCGACACTATGTGTCCCAGGAATGCTACCGAACTAAGCCAAAACTCACACTTAGAGAATTTGGCATAAAGTTTCTCCTCTCTCAGCCTATGTAGTACAATACTCAAATGTCGTGCAAGATCCTCCTGGCTACGTGAGTACACCAGGATATCATCAATAAATACTAGGACAAATGAGTCAAGATATGATTGGAATACACTGTTCATCAAGTGCATGAATATTGCTGGGGCATTGGTTAGCCCAAAAGACATCACAAGAAATTCATAGTGGCCATAACGAGTTCTTAATGCCGTCTTTTGAATATCCGAATCCCGAATTTTCAACTTGTGATACCCAGATCTCAAATCAATTTTGAAGAACACCATCGATCCCTGAAGTTGGTTAAATAAGTCATCAATACGCGGCAAATGATATTTATTCTTGATTGTCAATTTGTTCAACTGCCTATAATCAATGCACATCCGCATAGTACCATCTTTCTTTTTCTCAAACAGAACCAATGCACCCCAAGGTGACACACTAGGCCTAATAAACCCCTTTTCAAAGAGTTCCTGAAGTTGCTCTTTCAATTCTTTTAACTCAGCTGGTTCCATATGATACGGAGGATTAGAAATGGGTTGCGTGCCCTGCACCAAGTCAATACCGAAATAAATATCCCTGTCAGGTGGCATACCCTGCAGGTCTGCAGGAAATATATCTGGAAAGTCTCGCACGACCGGTACTAAATCAATAATAGGAGTATATACATCAACATCTCTCACAAAGGCCAAATATGACAAACACCCCTTTCCAACCATACGTTGGGCCTTCAAATGAGAAATTATCCTGCTAGGAACAAGCTCTAGAGAACCCCTCCATTCAAACTTCGGCAACCCCAGCATCGTCGATGTCACGGTTTTTGAGTGACAGTCTAGAATAGCATGACATGGAGACAACCAATCTATACCCAGAATTACATCTAAATCAACCATATCGAGTAATAAAAGATCAACCTTAGTCTCCAATTCCCCAATAGTTACCACACACGACCGATACACACAGTCCACAGTAATAATATCGCCCACCGGTGTAGATACACTAACATGTAAAACTAAGGACTCACAAGGCATATCCAGATAATGAGCAAAATACAATGATACATATGAATAAGTAGAACCAGGGTCAAATAATATAGAAACCTCCATGTGGCACACTAAAACAATACCTTTGATCACTGCATCAGAAGCAACAGCATCTGGCCAGGCAGGAAAAGCATAGAATAGGGCTGACCACCACCTGATCGGCCTCCCTCTCTTAGGCGGCCCCTAGCTGCCTGACCCCCCACCCCGGGCTGGTTGGGCGGGTGGTGTAATTGCTGGTGTTGGTGCCGTTAGCCAAGAACTCTGTTGTTGATCCCCACTCAACAGCCTAGGACAATCTCTCTTGAAATGACCCAATTCTCCGCACTCGAAACAACCCCTCCTCTAACAAAACTGCTGCTCCTGATAACCCGAAGAAATACTTATAGAAGCCTGAGCGAATGAGGTCTGATGAGAACTCTACGCTGGTAGTGCACTGAATGAAGACTGGCCTGAGTGAGCACTATAAAAACCATGGCTAGCTGATGCACCATGATGAACTGGACGACCCGCCTAAGCGTGTTTGTAAGAACGGCCCCTACCATAGTAAAACTGACCCCTGAAGGAACACCGCTGAAATCACCGAAACCACGAGGCCTCTAAGCCTCCCTTTCAACCTGCTCCTGGCTGCGAACCATCTCAATCTGATGAGCATTGTCAACAACCTCTTCGAAAGTAGCACCAGACACTCTCTCTCTAGTCATGAGTAATCGCAGCTGAAAAGTGAGGCCATATATGAATCTCCTGATCCTTTCCTTGTCTATAGGAATCAACTATATAGCATGACGAGCCAATTATGAAAATCTCATCTCATACTGCATCACGGACATATCACCCTGACGAAGCTGCTCAAACTGCTTGCGCAGCTCCTCTCTGCGGGACTGAGGTACGAACTTCTCCAGGAATAGACCAAAGAACTGCTGCCAGGTAAGGGGTGCTGCACCGAACTGGCCTACACCTCTCGTAAGACTCATACCATCTGAAGGCAGACCCAGAAAATTGAAAAGTAGTAAATGAGACCCCACTGGACTCTAGAATACCCGTTGTCAGAAGAATCCACTGACACTTATCCAGAAAACCCTGGGCATCCTCTGACTCAGCACCGCTAAAATATGGAGGTTGAAGCCTCTCAAATCTCTCAAGTCTCCTCTAATCATCATCTGCCATAACAGGAACTATCGGGGCCTAAGCAGCTGCAACCGTTTGGGCTGGTAGTGCCCCCGGTATCTGAAGTCCCTGTACTACTTGGTTTGGAGTACAGGCAACGGGGGTATGAGTACCTCCTCCGGCCTGAGAAGAGGCAGGTGCGTCCTGATCCGTAACCACCTGAGCCAGACTAGTGCAAGCTATCAATATCTGGGCCAAAGTCTCCTGAAGGCCTGGAATCTCAATGGGCATAGCTAGTGCCTAAGCTGATCCTGTCGGCTCAGCTATATCTGGAATCTGCTCCTGACCTGGAGCAACTGGTGGTACTACAGGTGCTGGTCCAACTGTGGTACGAGTTATACCTCAATATCTACCTCGACCCCGGTCTCTACCACGGCCCCAGCCTCTCACGGCCCTAACTGGAGGCACTGGTGGCTGACCGTTCGGTAGTACGTGTTCTCACCACCTGTGAGAGAAGAGAATAACATACACTTAGTTTTCGGAATCAACAATTTCTCATGACAGAATACAAGAAAGTGAAATTTTCCTAAGGGTTCTGCAGCCTCTCGAAGATAAGTGCAGACGTCTCTGTACCGATCCGTAAGACTCTACTAAACCTGCTCAGGACTCGTGAGACCTATGTAACCTAGGCTCTGATACCAAGATGTGTCACGAACCAAAATCCTAACCTGTCGTGATGGCGCCTATCTCAGTACTAGGCAAGCCGACAACATCAATAACCCCCGATTTCCTTTAAATTATAAAAAAATGTAATGTTTAATACAATACCAAAAATCTAGCAATTTTCGATACAACACTCCCAAAACCTAGTGTCACTGAGTACATGAGCATCTAATATGAGTACAAGTCTAGAAAATACGGTTTATAATAGTCTGAGACCAAATACAGTAAACAAGGAGATAAAGAAGGAGAGACAAGGTCTGCGGAACATGGCAGCTACCTCAAAATCTCCTGAAACTCAACTATGTGAAATGATCAACACCCGCTATATTCAGGAACACCTGGATCTGCACACGAAGTGCAGGGTGTAGTATGAGTACATCCAACTCAGCAAGTAACAATAATAACTAAGGAACTGAAAATTATGACGAGCTACACAGTCATAGTTCACTTTCAGTAGTTCCAGCAAAGAATAGACATGCTTTCAAATCCGGCAGTTTAAGTCAACACAATTTTATATAATTCAATTTCAAGTAATCCGGATATAAATTCTTTCAGAAATTTCACAACAATGACAAATAGCAACCAAGTGCAACAATATATTCAAAGCAAGTACAGCCTCTCAGGCAACAGTTACTCAGCTCATCACAACAGCTCAACCACTCGGCTCTCAGCCCTCAGCACTCACACTCAATAGGTACCCGCGCTCACTGGGGGTGTGTACAGACTCTGGAGGGGCTCCTACAGCCCAAGCGCCATAATCTACACGGACAACTCATGTGCTGCACGGACAACTCACATGCTATAATATCCTGTGCGGACAACTCACGTGCCATAATATCCTTACCTCACTGACAGGCCCTCGACCTTACTCAGTCTTCAACCTCTCAAGTCTCTCGGGCTCTCAGAAATCACAAAGATTAGCCCAAACAAAGATAACATAGTATATCAACAAATTTCCAGAAGGAATGAGGTATAATACGCAAGAAAAATCATGACTGAGTACAAGACAACAATTAGAAAATAATTCAACAAGTACGCGACCTCTACGGGTCTCAACAATACTATTACATAGCCTAAGCATGGTTTATAGTCAAATTTCTTCAACACATAGAGATCATATAGCAAACAATAAATTATTCAACTTTATAATTTACCGGGACGGACCAAGTCACAAACCCCTCGGTGCACGCCCACACACCTGTCACCTAGCGTGTGCGCCACCTCCAAAATAATTACATGATGCCAAAAATCTGGGGTTTCATACCCTCAGGACCAGATTTATAATTGTTACTTACCTCAAACCGTGTAATTCTTTATTCCGCTATGCCCTTTCCACGAGAATTGGTCTCCGAACGCCTCGTATCTAGCCACAATTAATTTGATTCAGTCAAAACCCATTATTGTAATTAATTCCATAAGGAGATACTAATTTTACCATTAAAATCCTAAATTAACTTAAAAATCGCTTGTGGGGTTCACGTATCGGAACCTAACAAAAGTTAAAAAATATGAACGCTCATCCAACCATGAGTCCCTCAAATCTTCAATTAAAGTTTATGAAGATTTCTACCATTTTCAACCCAATTCTTACCCATTTGAATTTAACAATCTTTCCACAACCTTATTGGTATGTATACATAATACTCTTACACCAAAGAATCATACTATTAATCACCCATCTTTACTCCAAACCCGAAATTGAAGAATTGAGGAAAGAAATTCTTACCTCTTTGAAACCCTAGCAAGATCCTTGTAAAATCTTCAAACCTTGAACAAGAATTGATGGATAAATGACTAAGTCTTCACTTTCTCTTTCTAAAATGCTCTCACCTCTCTCTAAAATATCAGATTTTGGCTCAAAAATGAGTTTCAAGGGCTATAAATCGAAGTTGGGTCGGGTCAAAAATTGGAAAGAATGGAAGCTCCGACGCAATTATGCGGTCGAATATGCGATCGCATAACAGGTATGCGGTCCGCTTACCGGCCGCATAATTTGGACTCCAAAGCTGGGCGTTACTAACCTGGTCTGCGGTCATTATGCGATCGCATAATGCACCGCAAAACAGGTATGCGGTCGCATAGTGCACCGCATATTTTTCTCAAATTTTGCCCCTCTCCTGATCCACTTTACGACCATTATGCGGTCCGCATAGTGATTCTACGACCGCATAATGGTCGCAGAAATGAACTATTTCCGACAAAAGTTTCCTTTACACATCGGTGCATTGTTCAACCTAAAAAGTCCGAACCGCGGCATCACCAAACCTTAATTTTCTTAGCAAAATTTCTCCGGAGTCGTTACACCTAAGTCAGCATCCGGTCAACCTTTTCAACTTAAATTTTAAACCTTGGAACTAAGCGTTCCTAATCATTTCGAAACCCCACCGGACCCAAACCAATTACCCCGGTAAGCCAAATAACAACTGTAATTCAGAATTTGAGCAGTAAATGGAGAAATGGGATTATAATACCCAAAACGACCGGCCGGGTCATTACATTTTCACATAAGTTAATATCCATTCAACCTTTTCAACTTAAGTTTTTCTCTTGGAGACTAAGTGTCTCAATTCATTTCAAAACCTCACCGGACCTGAACTGACTACCCCGACAAGTCACATAACAACTATAAAGTACAAAATGAGTAGTAAATGGGGGAACGGGGCTATAACTCTCAAAACGACTGGCTGAGTCGTTACAGAAGCCAAGTGGCGTAGTGAGATCAAGTAAAAAAATATAGAATGATGAGACTTATTTAAATTTGAGATGAGAAAGTGATTTTTCAATTATGATGAAAAAATACAATGTAATACCAGATAATTAAAATCTAAATAAATCAAATCAACTAATATGGAATAGTAAAAGAATTTCAAGCAACGAATAAATAAATTTACTAACAAGAAAAATAATTTTTTTATTATAAAAGAATTGAGATAAAACTTATTTGAATTTTGAAATGAGAAAGTATCTTTTGAATTATGATGAGAAAATTCATAAAAATAATAAAACATAACTAAAACCATAATAGATAAAGTCAAAAATAAAAAGATATATAATGATGAAAGACTTTCAAGTAGAAGAATAATAAATTAATAATCAACTTTATCAAGATTAAAAAATATATTTTATCCATGTTATATTAAAGGAGTTAATAAGCGGGGATATTAAATTTAAAGGCAAACCAATAAAAACATTATATGATAATGTAATCATACCGAGCAACGAATAAAGCAATAACGATAATCGATGACCAAAAGGAAAAAAATGGTATAAAATATAAAATTATAAGATTTATTAGAATTTCAAATAAGAAAATATTTTTGAGTATCATACTGACACGTGTATATTTGGACTTTTTCACGTGTATAATTGGACTTTTTCAATTGTTAAGGGGCATACTTAAAATTATTATATATATAGGGTATATATAAAACCGCTTTGATAGATGAGAGGTTAATTTCAATATTTTGTTTGTCTATACGGCTCCACTATACCAAACGTCAAAGTCAAAAGCCAAACAATTGTTACTCGAACGGTAAATTTGAGATGAAAGATCGATCGATAACGTCAAATTTTCATTTTTCAAACACAAAGATAAAATAAATTTATTGTCGGGTGGCTCATTTATGATCATATAAACAATTCCATCAGCAACAACCATATCTCCCACGATGTCATAGCTTACGGGTAGCTTCCCAATCAATTTCCACGAGTCACTCTTGGTCGAAAATATTTGAACATCATGTCCATCTAGATGATATATTAATCCTAGTCTAACTATTTTGTAATCGTCTTTGGAAGATGGAGAATCGTACCCTAAACCATAAAAAGTATGGGACTGCTCCTCACCATGAATGGAGATTGGACTTGGGATTTTTCTTGATTGACAATATTGTAAGGAGAGAGAGCTAGAACAAATAACCCACTGCAAGAATTCACATATACTTTACCACCCCATGAAGATTCTGGAATTGTTGGAGGCTTAAGAAGAGAGACAACAGAATCACGTTGAAGTGAAGGGACGTCTAAGGAGTAGTGATACATTTGTTCCGTCACCATTCCATAACAACTCAGAAAGATTTTTTGATTTTGATAATTTTTTATATCACTTTTGCATCGATC